>NC_050463.1:37285378-37623084 GCF_903995425.1 Onychomys torridus
CTGAACTCCGCATATGCCATCATGGTATGTGAATACCACCACCCCCCCACACACACACCTTATATGCAAGAACACATACATTTAATAATAAAAAGCAGAAGTAATTTTAAGTAATATCTTGTATTCTTAGACAATATTATGCAATGTATTTAGATCATATCTACTCCTCTCTACTTCTAACCCTCCTTCCCTACCTCCCCACCCAGCTTCAACACTCTCTCTCTCTCTCTCTCTCTCTCTCTCTCTCTCCCCCCTTTGAGTCTAGTGTATATGTGGGCCTATCCTGGAATGTGTTCAGTATAACAGAGGCCACACTATTTTAAAATAAATAAAGATTTTTAAAACATATCTATAAGAAAATAATAAAATATATTTTAACATCTATTTTATTTCATTTGATATTTTCAAAATATTTCTTTACAGATATACTCACATTATTACAGACATCCTTTATATTTTGATTCAATAGATACTGAATCCTCTTTATGATCCAGTAAATATTCTAGTAGTGTACCTCAATTTGGAGTGGCTGAAGAGCAAGTGGCTTATGGCTTCTATGTGAACGTAGCTTTAGATGTTTCCTGCAGGGAAATTTATAGTCAGGCTGTTACTGAATTTAAAAAAAAAAAGTATCATTTTGGCTTGGAGAGATGGTCCAGAGGTTAAGAGCAATTTCAGCTTTGGCAAAGGACCAAAATTTGGTGCCCAGCACCCAACCACTGTATCTGCTACCCACGATAACTAAGTTCCTCTTTTTGCCTCTTCAGACACCTTAACTCATATGTGCATGTCTACATATAAATACACAAACACACATAACACATAACTTTAGAAAAATTTTAAATGCATAGTTTTAACAACTTTCATACAGTTATAAACGTCCCCTTATGTCTATTAAAATCTGTAAAAAGAAATTAAAAAGAGCCACCACTGACTATATCCAGAATCAAAAAATAAAAAATGTTTTCATGGAAATTTGAAAGAAAATGTGTTAATTTGAACACTTACATCGATTTGGAAAGGATTGAGAAAAATATCTGGAATCACTTGAAATAGTTTTGTAGGAACTCATCTTTCATTTAATAAACCAAGACCATAATCAAAGAGAGAAAGAAAGCCAGAGAAACAAATGGAAGGTAAGAGGAAGGGATGGAGGAAGGAGAAAGGGGGAGGAAGTGAGGGAGGGAGAGAAAGAATATAAAAAATAGAGTCTGTACAAGTTACTATCAGAAAAATGCTGCAGTGTTGGTATGGCCAATCCAGATAATTCCAGCCCCAAGCCCTAAACAAATACCAGCTCTCCTTTCCCTGCATATGGCTGAAGTCTGTAATTCCTTCACTAGCAAGCATCACTTTGCTGAGGGAGATGTATTCTGGCTTCCCCTATCTGGGTCTGTTCCGCTCTGCAGGGGCAAATTTCCAATTCACTCGCACCAGCTTCTGCTTGAATTTTTTTTTTTTTTTTTTTCGGCTGTAATTGTTCACCTTCTTGCAGTACTTATGCTATGAGGGCAACAACACCAACAAACCGGAGCATCTGCAGTTTCTTTCCATCTACTGGGAAGCCGCCTTCCTAATCAATTCTCCTCAGCAAATGCTCTAGGACAGTGGAAAATTCCTTGGGCGAGAGATAATACCACCCAAGGGAAAATGCATTTATAATTGATGTGGTAAAAAGCTGTCAGACAGACATGGGTTTTCTCAACCGTTTTTGTAAACACTGTTAGCAGTCCTGCCTACAACAGCAGAAGCCTACAATCTCCCTACCTCTGGGGGGAATAAAAAGACTACACAGCAAGAAAAAGCCAACCTAGCAGATTCCATGCTTTTGTCATTTGAGGTTCTCTAAAATTAAGTACTGATAAGACTCCCCGGATTCCAGTAACTGTACTTTATTTTAAAGTGAATTTGAATAAAGTGCTTGCGTTATTGCTGGGTATTTCTCCAAGAAGCTGAAGAGGAAAAAGAACATGAAAGGGACGTCATCCAAAAGTGAGGCTCTTCTTCTGTAATAGTCTTGCAAGTCATCAGGGAAAGAAGATGGCATGCTCACACTCTTGGGCTGTAGAATATCTCAGAGGTGTATGAGTTACATGAATCACAGGTAGATCCTGCGATGGACGGTGTTTGGTTGAGCTACCAACTTACTTTAGATAGATGCCAACCATAGGCTAGAAATTATGCTCCATCCTTACTTTACCTGGGATTGCTATAAAGAAATTACACAAAGAAAACAATTTTGTTTTGTTTTATTTGTATAACCGCAAAACTTAGTCAAAGTGACACATTGCAGAAATGGGAGAAGTTAGGTCAAGTTCAAGATGATGTGTTCTTATCTTCTCTAGGAGACTGGGTTTTAAATTTGTCAGGTCCCAGTTCCCCAAGATGGCAGTCTGGACTTAGCTCAGGCTGGACTCTGAGCTGGTGAATACTCAGCATTCTTCCAGAAACCTTGTAAAGTGGATTTCTGTTCTTAAAACCCCAAAACCTCTGGAAAGGGCATTCTCTCTCTCTCTCTCTCTCTCTCTCTCTCTCTCTCTCTCTCTCTCTCTCTCTCTCTCACTCGATCTTACTCTGTAGACCAAGCTGGCCTCGAACTCACAGAGATCCTCCTGGCTCTGCCTCCCAAGTGCTGGGATTGAAGGCGTGGGCCACCACCACCCGGCTCCAATTCTCTCTTAACTCAAACAAACTTCCAACAGATCAGAGTCCCACAGTAGTTCCAAGGCTGTTCCAGCCAACCTCTCCCTGCCTCAATATAACCCACTATGACTGGCAGGATGCTCTCACTATTTCCACTATCTTCTCACATAGACTCAGCAATTGCCAGTCTGTTCTTCTCTCTGCCTTTTCTCCCTCTTCTCTTTGTCTCTGAGAGACAGCTTCTCTCTCTTATCTATATAAAAATACCATTTTTTCCTATCCATGAAGCAGCTATCTCAGTAGCTTTACAGTGACCTTGGCTTACACAGACATTACACTACACTGCAAATGTGTGCTGGTACTTTAGTTGACAACTTAAGTTCAGATTTTAAGAAAATTATTTTCACTGTGTAGTCCTCCTCTCTCCACCAGAAAAATGGAGCTCCTGTCATCTGCCTTTCAAAATTGGGTATATGCCTTAATATACTAAGTTCCAGGACAGCCAGAACGATACAGTGAGACCTCTTGAAAACACACACACACACACACACACATACACACACACACACAAGATGTGGATGCTTTTAGCAAAGCTCCGTAGGTTAGTGCCAAATTAATGTAGGTATGTAACACACTGGCATTGAAATGATGTTGTCTTCCAGTTAGATTGTAGAACCAGGCCTTGCAATTTATCTAACTGTGACATAATTGAATGATTTGAATGATTTATTCTCAGATTTCAGTGGGGTGTCTCCTCAGCCACTTTGAATAACTCAGTGACAGTTCCCTTTCCAAGTTCCTTCCTGAGTTAAATCCAGCCTCATTCTTGGTTTTAGTTCAGACAAAAGACTGGCCCGAGACTCAGGTTTGCAGTCAGGATTTTGACTCGCTCTGTTACTTGCTGGCCCCTTCTTTTTTAACTGTGTGCTGTGTATTTTTTTTCTTAAATTCTTTCCTGTCTGTTTCTCCTGTAGATATGCCAAACAGGGAGCAGCAAGACTAGATGATCATATGAAAATCCTGGCCTCATGAGTTCCTTTTCTTTCTCATGGTTAACTCTGCCCACATCCTTTCTGAAATAGATCTGTGATCTTTCTCTCCTGGCAAGGGACGATGCCTTTACTATTGACTTCATCTGGCAAGGAGACATTGCGGGCCTATATTAAAGCTAAAAAGGCAGTTGTCTGGATAAATTTGGAGGCACACAGACCCCGAGGCAGCAGAGTGTACTGGCAGAAGCAGATTGCTAAGCCAGACAGCTAGGATTTGAATCTCACGGTGCTGCTCTCTAGCTGTATGGTCTGGAGAGAATGAGTAGCACAGTACTGCTGTGCCTTAATTTCCTCCTTTGTAATATCTAAGATCCAGAGATCATCATAGTATGCTCAAAAGGGGCCATTTGTGGGGATTTAATAAAAGAATCTTTTATAAAGTTGTGAGTCCGGTTAAGGAAGATGAATAATGGATCATAAAGCACTTTGGCAATAAAACACCGTACCCTGCTTAAGTGTGAAAGGGCCAGGGAGAGAGTGGCTAATAGGCTCTTTGGAGAGTTCTAGCTGTAGGGTCAGACACCTATTGTAGTTGCAGGCTTTGGGTTGAAAAGGTGTCTGTTTTCAAAACACAGATGGCAGAAAAGAAGCTGGTGAAGTAAAGTACTGACCCTTCTCTTCTGCTTTCTAATATACTGCCAGTACTGCTTACTGGCTGCAACAAGTGATAAGCCTGAAGGTGAGGAACCTGACAGTTGAAATCAGGCTCTTGGGCTTGAATCACCATAAAACATGATGAGACGTGGATGTAGAGCTGCTGTGGGGGAGCTATTCAGCCCAGTAATATTATCACCCTTGTAAGATTCAGTACCAATTAAAAGGCTCTCATCTGCAAAGCACAAGGGTTATACTTTGTGTTTTCGTTGCAGAACTTGTTTATTCCCTTAATAATGACGGTCTCCATTAAATTGTCAAGTTTGGTATTTCAAGATTTAACAAGAACCTGATTTTCTCGTCAGCGGACTGATTTAGGATGTATGTAATGGTATTTCAAAGCAAGAAGCCAGTATCTGATACATCAGCATGTGATTTTAAGAAGGAAAAGAGAGCCAAGTAGTGGTGGCACGCGCCCTTAATCCAAGCACTCAGGAGACAGAAGCAGAAGGATCTCTGTGGGTTTGAGGCCAGCCTGGTGTACAGTGTGAGTTCCAGGGCAGCCAGCCTGGAACTGCACAGAAAACTACACAGCCTGTCTACTCAGAAAAAAACTCTTGCTTGAAAAACAAACAAACAAAGAAGAAAAAGGAGAAGGAGAAAAAAGAGTACATGCTGACCAAAATCTTCCAGCCAGAACTGCTTGGGCTAATTTAGCTAGAATTTGTTGTTGCTGTTGTCATAGGTTTAAAAGTACTTATTCATTTCAATGTGAATCTATATTCAGAATGCATGGAAAAATAACAGGAAAGAACTATGGAAATGGTCAGGTTCAGTGCCTCAGTTGCAAAAGAGCAGAGTGTGAATGGAGATTGGGAAACCATGATGTGCATGGAATTAGCAAGATATATAAATACAAGCTTCTGCTGTAACAACAGATTTTCTTTAGTTATGCATTTTTCTTGAATTCAGAGAAGATGCTTCATGAATGGGACATAAACTGATGCTTCATCTCAGTTTTAGAGCTTCAGGCGCCATGACCATGGAAGTAGCCAACACAAAAAGAAAATTCGGCACGGGAAGCAAGTGTTATCACCCACTAAGTTTGAGCTAAGTGATAAATGCTGTAAGATATTGGCAATTGGGGGGGGGTACCTCTAGAGACTTAGAGATGAAGAAAGTCCTACAACATAGGCATGGACTTAGGTAGAATCTTGGCTAGGGCCAGATATTTTCAGGCAGGCAAGAGAGGGTACATTTATGATATTGTTAGACTTGGTGGATGGAGAGGTATCATCTTGTGAAATCTGAAACTGGGGAGATATCTCACTAATACAGAGGGCTTCAGGTACTTGCAGAAAACCTGGGATCAGTACACAAGGAGTGTGGCTTACAACAACTCTAGCTCCAGGGATCCAGTGCCCTTTCCTGGCTTTTACTGGCGTCTGCATCTGTACTAATGCATACATAACTACATGTAGGCACACAGACATACACAGAACTTCAAAAATAAATAAAATTAACTTTTGTAATCTGGATGATAGGTACAAAGGACCACATTCTGTAAATGTGGAAAAAAGACTTGGAATGGTTCTGGGACTCAGAATAAGTAAGATTGTGGGTAAAGGGCCAAGGATGTTTGTCATTTATTTTATGCTCAGCAAGACACAGCTTGAGGGGTTGATTTCACTTTGGATTTCAGATATGAACACAAGCACATCATTTCTGTACTACCTGTATTTAAATCAATGACCAGCCCAGAGAAATCCATGCATGCTAACTGGCTCATATACTCCATGTATTATTTTCTTATTTGTTGTTTGGAATTTATTGATCTCACTCAACTTTCTATCTACTCTCTGATAGACATAGAAGTCAATGTAACTATATTAGAATTGATCTTGTATTCAAAAGGCTGACCCTGAGCCAATACTAATGGATTGGGGATATAGAACCAAGGCATGGCATGAGTGCCTGTCAGTTCTGCATTGGGAATGACATCGTTTGGAGTGATGAAGTACAAGGCAAGAGAAGGCTGCAATCTTGTAGACAGTCTACTCAGTTAATACACGTGGCACTTAAAGCCCACAATGTCAATCAGCATGGGTGAATGCTCATACATTGGCTCATTCTTTTGGGGGAGTTGAAACCATCCCAATTACTAATATGAAACAGCAAAGAAAAACCTTTTAGTACAGTTTTTTTTTTTTTTTCCTGCAGAAGATTTTCTCAGATTTGCTCCCTGACTGTGTTTAGAAGTTGTAGGTGACAGTAGATCATAATGAGGTACTACCAAGGAAGATAATGCTCTTCAGAGCCAGAGGAAAAGATGAAAGGAAAATAAAAGCAAACAGTGCAAAACAGGAAACCAAAATGGGATATAAAAATATGAGAACATGCTAAATATAATTAATAGCCATATAAATGCAGATTAACTGGCACTGTATTATCAATTCAAACCCTCATAATGGATCAAATTGTAATCTGTGTACCGAGTACTGGCAAGAAATTGAGAGTTGGCAATCACCATATCAGTATTAGATGGATGCATCTAATTCCCCCTAAACTCCAATTTCCAATATGTAAATTTGAAAATTTTGGGGTCATTAGTTCTTACTCTGCATAAATTAATTCGATGACTTTGAAGAACAACAGGTTATTACTGAACACAACTGGCAATTAGAACATATGAATCCTATTTTTGAATATATGCCAAGAGTAGTGAGTATAAATATGTTATAAACACATAGTTAAACTGTTTTTGGAGCACAAAGTATGAAAAGAATCTGAAAATTGTCTAATTATAAAATTAACAATAGTATATCCATATACTACAATGAGTAGTATATAGCAGTGAGGCTGAGGAATAAATAGCTACATGAATAAAAACATGAAATTTCGCTGGGCGGTGGTGGCACACGCCTTTAATCCCAGCACTCGGGAGGCAGAGCCAGGTGGATCTCTGTGAGTTCGAGGCCAGCCTGGTCTACAAAGCAAGTTCCAGGAAAGGCGCAAAACTACACAGAAAAACCCTCTCTTGAAAAAAAAAACAAACAAACATGAAATTTCAAAATATAATATCCACACACACAAAAGGAATAAATTCATCTGATATTTCTATTTAAATAAAGTATAGTAAACTAAGTATACTATTTCCAAGGACCTTATTATGTGTTGGAACCTTTTTAAAAATATGAAAAAAGAAATATGGAGGTCTGATTAACAAGATTAGCATGCTTATACTATCTTAAATATTACTCTTCTAGGGTTGACGGTCTCTTTGTTTTACCACTGCATATATATATCCAAATATATGAGTAGATGCTTAGCACTCATTTTTCTATGTTCTGTTCATTTAATAAAATTAATTTATACCAGATGTCATGGTATATGGCTAGAATCTCAGCACTCGGGAGGTACAATCACAGGATCAAGAATTGGAGACTAGGATGAACTACCTGGTATGCCTAAGAGTGAGCACACTGAGATAATGTTTCAAAAACATGTCTCTTACATATATTACTCCACTCTGGCCAGTAGTCGAGAATTATTTATTATTATTATTATTATTATTATTATTATTATTATTATCATCATCATCATCATCACCATCATCATCATTATTATCTTTTCATCATGTTTAACCCAGTTGAGGACAAGAACTTTTGTTTGTTTTTTGTACAAGTTGGCAATTTCCATTCGGAACAAAGTAGGGAAGGAAGAAGCTATTCATCCTGTTGCTTGCTCATTTCTTTTCTTTGCATCACATAAACTTCTGGTCTTTGCTTTCTCATGCTCCTTCCAATTCATTCCACTCAGACTTTTGTCCTTATTTTTACACCCAAACTTTCCCCTCTAAATACCAACTGCTTGCATTAGAGATCTAGGTCACTATTTCTCAGTCTGTGTCTTGTTTGATCTATCAGTTGTGGTTGCTGTAATTTATCACAGCTTCTGTCTTGTAGCATTCCCTTGGCCTCTGGGACACCTCTGAGAAACTCTTGTAATTTTCTGGTCTGTATTTCCATCTCCTTGGCTGACTTCTCCTGAGTTATTGGGCTTCCTAACTTTGGAATGCTCTTGGTTCCCCATATAATTCGCTTTCTGTATGCATGCACCTCAAACATGTTGCCTCCATTCCTGTTCATTTGAATAGACATCTTCATGCTGAAGGCCATTACAGTTTTCTCTGTAGCTCAGACCTTTCAGGAATCCTGGTCTTATAACCAAGAGCCATCTTAATGGGCCCACTTTGTTTTACAGGTATTTTCACCTGCCGTTTTCCGTAGTGAGACGTCCATTCGTCTTGTGTTGCTTTTTCTTTTTCTTTTTAATTACAAATATTTTTATTCATTTTACATACCAATCAAAGATCCCCCTCTTCCCCACTCTTGGCCTTCCAGCCTCCCTGTCCCAACCCACTCCCCATTCCTTCCTACAAGAAGGTAAGGCCTCCCATGTGGAGGGACATTTAGTAGAGACAGGTCCAAGCCCTTCCTCCTGCCTCAAGGCTGTGCAAATGTGTCCCATCATAGGTAGTGGGCTCCAAAAAGCCAGCTCACGCACCAGGGATGGATTATGTTGCTTCTTTATTATTCCTATGGAATCCTGGTGCTCAATTGATTAAGCCAAAGACTTAGAGGTATCACCCCGACTGATCTTCTTTTCTTCCTCAGTATTCAATGCATATTGCTCTTCATTTCAGAGTCTACCCACAATGCATTCAATCCCTTCACCACTGTGGTTTCAGCTCCCACAGTCTGCTTCCATCTTTTCCCAAACTTGCTGTTCCTGCTTTACTTCCATGGTCCCAGTCTTTGATCTGCTTCTCCTGGTGCAGCTAGAAGGATCACTCTGAAAATCAAATCAAATGATGTCTTTCTTTTTCTTTAACTCCCCTAAAAGCAAGGGCTTCTGTGCCTTGTGTTTCAGTCTCTGGTAAACTTCTCAGTTCCACTTGCCACTCTCTCCCTTTGATCCAGTTTCAAGGCTTTTCTCTCCATCTATTGTAGCTAGCTAGGATTCTCCTGCTGGGACCTCTACACTAGCTAATCCTTCTGCCTAAAGTAATCTCTTTCTGCACATTTTTGGGGCCATCTCCTCTTTTCATTGTTTCCTTCACCCACTTTAGAATGTTATATAGGCTTTCCTTATGCACCCAGTTTAACAAAATATTTCTGAAAATCTCCCTCTTTCCACCCTTTGTTTTCTCAAGGAATCTATTATTCCTTGATATTTGTTATTTTACTACCTCCATCTCCTTCTAAAGGTAACAGTGGTTTTGGTTTGTTGACATGTATCCAAGAGCCAGGATGATGATGTCCCTCCGTGACTGACACTAAATTAATGTTTGCTAGATTAATTTAATATATTTATATATGAAGCGAACAAATAGTTTAAAATTTGTTCTTAATTCTTTGTACATGTGTCTCAGCTATTCTGAGTGGGTTCCTCATTGCTAATATTATACCTAATCTTAAATAGTAGTGAATAGCCTTCAACATAAATAGCTATAACAAATTGTAGTCTAAATAACATTTATCATCATTGAAATAAAGTTTCTTTTCTTTCTTTTTTTTTTGTTTTTGTTTATTCTTGAACTACTTTGCATTTTTATCCTTGAATTAATGATAAAGACTTGATACAGAATGAACTGGTTCTGATTCATCATTTGACACTTTCTTGATTATTTATTCAGCTCTGTCCCATGGCCATTGTCTATGAGATGTGCACAGTAAAATGCAAAGTGAACTTGGGCTCCACAATGGGCCATATACATTTTCCTAGACTCCAAAATATGCAACCTTTTTAACCCAAATTATTTTTATTACAAACTATTTGATAGAGGCTAAATTTAAACTATTTTTTCCAATTAGTTTTTTGATTGTTTCATCTTGAATTAATTAAAATGTTGCTGGAGTGACAGAAAGGCATCCCCATTGCTGACCCTTTGAAGCCTCGTGGAGACAAATCAAATGACTTGACAAAGTAAAGTTGCCACTAGGTGAAGCAGATTTTCCGCAAACTCACTTGATCAGAACTCTGGAAATACCACAAATAGTCGAGTGAAATATAATGAACTGAATTCTCACTTTAGTAACTGGTGACCTCTGGCAGGACACAACACTTCTATGATGCCTTGAGACTAATCCTCCTTACATTGACTCACTGCAGCAGGTTTCGGGTTCCTGGAAATTGTGGGATGGCAACGGCTCCTTCATTTCTCTTCAGTACTTAAGCCTCTTCTTTCTCTTCTCACAGTGAAGATTCTACTGTCCTTAACACTCCTCCTCTTCCTCCACATATCCTCCACTTTTGCTTAAACCATCTACTTTTTCACCCCTAAGAGCTGGTCCTTTCCAACCTGAAATCTCCATTAGTGCTATCACCATCCCCTTTTTATGCATATATTTACCCACATTGTGCTTCAAGATCTTTCTTATTGCCTCATGATTTTCTGCATGTTCATCATCAGGACAGAGTTCTTCATTTGTTGAACTCTCCAAGCATATTTATATGGGATCATATATATGTACATATATATAAATATATATGTACACACATATATATATAACCTATATATATATATATATATATATATATATATATATGTATGTATCAGACACATCATTATTTTGCAATGTTAATTTTCTCCATACTGAGACTGGAGTGGGGCCTTGTTCTTTTGATGCTCTAAGTAGTTATTGCAAATTCCTTGTCTGCTGGGGTGTCTTTTAATCCTAATGGGTAGTCGATTCATCCCCACAAGCTGTTGAATATTTTTAGCTTTGCAATGTTGCTGCTGCTCTTTGGTGTTTACACTTAATTTCAAAGCTGAGATATCCTGATGCCATTGCTTTCTTGATATTTTTTAGTGTTGAGAATGAGAGAGTCCCTGTTCTTTGCTATACATGGCACATTCTCACTTATACCCATTCAATGTGGGGCTCCATTAATTCACAAATCTCCTGGTCACCTTTATGATGATAAACATAGATGATAGGACTATATGCCAAAGCATATAAAGAAACAAATGTAGGAAGTCTAGGCTTCATGGGCACATGGTGGTACCAAATGGAAAAAGAAAAGAAAAAAAAAAAGACAAAGAGGAGACATTCCATAACAGAGTCAATGAGTTTTCTACCAGAATGGAGGAATGTACTGAGTCCTGATGAATGGTACACATTCCCATCCCTGTGCCTCCCTCACACCTCAACACTGTGGGCTTGCAAAGCATTTCCTCATGTTCTCAAATTCCCTCCAGTAGCCCTATGAGTGGAAGCCAAAATTGCCTCAATTTTTATATTACCTCTGTCAAATAAAGATTTCTGTCTTTAAGAAAAGGAGAGAGAAAGAAAAACTCCTTTCCCATCAGATTTTTTTCTTTCCTTTTTCTTCTGGGAAACCTCTCCTTGTGGAGTCCTGGATGGCAGAAGTTTAGCCATTGTAGAGTCTGAAAGGCTTTAACTGATTGGCTTGCCTCTCAGACCTCTCCTGCTGTGTGCTTCTTTTCAGCAGCAAATAAGTGTCAGACAATTAGAGATGGGGCTGGAGATGTGTAAATTGTACTGTCGCCTCAACAAATTAGTAATTTTGTGATAATACACTGCCCTTGTAACACGGCTTGAGCTAGTCCAGTGACTAGCCTCTATTTGTGTTAAGAGGCCTCAGGCAAGATTGATGAAGACCCTGAGCGGTGATTCATTCTCCTCTTTGACATGCTTGCTCACCCTCCTCTCACCAGAAAGGAGACATTAAAAGGCTTTGGGAGCTGAAGAAAGCCTCCCTGGTGCCCTCAGAGCACACTGGTGCCTGCTGGACTGTCACAGCCTAGGCGATGTCTCACTGCTTGAGCTGAACAGGTCCAGGGACTCAAGGGAAACACTGAAGGAGTAAACTTCCCATAGCCACTCATCCAGCCTTCTATTAACTAGTGGACAGGACCTGAGTGTGAGTAGCAGAGGTTTCCAAACCCTCTGTCACTACTCTAACCTGAATGATTATGTGTATTGACAGAGGCTCGCCCTGTGTTTGCTCTTCCCTAGTACATAGGAGTAGACACAGTTCCTCTCTGAAGGTGAAACTTACGTTCTGACCGTATTAAAAGGAAGGAAAAAAAGGACTTCCCATGAATGGCTAACTGCCTGCTTACTTGCCTCAGGACCACGGGTACTGAGTGTCTAAGAAGTGGAAAAACAGAAGGAAGCAGTTAGTCAACAGAGATTCAGTTAATCCACACAGCACATCACTTCTTCTACGGCAGTGTTGTAAGAGAGATCATTTACAATGTCACCTATGTGTTTTATTTCCTTTGTGGTAAAAGGGGGGAGGGGTGAACATTATGCTCCTAAGTCTGCCACAAACTGATTCCACAACAAATCCTACAGAAAGCTGGGAACCAGCGATCTTAAAACCCAAGTAAAACATATAGTAGGGCAGTAGTAGAACACACACTATCACAAAGAAAGGGGTGGGAGGGGCTACTGACAGCTCAATGTTTAAGCAAGAATAGGGGTAAGTGGGGAAGACGAAGAAAGGGTTTTTCTTCATCATCTCTAAACCTTTTAATTCCTATTTCTTCTATATACTTCTATTTTGGCTACATTTCTGATGCTTTTCTAACTAAGGATTATGAAGGGGCTTTATGGAGACCCATTTTTAAAGAAAAAAAAATAGCCAAGAAAGTTTCAAACAATCATGAAGATGGCATCTTGCTTTATAATTATTACAGTAGTATGCAATAATAGAAACTAAGAGAGTATGGGTTGTTGTAGGGGGCAAATACAGCATATGTAAATGGAAAGAGTAAGGAGACTGACTCAGGCATAGGTGGGGGAAGCTGTAAAGAGTTGAAGAGTTAGGTGTCTTAGTCAGGGTTTCTATTACTCTGAAGAGACACCATAACCATGGCAGCTCTTGGAAAGGAAAAACAAACCATTTAATTGGGATGGCTGACACTTTCAGAGGTTTAGTTCATCATCATCATGGTATAACATGGTATGGTGTCATGTAGGCAGACATGGTGCTAGAGAAGGAACTGAGAGTCTTATATCTTAATCTGCAGGCAACGGGAAGTGAACTGTATCACTGTGCATAGCTTGCACATAGGAGACCTCAAAGTCCACCCCCACAGTGACACATTGCATCCCATAAGGCCATACCTACTCAAACAAAGCCATACCTCCTAATAGTGCCACTCCCCTTGGGGGCCGTTTTCTTTCAAACTACCACAGTAGGGTAGAGGATTTCTAGGAAGGGACATACTAAAAACCATGTGAGGTGATATAGAAAGTAAGTGCCTATCTCATTTCCCTATTTTATGTTCATGGAGGATGTGGAAAGCTGAAAATGATGGGGGCCAGAAATAGAGACAAAACAATTAAACGACAACAAAAAGAACTTGCAATAATAGGAGATTAGCACCAGGAATCCATTAGGTGTGAATTTGAAGATGTGCCTGAGTTCTCTGAGAGGATGAAACAAAAGTTACAAACCCATGAGAAGTCCTACTTAGGGCATAGTGGTTTCAACAGGCAGGTTCTATGTAGCTGGAGACCTTCTTTCCAGCCCCCGCCAAGCCCTGTTAGTCTGACAGCCCACTTATAAAATAAACACACAGATGTTTATATTATTTAAACTGTTTGGCCATTAGCTCAGGCCTACCATTGTCTAGCTTTTATTCTTACTTTCAGCCCATTTCTACTAATCTATACTTTTCCACGTGGCTCGTGGCTTACTGGTGCCTTACATCTTCCTTGTCCTGGCGGCTGCTGGCAGTGTCCCCTCCTGCCTTCCTTTTCTCTCAAGTCTCCTCTCTGTTAGTCCCGCCTATACTTCCTGCCTGGCTACTGGCCAATCAGTGTTTTACTTACCAATCAATCACCCACAGCAGTTCTATTCTTTGTCTTGTAGGCAAACAAAAGAAATAAAAGAATGACATTGAAAGGAAAGTTGGGCCAACGTCTCTAAGTTTGATGAGGACTCCATTAAGAAAAGAAGAGGCTATTGGGAAAAAAGGAAAGACTCGTGGAAGAAGTTTAGGCAAATTATATATATATATATACTGAAACTGAACTATAAAAAAAGAACTACACAAGGTGAACAAGAGATCTAGAAAATAAACAGGAGTGTAGCCTCAAATAGAAACACGTAGGAGAAATGGAAATTAAGAGGCTCAGAGGATAATGAAGAAAGCTCCAAATATTCCTATTATTTCAAAATTTTAAAAAAAATTACCAAGGCTAGTGAAAACCAGGAACTAGAATATTTTATAAAGCATTCTATCTTCTTTATAGAATCAGTGAATTCAGGATAACTAATAAATTCTGTGAAAAAAATTGTATTATATCATGTGCAATATGGAAACATTGACCCTAGTAGTAAAATAACTTCGACCCAGCCAAAACGTAAGTCATTAGGAAATAACATTAAATTCCCGAACTATGACATTTCCCCTTTACAACACAAGAGAGGAGTTAGCTTCATCTTTCTCCTCCTTCCCTTTCTTTCACTCTCCCTCCTGCTCCTGTGTTTCTTTCCCTCCAATGTTCTCTAAATCTGAAAAAAAAATTAAAGAAAGCAAGAGATAAAAAATACATAAACATTTTCATTCATTATATATATTTATAATACACTTCAAAAAGCTATATATGTTGATACTGTGTAATTATATTTCTTTGTGTGTGCATGCATACATCTCTCTCTCTGCCCCCCCTGCCCCCCGCCCCCGTGTGGTTTTTTTTTTTTTTTTTTGTGTGTGTGTGTGTGTGTGTGTGTGTAAGTAAGTGAGTGAGTGATGGGATATAGTAGCTGATGAGTAAATGATAGAGCACAAGGATGGAAGCTAAATTTTTTCATATGCTCCAACTAAAAGTAGAGTTAATATTTCCTTTAACATCTTTATCTGCTCAAAATGTAGATTACTTTTTCCTGGTTTTGAAAAAATCAGAACCATTAGCTAAATCTCCCTTATTTGTTCATTGGGATTTATGATATCCATGGTTTATTTGTAGATAGAAAACAGAAGGAAAATCTGACCAAAAGTATGGTTGCAGGAATTCTTCATAAATGGATGGCCATCTAAGCAGGTAAAACAAACAAACAAACAAACAAACAAGTGTCCTCCTTGAGCAACCTGGGAGGAAGGAAGGGTCATATAGGAGCCAGAATGCCTACTGTTCTGGAGACCGATTTTACCAGCGTATTCAAATTTAGCAAAGCCGTTCATTTTGCTCTTAACTGAGAAGCATTGTCATTTTCTGTATTGCAGGATAATTAACTAACAGAGATAACAAGCTGTTGAAATGCTCCGTGTCATCTCTCGGGTGACTCATGTTTTATAGAGGAGCTTCAGAAAATGATTGCCAAAGTTTGTGAGTCACAATGGGCAAGTTTCCTGAATAGGAAAGCCTTTGATTTCTAACCCTCCCCACCTCAGAGCACATGGAAATATAAGAAGTTGAGGTTTGAAACTCAGGGACTTGATTTAAAGACATTGAGAATAGAAGGGCAAGCTCCACCCCACCACCCAATTAAAGTTTCTCTCAAGAAAACTAGTGAAGTAGAGTTAGGCGTAATTAAGTCAGTAAACAACCTTCAGCCTCTTGTGCTGATTTTCAGTAAGATGGTATTAACTGTTTGGCCTTTACAAATGAAATATCAACATAGATTTTATACAACAGAGCAGTGCCTATAGAGGGACTATGAAGATCCCTGAGTCAGTAAAGTGCTGGCTGAAATAACAAGCATGAGGATTATGGAAATCCCATCCAGCAAGAATGAACATGTTTCAAACAGCAGAAACTATTTACCCAGGCATGGACTGATACACAAGCTAATGCTTTAGGCAGGACCAAGAAAACTCCCACTGTTTTTAATTGCAGCTTCTATAGGTCAGTGAACATTGTAACCATCTGAAAGTGGTCCGTCAGTTCCATGTCCACCAAAAAGAATTTCCATCATCATTAAGCATGCTGACAGGTGCAGAGATTGAAGGAAAAGACATTCTATATGTAGATGTTTTCAGGTGGTAAGAGTATGCAGACATTTGCAAAAGTAGTAATGTGATTGATTTCTTAGTAAGCAGGATCCCTAGTATGGCCTTTGATGAGAGGGCTACAGTAACCCTCTTCAGGGAAGTTTCTAGCAAGTGTTAGGGTTTATTTCCCCCAAGATAATGGACATAACCTTTAACAAGCAGATACAACTTAACACACTGAGGTAAAAAGTTAATTCATCTATTTCCCCTTCCCAGAGTGATCAGTACATCTAGCTGGAACAGGGACAGAGTGGGAGAACAATGAAAGAGATACCATGATAGAGGGAGATATCATAGAGATAGCTAGAAACTGGGTGCTAAGGCAGTCCCTAGGAATCCATAAGGATGACCCCAGCTTAGACTACTAGCAGTAGTGGAGAGGGTGCCTGAACTGGCTTATCCCCGTAATCAGATCAGTGAATACCCTAACTGTCATCATAGACCCTTCATCCAGTAACTGATGGAAGCAGATACAGAGATCCCCAGCCAGGCACCAGGCTGAGCTCTGGGAGTCCAGTCAAAGAGAGGGAAGAGGAATTCTAAGAACAAAGGGCATCAAGATCATGATGAGGAACATACAGAGACAACCAAACAAAACTAGTAGGAGCTTATGAACTTTGGACCAACAGCTGTGGAGCCTCCATGGGACTAGACCAGGCCCTCTGCATAGGTGAGACAGTCATGTAGCTTGATCTGTTTGAGGGCCCCCTGGCAGTGAGACTGGGATCCATCCCTGGTGCATGAGCTGGCTTTTTTGGAGCCTACTACCTATAATGGGACACCTTGTGCAGCCTTAATGTAGAGGGATGGGCTTGGACCTGCTTCTACTGAATGGACCAGCTCTGCTGACTCCCCATGGAAGGTTTTACCTTGTTGGAGGAAGGAATAGGGGGTGGGTTGGGGGGGAGGCTGGAGAGAAAGGAGTCAAGAAGAGGTGGGGATCTGTGGTTGGTGTCGAAAATGAATAAAAATTTCCTTTATTAAAAAAATTAATTCATTTGTTATCCACCCTTGCTTATAATTTCTCAGCAGAGATTTTTAATAGGCTATCACAACATAGAGTAGTAATTTGATTTTTTTTAGGTGTACATGTGTGAGTACTATATATACTATATACCCCCAAAACCTAGTATAGTGGTGCATACGTGTAACCCAATGGCAGGGAGAGGCAGGCAGAAACAGATCCCTGTGGCTAACTGGCCAGCCAGCCTAGCTAAATCTATAGATCCTAGATCCCTGTGAGAGAGCCTGCCTCTAATGTGTTGCACACAGACAACTTCCTCCATGTGCATATTGCTTTCCAAACCTCATGTGAGTGTATGACAGTATCACCTGGACCCATGTGGTAAAGGACACTCTGGGGATGATGTTCTTGTTTTTGGTTCTAGAAATGAGAGGGGTGGTAAGAATGTGGTAGGTATGAAAAAATAAATGAAAAAAAAATGTTAGCTAAATAAAATAAAATTAGAAAAAAAAAATGAAGTGTGGACCATACCCAATTATACATGTCATGTAGAGGAGACTGACGTTTTATGCCCCTTTATGTTGGTTTATCATATTTGATATGCACTCCTTCTAATTATCTGCTTAGATGAAGATAATATATGAAAGCAAGCAACAACAAACAGTACAATTAAGAAGCCTCCTGAGCAACAGCACCTGAAGCAGACCTCTGACTTCTGACCTCTGCATGCATGTGCATGAGCCCACATTTGAATGAGCATGGGCAGATGCTTGCCTTTGCACATACATGAACACTTGCCCTCCATACATAGGAGTACTCATGAAAATTAGCACTTACTTATTTTCTGTTGTTTATACTAACTGTGAAAGAGTCAAATCAGGATCATTTACCTACATTTAAACAACAGAAACTCTTTCACCATAAGGTGAGAAAGGACAATACAGTCAAAGTTTAACCAAGTGTTAGCTGATGAAATGCAAATATGAAATACTTAATGTCCTAGGTTTGATATATAATAAAGATATAAGGAAAGGCTGAAAAATGGAAATTGACAAAGATGTGGATAGCTGTAGCTATATCACACATATCAGTTAAACACACACACACACACACACACACATAAATGAAACAATTTCAGCTTTTAAAAAAAATTGGCAACATTAACCATATGATCTTTGAACAGTATTTATGAGCCAATGACATATTCTCTGCAGAAACCAAAATAAGACTGAATAAAAATTTTAAAAAATCAAACAGAAGGAGAATTGCACTTTTAAAATAATGTTCAAGCTGGTTGGTGGTGGCACACGCTTTTAATCCCAGCACTAGGGAGGCAGAACCAGCTAGATCTCTGTGAGTTTGAGGCCAGCCTGGTCTACAGAGTGAGATCCAGGACAGGCACCAAACCCTGTCTTGAAAAACCAAAGGGGGAAAAACAGTTCTATTTTGGGAACTCCTTTAAAAATGCATTATCACATATCTATGTATCTGATTTAATATCTATCTATATCTGTCTATGTATACACACACACACACACACACACACACACACACACACACAGAGTACTTTCTGTAAAACAAAGCCACAGAGAACCTAAATCAACAAAGATTTTAAATATTATTTGTATAGATTTTTGGAGTGGAGCCATTAACAACTTCTGAGGACTTGGTTACTCTTCTCCCTTTTTGGAAACAATATAAATATGGGCAGTTGGATTGGTGGATTAACGGTACCCTCATTGTCTGAACTTTAAAAAAAAAATTCTCATTTTAGACAGCACATTGTCCATATGGGTTTCTGATTATCTCCTCTGTTATGCTTAGCAAAGACTTTGAAGAACTCTGAAATTGGACTCAGTAGGGTGTTTAAAAGAAGTTTATTAAATACTGATGGGAATCTGTCTAATTCTGGAGATTTTCCAGTAGTAAGGAAATTATCTTATTTACAACATTTCTGTTCCATTGTTAATGAGGGTGCTTGTGTCTTTCAAGTATGTGTCATTGGATAGAGAAAATCGGACAAGTTACAGTTGTCAGTGTCCTCCACTGTTGCAGTCTTATCCTTTTGTCTGTATGTATGCGCTGTCCTCATCAGGGGATTGGCCTCCTTTGTAGGTCCAGGGATTCATCATTATCACCTTCATGTGGGGGTGAGATACATGGGCATCCTGTGGGGAGGATAAGGAGTTTAGGATTTTATTACAGGAACTGCCTTCCAGCTTCCATTTTTTTCTATAGGTCACTCATATTGCAAGTAATTCTTGAGCAAACCATTCCCCATCTGTTCACATCTTGTTATAACAAAATCAGTCATGACAGATTATGGTACATAAAACAGAATAAACTTTGCCCAGCTGGATGTACAATGTAAGGAGAGAAAGGATACCCAGGGCCCTCTGGCAAGAGAAAGCAGTAATCAAGGGAAGATTTCCCCATCAGAAAGAATAAAAGGAATGCAAAGTTCAAGGGGAGAGAAATGGGGCTACTTATTAGAAAAACCATTGGTAATGGTGGCTGATTAGTGTAAAGAGGCGTATGAGGGCATTGCTCTGAGATGTATGTCCTCAGACATAGCCTCTACTCTCTTAGCCAATAATTGTCTGCCCAGAAGCCAAGGTCCTCTGTAGAGGATAGCACATTCTAGGAGCCCAGAATAGGCACCATGATTACCTTTACTAGAAGCAGCATGCAGCAAAACCCCACCATTAGGAGCAGAATATTTTCTCACTAATATGGTTCATCAAAAGTCACATTGTTCATTGTTGCTCTTGGAGTTCTGCGAGCTGCATCCTTCAAGAACTCTGTGCAGAGTTCATGGGTTCACTTTTGCAAGTGTCAGCCTGGAGAAGAGGACTCCTTTATAATGTTTGAACCTGAGTGTTCTGCCCTCACAAAAGGAACAGCATCCATCCTGTAAGTAAAACAACAGTTGGTATTTCTGAAGCCCTTGTTATTGAAGAAGCAAGTGTGTGTGTCACACAGGTGCCCAGTTTCAGGAACAGTTTGTGTGGTCATTGCGAAATCCATTTAAGCAGTCTGGAATTTTTTTTTAGAGAGGTGAGTTACAACTGGATAATGAAACTGGATTTCAAAGTTTCAACTAAAAGAAGGTAAATTATACATCACTGTCTAATATACTAGTCATATATGTCATTTTACAGTATCTTATGTGTATCACATTCTCAGGAGTGTAACTATAATAACTACTTTTTTTTTTTTTTTTTAGACAGGGTTTCTCTGTGTAGCTTTGCACCTTCCCTGGAACTCTCTTTGTAGACCAGGCTGGCCTCAAACTCACAGAGATTCACCTGCCGCTGCCTCCTGAGTGCTGAGATTAAAGGTGTGCGCCACCACCGTCCAGCACAAATAAATTCTTAATTATTCAAATATATGTCTCTTGCTTCTAATGATATGACATTCATCTAATGTGCTTGTGTTTTAATATACCAATAGTTATGAAGTTGTTATAGATCATATTGCCATTTAATGGAATTAACTTTTTCATGTCTTGTTCATAATTTTTTAGAAAATAAAAAAATAAAAAACTGAATAGCAAACTTTCTATTGTCAAATCAGTCAATGTTTTTAAAGTTCTGAGTTACCATCTTACTTTTAAAGTTGCATTTCCTTTCAAATCCAAGTATATTTTGAGATGTTTACTCATAGTTTCATGTTTCATGTATTATTTTATAATAGGCTGCATATTAATATAGTGTTGTATTCTGCTGCATTATATGAGATCTAATCTAAAGTTTGGTGGTTCATCCAAATAATAATGCTTCTAACAACACCTAATAAATTACCTTTCTCTTTCCTAGCAATGTATGACTTCTCTTGTGAAAATGAAAAGTTCTGAACTAAAACAAGTCATATGCATAAATTAACCACCCTCATGGCTGTGGCTCTTGGATAAACATTCATTAGTGGATAGATTATGATATGGGGAATTTGTGTCTGTTCTACAATGTTTTTTGATATCTTTGTACTTCCTGGATGCATTTTCATTATTAACTGCTTGCATTGTGTTTGAATATCTGGAAAAAAATCATTTTTGAAATGACTGACACTGTGGCTATTAATTCTCTATTTAGAGAAATATTAGAGTAACTTGAAGGTTTGTGGGATATTGATACTGACGGTTTTTTTTTTAATATATATACTTAGGTAAATTTAAACCTGTTAGTTAGAATTTTAAAACATACGTTCAATTATGTGATCAGGGCTCACCTTCACTGTGGACTTCTGGATTAACCTGTGAGGCCTTGAGCAACAACATACCTTCTTCCATTTCCTTCTTAAGGAACCACAACCTTGGCCAAATTTGTTTATTAGGTCAAATACACAATGGATAAATACCTTCAAGGAAGAAAAACTACACACAAACACACACACACACACACACACACACACACACACATAAATACACAAATACATACATGCAAGTACACACAATATGGAGTGTGGTGAGTTATGTTCAAAGCATATGATGTACTCAAAAGAAATTGTCTTTATAAACCTTGGCATGATTTGTAACAAATATATGTCTATGTCGATTAAATCAATGTTAAAGACCCAGAGTCCTTTGAAAATATGGCCAGGACTGAGATAGCTAGATAATGTGGTACACCTAGTTCACATGACATTGTGAATCACTAGTGGACTAGTGTAGCGGTGTATAGCTATAATCACAGCATTTGGGAGGCTAAAGAAGATGGACCAGAGGTCAAGACCATTCCAGGCTACAGAATGAGAACCTGTTTCACAATAACATTAACAAATGCCTATTGGCAGTTTCAGGGTAAACTGGGAGAAAACTATTGGTATTAATATTGGGGGAACTAAGAAAAGACAAAGAAGGAAGAATTGGAAAGATATTGTAACTGCTTATCATAGCAACCTACTAGATACTGTATAGACAGAGAAAAATGAGAGGATCACATGCATCTATCATTAATATTATTGTGAGAAAAGCTAGAATATTCCTATTTACAATAGCCACAGAATGGAAATAGCCTAGATGTTTAACAACTGATGAATGGATAATGAAAATGTGGTACATGTACACAATGGAATATTCCTCAACTGTAAGTAAAGAAGAGGTTATGAAATTTGCAGAGAAATGCTTAAACTGAAAATGATCATTCTGAGTGAGATAACCCAGACCCGAAAAGACAAATGCTAAATGTTTCCTAAATGTAGCTGCTAACATGATATTGTGAGATACACTAGCATGATATTGTGAGATACAATACACTTGCTTAAATGGAGGTTCCCATAGAAGTCAGAAAATTAAGAAGGGGCAATTTGGGACTGGTTCAAGAGAAGAGACAGAGAACACAGATGATGTGGGTCAAAATGAGAATAACAGAATAGGAACAATAAAGTTGTAAATAGGAGGACAGAATACAGGAGGAAATTTGGGGAGGGATAACTAATATTAAAGACCTTTAAAACTGTTACATGGAAACCTACTACTGAAGAAGCTTTTTGAAATACACACACGTGTATACACACACACACACACACACACACACACACACACACACACACACACACACACACTGAAATTACCATATAAAAGGAGGAATGGACAGTACTATAGGCTGTCAATAAAATTCCCAGTGCCAAGCATGAGTTACCATTTTAAAGTTGTTAGTCACTGGATTCCCATCAACATCCTTCAAGCCTTGAAGGCTGTTTCCATTTCTCTTGGTTACCCTCCAAAACTTGATTGCTAGACCCTATTGCTGAAGATACTACATACTCAACGTATCAAAACTGGACAGATAAACTTGGTAGCAACCTGGAAACTCCTCCCTTCCTGTCTAGCTTTCACAGTTATCACAAAAGAAAAGTCATTAAGTGGCTTGTTGCAACTCTGTGAGTTATAACAATTGGACCTGCAAGTTATGCCCTGTGGTGCAATATTAGCAAATATGTTAGCAGAGTAATCAACCACTTTCTGCTTGGATTTAAAACCTGTCCCATGAAATGGAACCTCTTGCTTGGTATTATTAATGGGAGCAAAAAACCATGGCTGGCTAGATCATAGACCCTAAGGTAAACACCAAACACTGTTATTCTGTTAAAAGGACATAGTATTATACTGCCCCTTAAGCTTTTATCTTTATATCCATAGATTATTGTATCTCTACTCTCATCACAGAAACTTACTTTGTGGTAGGTGGTGATTAACACAGCTATCAGCAAGTATGTAGAGAATAAGAAATGGTAAAGTCTTCAATTCTAAGTGGAATGTCTAAGTATTACCCTGTTCCTTCAGGCTTAGGGAATCATAGTGGAATAGATTGTAAAAGTTGGAGGTAATTAATGTCTGTAGCAAAAAAAAAAGTGTCTGGTGGATATGAAAGAGATATTACAAACATGAGCTCATAGAAACTATAACTGAATGCACAAGACTGGCTCAAGATCAAGTAAGCCAAAATCCTAATGGGTGGAGGAGGAGCTCATGAAGTCCCACACCTACCCAGAGAGTTATTGATAATTGAAGGTTGTTGGGGTAGGGAAGTTTTCTTCAGCACTGGGACCTTTAAGAGACTACTCATGGTCTAGTATATTGTCTTCTAACATGCACATGCACGCTGGACTAAGTAGACTCAGCAGGTTAAAAAAAAAGACTACAATAAATTTGCAGGGAATAGTAGTAGAGAGGTAAGAGTGGAATGAGAAGGGACTAGATTTTAGATTTGGTCAAAACCTGTTAGATACATGTATGAACTTCTCAAACAATTGAAAATCTACTAATTTTTAAAGTAGGACTTTATGTTTAGACATAGCTTATTGAGATAGGATCAAATTAAGAACGTTAAATTGAGTCACAGTTTCAGGGACTATTGGCTGGCAGCATGGGTGAGACAGAGCAGAGGAGATGATGAATAGACAGACAGCTGTCTCCTTCATAAATTTGAATGGTCAATAGCCATGTTGAGACACTAAATAGGGATGTGGAATTTGAACAAAGAAAATGTGCTGTCAATAAAAAAGAAAATTTGTAGGGTAAGGGGAACTGTAGTTGGTATGTAAAATGAAAAAAATTAAAATAAAAAATTTGTTAATAAATAATTGCTGTCAACAAACCTGGCTAGGTTTCAGGCATCTTTGTTCTATGGAAGAGCCTGGGATGTGAAGGCATGCCATCCCTTCTGGAGTTACTGACATGCTAGCAAGCACTTTAAGCAAACTATAGGTTGTAGAATAGGTTTCACAGGCTCTAGACATTTTTCCAGTCCTGTTGTGTGGTCAAAGTGGAGTCAAAATACAGCCCGACTTACTCTGAAATTCTCTGAGTTGAAATTGTAGAAATTTGATTTCTCTGGACCAATGGTGTGATCATTCTGAAAGCCCAAGACAGAGAGGCAAAACATGGCAGGCTTTCCTGTTTTCCACAATTCTGCCTTGATGTGTTTTCCTATAACTTGCCCTTGATCAGTCCTCTTTTGACCCTAATCTGTCACTTGTCTTACAACTTACTAGTGTTTTCTAAAATGCTACAAGGTAGAGAGTAGTAACCATTTCTCTTGGTTAAAAACTTTTCCTGGTAAAGAAAAAAAAAAAAAAAAAAAAAGACTGCAATGATCAAAATAAGTAGAAATCAATACATAGAAGGCATTGAAATTCTGGGCTGTTTGCCACTTGTCACCTGCACAGGGCAGTCAGTGGTAGCACACAGGAAGTGAGATTAGGTGGTAAATACAACAATAGAGTTTGCCAGGTCATGGGTCCTTCTCTGAGTTGAAAAGTCCCCGATGTCATAATCTGGCTTGTCTCAATGCTTTTCTCCTTTGGATATTGTTCAACCTGTGGAATGCCTTGCTAGAATTAGCCTGTGTAAACTATACAGAGATGGAAAATGAGCAAGGGGAGTCTTCAGCAGCTCACTCTCCATCATTGGCTTAGATGAGTCACAGTTTCAAGAAGCATCAAGAGAAGCAGATAGGACCCCAAGTAAATAACAGGAAAAAAAAAACATAGCTGTTTTTTAAAAAATCTGGGTAGGAGCAAATGCCAAGACCCAATCCAAGGTAGTCTGTCTTCCTTCCTTCCTTTCTTTTTTTTTTTTTTTTTTTTTTTTTTTGGTTTTTCAAGACAGAGTTTCTCTGTGTAGCTTTGTGCCTTTTTTCTGGAACTCACTTGGTAGCCTAAGCTGGCCTCAAACTCACAGAGACCCACCTGGTTCTGCCTCCCAAGTGCTGGGCGCCACCACCGCCCAGCCCAAAATAGTCTTACTAGTCAAGGAGGAGATGAGGGACTATTGAGAGAGGAAATTTGCTAGATTAAGGAAGGGTGTTGACTAATTTATGACTAGAAATAGTTTCCTACTTAATATTTGGAGACACAATTTAATTGCTACCTGTGCTAATGAGGTCAGGATTTAGTTAGCCGTCTACCCCTTAGTGGCAGACAGGATGAGTCCCTTATGTTTTCCAGTGTTGTACTAATAGCTCTCTACCTTATTGCCATCTCCTTATCACCATAACTGAACATATTCTGATTCCTAAAAAGACCAAAAAGAGAGCTACAGTTCACTGATTGACGGTTCGTGGCTGCTCCCACCATAGACCCTATTCTCTATTTTTTCATTTGTGTAAATGAAGAGTAGGGCATTGGCAACCCATCCTTGGGACTCCTCTTGTTGGGTAGCTCTGGTGACTGTTGATCTAAATCATGGCACTTCATATTGTTCTCTGGACTTCTCCTTTATTTGATGCTCAATAAGCTTTTTTTTTCTTCACCAGTGCATTTTCTGTGACTTTCATCCCTTTATCTGGTGAGACATGAATATAGGGTTGGTGTCTGGTGTTGGCAGTCTAGCGGCAACTGATTGTTTAGCACCTTTGTGCCAGTGCCAAGCTCTTTTCAGTCTGTTGACCACACTCTGTCACACTCAAGGAGAACACTCAAGTATCATTGAATTTTTGCTGGTTACAGAGTCAGAGTCAACATACTTCCCAAAGAGTGAGGTTTTCTTTTCTTTTCTTTTCTTTTCTTTTCTTTTCTTTTCTTTTCTTTTCTTTTCTTTTCTTTTCTTTTCTCTTCCTTCCTTCCTTCCTTCCTTCCTTCCTTCCTTCCTTCCTTCCTTCCTTTTTCCTTCCTTCCTTTCTCTCTTTCTTTCTTTCTTTCTTTCTTTCTTTCTTTCTTTCTTTCTTTCTTCCTTTCTTTCTCCTTCCTTCCTTTCTCTCTTTCTCCTTCCTTCCTTTCTTTTTTGATACAATCATTCAACTTAAGTCTTCACTGTAAATACTCCATATGGAACCATCATCCCTACTTTGAATCAACATGTATAGCAATGGATTCAACAGCAAAATAATCAGTAGGCCAATGCATCATCTCTACCATTACTGCAAATGGAATCAGACTGAATTACCAGATGAATCTTATAAAAACGTTTTGTTTGTGGCATGCCTTGTATGTTTGTCAACTCAAGGTACAGTTACCAAACACCATAGACTTGGTAATTTCTACAGTATGTGTTTATTTCTCTTGGTTGTGGAGACTAAGAAACTGGTTGAACAGAAATTGAGAATGGTCGGGCTCTAGTGTGGTTCTTCATCCTTACTTACAGTGACTTTCTATTTCTTACTGTCTCTTTGTTTATCTTTCTGTATCTCTCTGTCTTTCTTTCTCCTTCCTTATTTCATTCTTGTATTCCCTCTCTTTCAGCAGGGAAAAGAGTCCTGGTATACCCTTCTTTTTTTTTTTTTAAAGGACTTGAATCCCACTAAGGGACGCCATCCTCATAATCTTGTTGAAATGTTATTATGACCAGCCTCGCATTGATTCATTTTCTAATATTAGGCTTCAGGGATGCAACACAACACACCCTGGCCTCAACATTCCCTAAGCATGGTTGTATGTATGTTTAGTGGGACAACAACATGAGTGCAATAGAAGGCATTAATAAATGCACATGAGACTAGAGTGACTGGTCTAAAATGTATGTACATTGCCTCATTAGTATTCTTATGGCTTACATTTTATAAATGAGGAAACTTATCTTGGCCATTCCTTTTGATTATAGAGTAAAAATGTGTCACAGAGAAGATAGAATCAGCAAGTGAATCAAAGACTGAACAAAACTTTTCTTGATTCATAATGCAGATGTTTAGTCCTACTAGAGTCCCATGTACCTCCCATGATTCTGTTGGACGTATCTAAAGAACCTTTCTGATGCCCTATGTAACTCTCTAAAAGACTACTGTGTACCTAGTTCAGTGAGTTTAATTTCGAACTTAGTCAAGAGTGTAAGTGAATTAAGGAGAAGTTCATTTGGTGTAAAAGAATTTAAAGTGGCCATTGATTTAGTTCATTATTATTTGGATTGATGGGAGAGTTTTTCTGATGTGGAATAGGAGATTCTTCCTGTACTCTTCCATGAATCCCTGGTCAGCTGTCAGGTGACATCATGGATAGGCTAGCAGCTGTATAATCTAGGATGCCCCCCCTCAGTACATCTATCTATCAGGAGCCTGCAAACCAAGGCAAGGAATGATGGGAAATATGTATCTCACAATCTACAAGCAAGCCAAGCCTGCCTTACATGTAGGTTGATGTCTTTAAGAGAAGCAAGATAGAGCAAGTCTCCCTATGAAAGTTATTTCCTCAGTTTTGATGATGCAAACCTTTTAATTACTGCCTTATCAAAAGAAGCACCTCACAACTGAATAAAAAAAATTGACAATCAGAGAAACTCACTTCATCACTAAAATCCTAGAGCAAAGGGTCATATATTCGGAGATGTAGAGAATTTTTTGCCGAATTTTGCAACATGCTGAATAGATTGTTGTTTACTGCTTTATTCTATTTCATATACCAGTATCTGAGCACCTAGCAATTTAATTTCCATTCATCATCTGTTATTTAGTTCTATGTTACAGGAAGCATCCTGCAAATCTCTGTTAACTTGCAAGAAAGACACTTTGGGATTTGACTATGTATTTCTTCAACAGTCCCCACTATTCATGGTATCCTAAAGTTTTAGCACCTGTAAAATCCTGGTACACTTTTTAAAAATGCAGTCCATTGCTCAATGCCCAGATGAGAAATGTGAAGAGGGACCCAAAATCCTGCTAATCCTTTACTTTTCAAATACATATTTCTTCTTCCTTCATTTTCCCCAAGATGAAGCATCTGTTTGCTTAACTCTATTGTCTCATTTTGATCAATATGCATTAATTGCTTCATTTTGTACTCAAATATCTGTGGCCTGTTTAGGGTGGGTATATGGCATCCCTATTTCTGATTTGGTTTCACTAGACAGTAGAGTCTCAGAAGATTGTGTGAGGGATGAGGAACCAAACAACAGTTATGCACAAATTCCAAGTTCCAAAGAGGCAGTGTTACAGAAATCACTATTATAGATCATAAAATAAGTGTGGAACTCCTAAATATCCAGGTCATGTTTGTGTGGCTAGATATCCTTGACTTCTGATAACCCGTTCTTTATTGTTCCAAATGTGTTTCATCACCGAAGAAAACCTTTCTCCTTCCCCTCTCAGTGAGAATAAATGCTCTGTCGAAAGTGGGCCATTCCCTGCTATGAATTGATAGGATAGGGTCAAGCATTTTTTGAGATCTTGAAAGTAAGTTTTGTGCAGAAGTGCATAAATGCTGTTAGTCGCATATCTGGAGAATTGGATGTAGCCAGAGTGTACCAGGGGACAGACTGCTATGTGAGAACGATTTATGATCTGTCAGGTAGGGACTTCTATGGTGCTATGCTGAGAGACAAAGGAAGTTTAAGAGCTGCTAAAGGCAACAGAAAATATGCTTTCAAGCTTAATGAGCAGAGGCAATAGAATAAAGTTGGAGGTAAAGCTGGCTTCATGTGCTTTAGAAATGCTTAAATGTTCAGTGTTATATGTTCTGATTTTGCTAAATTTGTTTTGGGAAAAATGAATATTATATCCCAACACAATGAGCAACAATTTCAGTATCTGTTGATCTAATAAGGGTTTTATTTGAAGATGATGTCCCAAGTATAGTTTCTGTATAAGATTGTCATGAGTTCCTTTTATCTATTATTGACCATGAAAAATTCAAATAAACAAACAAACAAACAAACAAACAAACACATAAATAAATTCCTTATTATCTTGACTGAATGAACTGTCCTTACACTTGGTGAAAAAGCACTTTTCTTTAGCTAATTATAAAATTTTTCAACTCTAATGGCCCTAAGAGAAGTAAAGAGTGCTTTATTGGCAATAATGATAAATATTGTTTAGGCTGTTTCTTGCTATAACAACTGCCCCTCGAAGAATATCTGAAATACATTTCATACTAGTCAGTGTTACCAGTGGCTAAAGGATATTGGCAGTCCTAAAACTGGGAGTGGCAGAATCCTACTGGAAAACTGTGTTTCTAACTGTGTAAACGGTGGCAATATAAAGATCACCCAGTGCTTCTTTGGCTCTCATCAAAAATTTAAGTACTTTAAACAACTGTCAAGCATAAGAAGTAAACTCCTTTCAAAATCTGCATATTTTTGATATTTCCAAGGGTATGATGTACCTTTTAAAATACTATTTTATTTATTCTTTGAGAATTTCCTATAATATATTTTGCTAAATTTTGATCATATTTCCCCTCCCCCAACACCTTCCGCATCCTACCCCACCTTCCCGGCTACTCAACTTCGTGAACCTTCTCTCTTTTGAAACAAGATATGACAAGAACAAACAAACAACAAACACATTGTGTGATTTGTGTTGGCCAGCTATTCCTGAGTATAGAACCTGCCCTGGATTGTCGCTGATTGTTGAAAAGTCCATTTAGCAAAACTGATTCTTGACCCTCTGCCAGCTATCAACTATGAATATTTTCTTTTCTTTTTTTTTTTTTTTTTTTTTGGTTTTTCCAGACAGGGTTTCTTTGCGCCTTTCCTGGAACTCACTTTGGAGACCAGGCTGGTCTCACAGAGATCCACCTGACTCTGCCTCCCCAGTGCTGCTGGGATTACAAGCATGTGCCACCACTGCCCAGCGAATATTTTCTTTCTAGGGGTGGGACTTCATGCCCACTTCCTTTTGGTATTTTAATTAAATTTCACAAACTGTATATCGAGATATTCTAATCAGCTTTCTCAGGTCAGTTTCAACTTCTCTATAAAAATGACTGCTTTAGTAGTATTTACCTCAGCATCTCCACAAGACCACTCAGCTGATACTATAATTCCATAAGTGTGAGGTAAACTTGTTGATTCATTTAGGCAGAAATGACATGAGAAGTATCAATAACATATTTAGCCATAATTAATTACTTTCCTAATGAGAAAGAATGTATAAAGAATGTATATTATTGTTCCTAGATCTTTAATTTATATATGCATATATATATACACATGTATGTGTTTATATAATACATATAATTCCCCATATAAAAATTATGAAGTTGCATCAATTCATACACACACTTGTATAAACATATGTAAAAAAATCATACCTGCAGGTTTAAATATTCCTAAAGTAATATAAATTATAATTTGAAATTCTTTAAAATTATATAGACTATGGCCTGGTATTGAACACTTAATCAGTGATTGCTTAGTCTAAGAATTTTGATATTCCCCTTAAATGTAAATGCACTACACCTATCATCTGATTACTACTGAAACCAAATGGAAGTGCCTCTGTTCTTAAAATTAATAAGCTACAAACTTTAGCCTGCAATGGTCAGCTGTTAATTCTGTGTGTGTGTGTGTGTGTGTGTGTGTGTGTGTGTGTGTGTGTGCATTCATCATATACATATGTAGATCACTATATTTACAGAACTATGTGAGCACAAAGATACAGATGTATCTATTTCATATTACTGTTGGTGACACTAAAAGATCTTATTCAAGTTCTATGAGGATCATCATTGTATAGTTTTTTTCTCCTGATGTGAGAAGGCATATTACACATTGGAGCACAGATTTTTCTGTAGCCTGATGAGCCATCATGAACACTAGACAAGCAGAAGAACATCCATACTAAGAAGACAACTGTAGAATGTGCACAGTACAGAGATAAGGACATTCTTAGGCACTATACTACCTGAACTTGAGTATTACCTCCAAGAATCAGCTCTATGATCCTGGCCAATGATATTCATGTTTTCTATTTTTTAAGGTACAGTCACATTAATAATAACCTCTATCTTCCATGGATGTTTTGAAATTAGATCAACTTAGAAACAAAAGGAAAAAATGAGAGAAGGTAGAAAATGAGGAGGGAGGAAGAGAGGGATGATGGAAAGTGGGCTTAGAGTACGATCTACTACATCATAATATTCATGGATAGCAATACATTAACAAACTTCAAGGGTAAATGCAAGCAGCACACTAAGGATTGCCATAAATTCTGGTACTGGGAGCAAGTAAATTTCCAGGAAACATCTTTCTAATACGGGCTTCTGCTGACCTGAGAAAGTACTGGAGCAATCCGAGGGGAGTCCCTGGTCAAAGTCATACAAAATTCCCTTTCATCCAAACTGAATAATTCAGCTGTTTGTAGACAGCCTCCTTGAGGTATTTATCCCTGATTCTTGAGGTCTTCTACAGAGTTGAAGTCATCCTGAGAAGGATCCCTGGTGCTTTCATTTTGACACAGGATGGGAGACAGAGTCTCTAGTTTTCTCTTATAGTGGAGTACAGGGATGGTGACTCAGGAATCAGGAAAAGCAACCCAGGTGGACTTGACTGTAGAGCAGATAATTTTCTGAAGAGTATATAAGGATCTACTCTGGGAAAACAAACAAACAAACAGAAAACAATGATTAGCACCGAGAAAAAGATGTACACCAGAAGAGGAGACAACGTGTTGTTTCAAAGCACCTCTCTGCTGAGACAAAATACACGAAGAAATGATGAAGCAAAGTTTCTAATGTGTGCTGCAGTAGCAGAAATACCCCTTTCCCCATTGTCCAAATTCTGACAGATTTTGACAGATTACATTTCCACCATGTCAGCTTTTAAAATAGAGAAAAAAAGAAAAATCACTATACATCCATCTATGATGCTCTGCTGGATGTTGGATTTGTATCCCATTCTATTCACAAAATTTAGTTTTATGTCTATGTTCCTCTGATTTTAAACTTTGTTTAAAAAAAAAACAAAACAAACTTGTGTGCTAATGGATAGAGGAGCCCTCAGCTTTGGGGGAAAGTAGATTGTTCCTCATATGTTTCCATTAGAAATATTTCTTTACATATACATATTTCCCCCCTAGAAAAGACATTCTAATTTATATTTGAGGTAACATTATATATAAAAATGTCTGGGATTTTTTTTTTATTTCTATTGCCAGAATAAGGTTTGGATGACATTTTTAAATTTTGCAATTTGCTAGGTTAGTAAACTTTCTTCCTTCCTGTGAAGTTCTGAGTCTATTGTTTACACCAACATGTACATATCGTTTGAACCAATTGAGTCTGTAGAATTTAGAAATAATAATATATAAGCCACTTAGTGATCTGCCTTTCCTTTTTGACTTCAATCCTTGCAAGTTGGGTGGAAAAAAAAAAGAGCCTGCCCCTGTCAGTTTTGGTCTGCCCATTTCTGTTTCTCAGAGCCATACCTGGGCCCAATCACCAAGACACCCCTTGATTCCACACATAATCAAGAGGAAAATTTAAAACCCCAGGAAAAAAGCTTTTCACCAAAAGGGAATTGCATCCTCCATCTTTATATGCTAGAATCAGCCTTCAATTTTCTCCATGGGGATCTGTTTTATGTGTTATTTTGGTTTGCTTCTAACCCTGTTTTCTACTGAAAAAAAAAAAAAGGCAATTTCTATTACTGGACCCTTGATTCGATGTGCAGTTAAATGCTACATCACAGCTGAGTTTTGATATTTCACAGTGGATGGGAAAAGTATTAACAAAGTTTGTGTTTTCCTCCACATATAATAACCACTAATTCACGGGAGTTAGGGGTGTCACAGGTGGCTCTGTACTTCTAAAACATCTGATTTCCTACCCTTTTCATCAGGATTTCACCCAAATACAGTAGTGTTTTGAAGTCTCTGGTTTACTTATTTAACAGAATGTCAGTCTTTTTGTGATTTTACTTAAATGGTTCGAACCTCTAACCACTTTGGTGATAGAGGGCCTAAACACACAAGGACAGAGGTCAACTCCTGGTTTAGTTTCCTCTTATAATGATTTATATGTCACAATACAGCTCTGTAGTGATTCCAATGGTCTGTTCCCTGGGTTAGATCATTCCCACCACCCCATCTAAAGAGCCAGTGAAGCCCAATCAATTTGTCTAAGTTTGACTTGGAAATGGAAGGTGGAAGGATGCCTCTTTTAAAAACTATCCGTTTCCCCCTGTCTGGGAGTTTGAGTATTCTAAGAGCCATGCATCCTCTGTGATGCAGATGAGCAAATGGTACTATCAATGGAGAGTAAGCAGCAATATGAACCCCAAACCCTGTAAAACACATACTATGGAAGTATGGCGGTAAATCTAAAAATATGGCATCTGCTGTTTTCTTTGAGTGTGTGCTTGTGCAGGTGTGTGTGCCAATGCACTTGGAAGTCAGAGGACTACCTCAACTGTTGAACTTTCACCTTCAGCCTCATTTGATGGAGAGTCTCCTATTTACTGCTGTGTAGATGAAGCTAGCTGCACTGCTTCACTTCTTGTTTCCTGGGATTATTTACCTCCCACCTCACAGCAGGCATCCTGGGATAACATATGCATGCTACCATGTCAAGTCTTACACATGTTCAGTAGATCTGAACATCAGTTTTCACAGTCTCATAGCCAGCACCTCATAAATGACACCATCTCCCCAGACCATGTGGAATTTTTTTTTAATTGTTCCTGTGTATTATTTTATTTTACTTCTCTGAAGGCATCTCTGTTGCCTCCAAGTGATATAAATATTCCTTAGGGAAACTTGCAGCTTAAAAGATCTGAATTGTAAACCAATTACCCTGTGACATAAGCAAATTTCTTTAACCATTAAAAAACTTGAATTTACCTATGGGATAAAAACAAAGATAAAAGTGTTGTGTCAGAACCTTATGGTGTTTACATATGGAAATAACTACAAACCCATGGCACAGGACTGTATGGAATATAGTCAACCCTGATACTTGGTAAATGTTCTAAAATATTTTTCTTTTGAACTCTGCACCATCAAAATTGGATTGGCCACATGATCACTATTTTATAGTTCCTTTTAAGTTTAAATTAAGCTGGAACACACTGTTTTAATGTATCTTATTGATTTATCTATTCATTCAAATACTTAAACCTCCATATTTGGAAAATATATTGAAATCTGTCATAGAAATGGAGATGATTGGTGAAGCAAAATAAGTCACATCATCTTGGCATACAGTGTGCACTAAATACATATTTGTTGAGTGAATTAACATATGTGTATGCTCCATGCCACTCAGTTCTGCTGAAGAAATGATATAATTTAATTTTGGGTCTCAAGTATGGTACAGAATATCATGACAGGCATTTCAAGTTCCAAGATATGTGTTGGAAGCTTTATTCAGAAAAATGTAAAATATCTGACAAACTACATTTCCTTACTGAAAATTTATCCTTCTAAAAAATGAACCTTATAGTTCTATCATTTAAATAATAAATGGTTTATGCGTTGGAGGCCAACCTACCTTTTAGGAGAGAATCTGTGATGTCACAGATTCATATAGCCTGGAAAGAAGAACTATATGTTAGGGATCTATATGCTAAAAATCTAATATTTATGTAACAGACTCCATCTGGTGTGTTTTTATATGAAGAAATGACTTCGTTCTTATATATACCCCAGAAATAAATTCTGAATTCACAGAGGTCAGCACTGCTCTGACTCACACCAGTAGTCATCCCCCAAGACTCCAAGATACCCAGGACCCCACAGTTTGAGTCATATTCAAAGGGGACCAAAAGAGGAGAAATGAAAAACAGTGCACAGGAAATATATCCTGAGATAGTAATGGAGAGACATGTAGGATCAAAACCTGGGCACATTAAAAGCCACAAATGACAGAATATCTGATCGCTCAGTCTAATAAAGGAAGATAACATAATGGTGGATTTCCTCCTGCGTTGTACCTAGCCTGACCAGTGAAGAACATCTGTAGTTCCTAACATGTCTACTTCTTAAAACAGAGTTCCCTTCTTCTCTCATTCCATGTATGTTCCTTCTTTTACCAACCATCCCAAGGATGTTTCCAAGTTCTCCCTAGGTCCATGGTTACAAGTATCACTGTGTGTTCCTCCTGGTCCATAGGCTTCTCTGTTGATGCTCCAATGAACTTTAAAGCATGTGAGTTTCTCAGTGCTCTGTCCTAAGCCCTCCATTGTCTCATGCTACACATTACCCTCTTGGTTTAATTTAGGGCTGTTTCAACTTTATGATGGCACAAATAGGAAATTTATTCAGTAGAAACCATACATAAACCTTTAGATTTTGATCCTTCCCCAGCCTGGTGATAAACTGTCGATTCCTCTGGCGTTCACATGCCATCTAGGCAGCCATGTGAATGCCAGAGGAATCAAATGAAACTCCGAGGTATGCCGTGTGACTGCACTCTGGGTATTCAATAGAGTAAAGAAGTCCAACAAAATTTAATTTATAAAGTTTCCAATATATGTCAGACTTATTAGGATCTAATCCTATCGTAAGTAGACTGGAATCTGTATTCTCTTACAACAAACTTCCTTCTTCTTCTTCTTCTTCTTCTTCTTCTTCTTCTTCTTCTTCTTCTTCTTCTTCTTCTTCTTCTTCTTTTTCTTCTTCTTCTTCTCCTCCTCCTCCTCCTCCTATTATTATTATTATTATTATTATTATTATTATTATTATTGTCTTACTTTCTTCTTGGTGCTGAAGATTAAATCTAGAACCTTCTATGTGCTACACCGAGCTTTATATACTGCAGACCTATATTCCCAGCCCACCAACAAACATCCTACATTAAGCCCATCATATTAGCTCTTGTGTCCTCTTTGCAGCATATAGCTCGGCGTTTTAGGTTCAGATTTTCCACTCAAATTTTTTTGACTGTGTTGTTCACATTGCAGCTATGATCATGTTCTTCAGATCTTGAGCCCCCCCCTGCCTGGCAACATCCATGTCCTTTTCTGTGTTTATAGACCTGTATTCAGTTCCATCAACTGGAAGTTTCTGAGTTATGACTGACCATATCTCATGGGGATCACCACAAATCACAAACCTTCTATTCTGAAGGTAGTTTCACTATGACTGTGTCCCTGAATTTCTGCAGTTCAACCTACTGCCCACACATCTCCTGCCACTAACAGTGGAGCAAGAACCACTTAAATCCTGTCTCTTCATCATCTTGGCCCTCTTGGAAAGGAATTTAATTCTTTGGCCACATAACCTATGGGAATAGAATTTGGAGAGCATTGCTTCTCAGTCAAAAATCACTTGCCCCTTGTTATCAACCTTTCTTGATCTCCTTAACAGAAACTACCAGTCCCCCAGGGGTCTAGTCCTTGACTCTCATGCATTGTCTGGTATAGCATTCTGTTCTTGGACTTCTATATTACTTCACTTGAGTCTTTGTTGATGCTTTTGTCCCTGTTACCAGCTCAAAATGTCATTGTCATGAAAGTTAAGTCTTAGGCATATTTTGTGAATGTTTTCATGTATCTGCTACAATAATGTTACATACCTTTAAAATTCATTTTACTGATTTCCTGCCATTAAATATGTATCTATCTTATATCACTCTCTATTCATATGTATCTTTTCCTTATTAATATATGATATCTCAGATTTCTGTTAATCTTTGCATTATTTTGTTGCCTATAAAGTATTTTTTAGTTGTGCCAATTAGTGAAGAATTATGCTTTTTCTTTATAACTGTTTTTTAGTTATTAATGTTAATATATTAATATAAATATTAAACTTATTTTTATTTACCCTTTTCATTATATATGTATTCAACTCAATTCTCAAATGGCAATGTGTATTTCTTCTTGACATATTAATGTTCATAACTCAATTAAAAACTTGGCCTTGGAGACAGGCTCATATTCCCCTCTGTGTGGCTTTTTTTTTTTTTTTTCTTGGTCTGTTGTCCAGTACTTGTTCTCAGTTCTCCCTTTACAGAAGTCTTGGAATTTCATAAACTTCTCTTTGTGCTGAATTTTCTTTTCAACATATCCTTCTATCTTGATTTATTCATGTTTGTTTGGCTTTACAGCATTTTCCTGGGGGCAGTAGTTTATAATACGTCTTGAATCAGCCCACAGTGAAACATGAGTCATTCCAGACTAGAGTTCACTGAAGGAACACTAGGAGTCAATCTGATGAGGACTTTGGGAAGGTTAAAGGGGGTGCCTCTATTCTAGATAGGATACTGTCCTGCCTTGCCAGGAAATGGGTGAAGTCCTGTGGGAAATCTCAGCTATTCCTTTCCAGAAGATGAGACAAATGAAGCATTGCTAGATTTGCAATTGGCAAAGAAGCATTGTTTAGTCTTGTTTGTTAGGAGAGAGACCATTTGGGTATTTTTTGTGGTGTAACAATGTTCCTGGTTTTGCCTGTGTTTCATGTGATTATGAAGTTGTCTTATTTTCCCTTGTTTTTGATAGTCATGCAGAGGTCTTTGTGATGTTAATTTTTGTGACATTGTTTAAGGTGGGCAGGAGAACAGCAAGGCCCAGCCAGCACAGAGTGCTAGGCCAGCTTCTAGCTATACCAAGGCCAGCTACAGTGCCAGGGCAGCTCTGGGATGTCTGGGTGTGTTTCTTTGCTCACCTTTACTTCTTTGGCTCCTACTGAGTGGAATTCACATTGTTTGGTTGTTAAACAAGGTGGGCTGGCCCCCCTTTTTTTGTTTATTTTTTGTTTTTCATGTTTCCATTCTACTTTATTCTTTCTGGCTGCTTTTCTAAATTTAACTTGTATATTTTCCAGTGAATTTAATCTTTAGGATTTTTTTTTGATCCTCTAGACATTTCTTTTCATGGGATTCTGTTCTTGTCTATGCATCAAATGCATTATTTTTTCTGCTTTAAAGACAGAACAGAGAGGTGATTGTTGCTTTGCTCTAATACGTATTTGCTTTTGTTTTGTTTTGTGTTTGCTCCTCTGCATTGTCCCTCCTCAAACATTCTTTTCTCCCTCTGTTTCCTTCTCCCCTTCCATTTCTCCTTCTCTGTCAGCAGTGGAACATGACAAACTCTGGGTGTCTGCTTTTTCCTCTTTTGTATTAGCATAGTCCCAGTAGTGAAATGTGGTCTATGGATGTAACACCATAATTCTCTAAAACTCTTTTTTTTTTTTTTTTTCAAGACAGGGTTTTTCTGTGTAGCTTTGGTACCTTTCCTGGAACTCACTCTGTACCCCAGGCTGGCCTTGAACTCACAGAGATCTGCCTACCTCTGCCTCCTGAGTGCTGGGATTAAAGGCATGCGCCACCACCGGCCAGCTGAAATTCTACATAGTTAGGTGAGTAATGCAGTTTGGTCAGAATCTACACACATTGTGTCTGCCTAGGAATCTAGATGCCAGGAATGAAAAGCGAGCAAGTCAGGTGAGGGAACATGATGATTCAAAGTCAGCATGCACACTTGGGTCACTCTATTTTCTATTTAGTCCTCCAGCCCCGAACTGGGCTCTACCTCTAAAGGCAAGTAGAAGGAAAAGTGGGGAGCAAACAAGGGAGAGATGCCATCAATTTCATTTTGTTACTGGAATGGAAGAGTTTTTCAGAGAAATGAAATTCTAGTATAAGCTCCTAGTCAATATTTCTTAATTTTTCTTGAAGCTCACTAATAGACATTATTAAGCCTTCATGTTTTCTTTCTGGGGTTCTTGGATGTCTAGTCACATCTAGTCAGCTGTTATCATCCTCCTTGTTGGTTATGTAGTCTTTCTCAGGTGTATTATTAATTATGTGCCTATTTTTGTTTAAATGATTATTATAATTTATTTCCTCTTGCCTTGTTATTGTGGATTTGGGAGTCACTGAAAGGAATCCAAAGCATTGAAACCTTCAAGTTTGACCAAAATTCTCAGTTACTACATTAGAAATAAGATAAATAATTAGATCTTAAAAGTTAAAATGTCCATGATATGAACACTGAGCTAGAATCTAGTTTTAGATATTAAAAACCAAGTGTGTAAGTGATAAGAAAGGAATTTATCCAAGAGTTCTATGATGAATAAGGCCTAAGGGCTAGACATGGTGTTATATAACTTAAATCCCATCTCTAAGAGCAGAGGCAGGTGGATCTTTGTGAATCAGAGGTCAGGCTGGTCTACACATTGAGTTCTAGGTGAGCCTAGGCTATGTAATGAGACCCTGGAGACGGAGGGAGGGAGGGAGAGAGAGAGAGAGAGAAAGAGAGAGAGAAAGAAAGAGAGAGAGAGAATATTACATTGATCCATCTTAATATACTAGTTTAATTTGCTTAATAACATGGAAAGTCAGTTAAATATGTTAGCTGGAATAAAATGAATCATAGAATAAGTATTTGAAGATAGACATATTAATATAAGGTTAGGAATTATGTGTACTGGGTCAGACCATGGACTAGAGTCCCACGTGACATAAGATTACATTAGTATTCTCTTAATTTTGTGACTTTTGATGACCTACATGGCCATATTGTATGTCAAGTTTTTCCTATGTGAAAATGGGAGTAATGATATCTACTTAAAGAGAATATTGGTAGTTTTGTTTTTAAGTTGAATATGTGGGTGTTTGCATGTAGAGTTGTGTGTGATTCCGTGTGTGTGTGTGTGTGTGTGTGTGTGCATGTATGCTTGCTTATGTATGTGTATGTGTATTTGTGTGTGATTACATGTGTTTGTGTGAGTGTGTGTGTGTGTGTGTGTGTGTGTGTGTGTGTGTATTTGCTTGTGTTTGGGTGCATGTGAAAAACAGATGTGGGCGGCAGGTATCTTCCTCCACTCTATTTCTCGGGGAAGAGACTCCCAGTGATCTCAGAGTCTATCAAGTCAGCTCCTCTATCAAGCAGCTTGCCTGAGGGAATCCCAGTCTCTACTTTCTATGCACTCTAATGACCAGGAAGCAGTACACCTTTTTAATGTGGGTGCTACTGATCTGAACCCCCACCCTGATGCTTGTATATCACATGACTTACCCACTGAGTGATTCCTGCTCTTCATTGTCCATGGCGTCAAGCCGGCAAAGCTGAGGCTGCACCCTCCCGCTCTTTCCCAGTATGTTTTAAATGAGACGCTGCCATTGTGAGAAGCATTGAGTTGAGACTTCAGTGCAGACAAAAAGAAAGCACATTTTAAATTACTTCTTCTATTTTTGAATTATAATTACATCATTTCCCTTCTCATATACTTCTTGCTCTTTTTCATGGCCAATTTTTCCATTCATTGTGGTTACATGCATATATGTAAAAGTCCAGTCCTTAGAAGAAGCTAATCCAGTCAATATCTGTCTGTATAACATGAGATCAGTTTATACTGTTTTTTTTTTTTGGGGGGGGGATTGTTCTAGGCAAAATATACATACTTAGAAAGCCATTTTTCTTTGGAAATGGCCTCTGATGGCATCTATTTAATGCCTATGTTTGGCCATTATGCACGGTGACCTAAGTTTATACATTTGCTAGGAAACACAACAAACAAACATGATGTTAATAATGCAGTGGCCCAAATCATATTAACATATTCAAATTCTGAAGTAGACATCTAAGAACCTGAATTTTAAAAAGTTATGGAATGCAGCTACTGTAGAATCCAATGTAGAAAGTTTTATTAAAGGCTTTTAAAGTTCATTAGAGTTTAAATGAGCCTGTCACCTTTCTTTGTGTTTGCCCTGGATGGGTGTCTTATTTGAGTCAATGACCTTGTAGTATCCAGCTTCTGTATTTCCCATAGCACTTAGCATGGAGCCAACCATGTAAAATATCTTTACAATGACTTATTAAATTAATTTTCTTAAATCCCTTCTGGACTGCCCATTTGCCTTCATTAATTATGTCAGACTCAGAGGAGATGACCTCTACTTGCTGGCCTGGCTGAATTACATCTTAGCCTTGTAGATTCTTTGAGCAATATTTTTTTCCAGGGGATGAGATAAACTACTAGTGTTGAAACCTACTTATTTTGTAGAGAGGGATAAGAACATTTTTGTATTTCATTATTTTCTCCTCCCCTCTCCTAGAAACCATCATGCAAGCTTCCTTTTGCATACACACCCTCTTCCCATGGTTTCCAGCTTCAAATTAATGGATGTGGGGTGAAAATAGAGACATGCCTTTGCCTTTGCCTGTTCGCCTGGAAAAAACACAAATAAATATTGGAGTATTAGCTATTATAATGCAGAATACAAATATGCCATGTCAAACTGCTTTTAAATGATAGATTTTCATTTTTTAATTACACTAAATATTTCTTCTGAGAGTTCAGAGACTTTAAGCTTTATGAGCATTAACTCTGCTATGGTTCTGATTTGCTTGCTCATGTTTAAAGGAATGAGGGGTAGAATTGGAATAGAATATTGATGCCCAAGAAAAACTCAGAAAGAATGCAGCTTATTTTCTCCTTTTGTTTCAAAGTGTGCAGAAATGAGGCAAATCTTTTATGATGGGATAATTGGGCCTCTATCCCCATCCCATCATTCATTAACAGCAGGATAAATATGAATCCTGGATTTTGCTAATCTGATGGTCTTGGCTCTGTTTTCAATAAACAGTGTAAATTATTTCCAGAGGAGCTGTGCAGAAAAGTGTGTGACATTACTGCAAAATCCAGCACTCATAAAACTTACAAAATCCCTGCCTGGCCCAGGGGACACTAACTACCCATGTGCCTTCATGAGCCCAGGGGAAGACATCAGACAGGCTCCCCGCTCCTCTACATCCTCACCCCCAGCTCTGGTTGCACCTGGATGAAAGAGAGTCTGCCAGCATTTCTTTAGCAGGCTTCTGGCTGTCAAAACAAGCTAAAGCCTCATGGGGATGCTCACACTTGCCTGCTGAGGAGAAAACACCTTGTTAAGTGTTTTACATATATTATCCTATTATATCCTTACAAAGCCTTTTGAGTAGGGTCTCCATTAAGCAAATGATACAAGTGAGTCTCATGGAGGGTTAGATTTTTTAATAACCTACATATTTTAATTGGAGAGATTGGAATTCAAGCCCCTGTTGCTTGGTACCAAAGTGGGTACTATAGTACACTGCTTCTTAGAGTGTTTTGTTGGTAGCATTGCCCCCAAATCCCTCCTTAGTCCATTCCATCCCTTTAATGCCCTTGTTAGATAGCTCAGGCTGCTGAAACAAAAATAGTATGATCTGAGTAATTGAAAGCAAGTAAATATTTCCTGAAATTCTGAAGTTTGAGAACAAAAAGACCATGGGGCCAACATGGATGAGTTATGGTAGATCTCTATTTCTGATTCATAGGTGGCAATTCTCATCTTCTCAGCAGTACAGGTAAGGGGCATGGATATATAATGTCCCTTCTTATCTTATAAAGGCATTAATGTAGTTCATGAAAACTCCACGCTATAACCCTTTCAAAGTTGCCTCTTCTGTGACACTGAAGATTTAAGTTCAGCTTATAGATTTGGGTGGAACATAAACATATAGTCCACAGTATTGCCTAATATTGACTAATGAGTAAATCAAGGTATTCTATATGAAGGAAGCCAAGCCTGCCTAGTAAACTGTGTGCTAAGCATGCTGGGTTTCGATGATATTTTTTGCACCCTACTAAACCATTGTTAATATTGGAACACAAGGTCCATGAAAAACAGGACTATTTACCTACTGAATTCAGTGCTTAGTCTCAGCCTCCTGAATTCAGTACTCAGTCTCAACCTCCTGGATGCACATCTTCCTGGATGAAGAGAGTTCTGTACAATTTCACCTAGTGAATGAATGTATTTCCCTGCTGGCAATGGCTTCCAATGCCAGGTGAAGACTGTACACCATTCTTTTTGTTTTGTCACAGAAAAGTAAGGTTGCACTTTGGAGGAATAAATGAACCTTTTAGAATGCACCTAGGGAAAAAAAATCACAGAAGTTTCTACAAGCCACAACTAAATAGATATAAAGTCTCCAGCTGCTCTTTCAGAGTGGCTTGCCACTGGTTATAAACTATAGGCATCTCTGTCTCCAATCCACTAAAAGCATCCATTTTTCTTCAGAATAAGTTTTAGTCCATTAATCAAACCCCTACCAGCAGTGGTTGGTGCCTGCGTGATAGGAAGCAAAGAATGTCTTGGTCTAAACAACCAGGATGCTAACTCTGCCCAAAGAAATGACTTCTTTTCATAGCCAATGTTCCCTCATTCTTAATTAATGTCTCTCTAGTGAGAAAGGAACAATTTCCTACAAGATTTTTGTAGTTATTTTGCTTGTACATTTATGTTTAAAACTATGATAGAGCATGGTAAAACTGGTAGAGAATACATGCATATGAGAAAAAGAGAGAAGTCTATACCAGTAGAGTAGGGACATGTAGGAAGCAAGGAAAGGACCAAGAAGAACTGAATAGAAGAGGAATTCAGTTCTACTTAGTACGGGAGCATCAGACCTTTACCTTAAGGACAAATTTTATGGTACAGAAGGCTGATGGTAATGTGCCTGCCATACAAATATTAGGATCTGAGTTTGGATTCCCAGAACCCACTGGAACAACTATACCTTGTTGTATGGTCCTATGTGCCTGTTGTCCCAGGGCTGGGATGGAATATAGGAGTAGCCAGACCTAGGAAGAGAAAGAGGTGAGTTCCAGAAGCTCCTTAGTCTTATAGCTCAGTCAAATTGATGCACTTTATGTTCAGTGAGAGACACTGTCTCCAAAAAAAAAAAAAAATTAAGGTGCCAGATGATGGAGGAAAGGCTCCTGACATCTATCTTTGTCTTCTACAAACATGCATGTGCACTAGAATTCATACAACACACACACACACACACACACACACACACACACACACACACACATGCTTGCTTATGATGCATTTTAAGGGAAACAACGTTATTCCCTTAAAGAGAGTAAAGGTTTACTTTTGATCCTAGATTTGCAAGTTTCAATCTATGGTTGATAATCTCACTGCTTTGTACCTGTGGTGAGAGCTGAATGGCTGGACTGGCATGCAAGCTTAAGGAAACCTTTCATATCAATATCCAGGAAGATGATGGAAAAAGCAAGAGACCAGAGTCTTGTCATCCCTTTGGAAGCATACGTCTAGTGCTCTATATGTCCTGCTAGGCCCCAGATTCTGAAGGCTCTATCATTCCTGTAGTGCCACAGGCTTTAGCACCTGCCCCTTTAGAGTACCATCTACATTAAAACTGTGGCAACCATGATCCAGGCATGGTTGAGCCTCTGTAAGGTAGGGTTCATAGAAGGAAATAAGCACAAGCAAATATCAAGCCCTGTCAACACTTCTGATTTTTATTTGTGGAAAAAAATCCCTATACACTTACGTGGAAAAGAGAATCCATGAACACTGCTTGGATGGCTGTGTCAGGGGGAAAACTAGATTTTCTTCTAACTATAGCATCCAGGTTTCACAATAAAACAGGTAGTTTGGTCATTTATGCAATCATTACTTTTAAGGGAGCAATGCAGTCCCCAATTAAAGGGCTGATATACATAAACAGATATGACGCTCCCTTAACACTCACATAGAGAAGTTACTTTTTAATTGCTTTGCTTATGATTTTAACTTCAAAGCCAGTAATAGCTTTCGAATTAATAGCTCATAGCCCATTTGATACAGTGATATTTAATTAATGAGTTCATAACTCCAGCAGCACATTGTCTTTCTGACAGCTCTCAGGTTGTTAGGTTCCATATTGCTGACTGTTGGCTGCTAACCATTCCTAGAGAGGTCATTTTTTTTCTTTTCCTTTTTGCTTGTATAATCCTTTCAGGCTAAATAGTAAAAAAAATAATGGCTCCTTCTGAGATAAAGATGGCCCTTGACTTTTTTTGCTGTGTGAGAGCTCTGGGGACAGGGTGGAATTTCATACTGCTTTGACTTTTAACTTATAGAAATAAAAAATCATCAGGTATTGTGTTACCTATCATGTCACTAAGTACTTATCCTCCCTATAAGCCCTGGAGACTGGCAGGTAGATGAACAAGGTCACATTTCTGCTTTCTTCTTCCTAGATCCTGCTATACCCATGACGATCTTCTGACCATTCCTGTCCTATACACCTTGCCAGAGTTGCAAAACCATGGCTTTTGAGCTAAGAATTATTTTGATTAATAGTTAAAAATAATGTTCTTTATTCTTGAAAAATTGTATATATGTATACAATAAAATGTCACATCAGCCTCCATTTCCTTCCTCCAGCTCTGTCCATATCCTGCTAAAAAAAAAAGCCCCACTCCCAATTTAATGCTTTTTTCCCTTTCCTTTTTCCTTATCTTTTCTTTTTTTAAAGAATTCACTAAACCTAGTTAGAGCCACCCATCTGTACGTGGGTAATAGAGCAACTCTCTGAATCTGGGGATTTGCTTCAGTCACCACATCCTCAAAAAAAAAAAAAAAAAAAGTGTTTATCCCTCTTCCAGAAACTACCACTTGCCAATTGTTCTTCAGTTAAGGGGCATGGTAGAGACCATATACCTCATTTATACTGGCATTCTGAGTGGTTTGGTCTTATGCAGGTCTTATGTAGATAGTGCTGAGCCTTTTAGATCATGAGTGTGATAGCCTTGCCAAGTCCAGAAGACAACCTTTCAACCCATCCCATCCTGTCCTCTGGTTCTTACATTCTTTCTATATTCCTCTCCAGAATATTATTTTGTGAGCCTTTCTCCCTCATTTTTAAATGTTACAGGAGAAGAGTTAGGAAAAGGAAAAAGAACTAATTCAAATCTTTTTCAGAAAAGCCTTGATGATTATTGTCAGATAATGGCACCTGCCCTCAGTTTCTATGCCTGAAAACCTACAACAGACAGCTTCCTCTCTGTCTGATGGAACGTAAATTCTCTAAGAGTTGATGGCAGTGGCCCCACTCCTCTGCCAGAGCTGTTGACTGTCAACAGACTATTCTTATTAAGAAAGTAGGTAACCACTCACAAGATCACTGGATTCATGATTCTGCTTTATGTATCTATTTGGGTCACCTACCACTGTGGTTTCTTTAAGAAAAGGCATTTAACACTGGATCCTTTTCTTTGAGTGCCCGTCAAATGCCCTATTATAATTTCTTGCGTTGAATGGACCATTTGAAATCAACTTTGTGGAATTTAAAGTTCTGCCCTTTCTTAAGGCATTTACAGAGGCAATAACTCAGGCAACATTCACATACAGTTGCAAAGTGTTCCCAGGTTACCCACAAGAGGTTTCCTGGGATGCCTGCTAGAAGACAAGGCTACAGAAAATATGACCAAGGACAAGGGCTGAAAAAAGTTAAGAGGCTGTACCTTAGTCAGTGTCAGCTAAATCTCTTTCCTAAAATTTAATAATTAATTAGAATTCTAGGCTGGCCTCACACTTGTGATCTTCCTGCATCATCCTTCTAAGTGCTTGGATTATGGATGCCTGCTGCTATTTTCAGCTTGAGGTTTAATTTATTTAGATTTCTTTCATGATCAAGTTTTACTAATGTTGGGAAAGGAGCATATGAACAGAATAGAATAAAGGGAAAGATATAAATACGTCAATTGCAGTGTATAGCTTGAGGATGACCCTTTCTGGGACTTCATACATTGCTATAACCTTAGAATTGATTAATGATGATTGAAACAATCCAGAGTTATTAACGGTATTTGCATTAAGAGAAAGATAATTATAATCAAATTAGGTACTGTAAAAACTGATTGTATTAATGATTTTAACTTTAATAATTACTTGCAAAGTGTGTTAGATATTGATTTTCTATAGGTAGACTAATAATAATCATAAAGATAATAATGGAAGCTATCATTAATGGGGAGTATACTGTACCTTCGGAATTCTAGTAAGTTTAGTGTATATATTATTTTAACTGATGAAAATATTTTGATGATGTGGCTTAACATACTTTGAGTTGTGAGGGTGTGTATGCCTAGAAGCTCACCAGAAAGGAAAATTAACTGAAGAAGGGGTTCTCTTAAATTCAAAATGACAACTTCCATTATTGAGATGATACTTATGCCAGGTGTCCTAAGAATTTGGGGACACATTTAGTGTGATAGACATCAAAGGCCCCTTGTGCCCTTCTGTGTAGAAGTTCATTTCCACAACCAAGAATGGGAGGCTTAGAAATCACACAACCTCTGAGAGCAATCCTTGCTTGAAATGGACAATAGAAAGTACAACACTGGCTATTTCTGCCTTAGCCAGAATCTGGCAGATTGGAGTCCATCACTAGCATCATAAACTGTCAACGTGAGTACTGAGTACTAGCTTGTAATGGCATGGGAAAGGTTATAAGTAAGTATAAGAAAATAGGGTTCTGTTTTATTATTTTTGAACTTTCCTTTGAAGATACTGCATCCAAAAATGAACAAGCAATAATGATGGCTATTATTTATTGAGTATTTAGAATGAGCTCAGTACCAGATATGCACTTATATACTATAACCTCTAAGTGAGTTGGCAATAGCACCTGTATTTTGCCTGTGAGAACACTGTGGCTTTAGTAGGCTTCTTTACTTTCCCACTACTGTACAGTGGGGAATTTTGCTACATAATTGGCTAGAGTTTGTTGGCTGTATGTTATTAATTGCTTAAATATTTAATTTGATTTATGCCTCACTTGGGTCATTTTTAACTGAAAAGAGTTATTCAGATCTGTATGAGTGTATTTGTACAGTGTGTGTGTGTGTGTGTGTGTGTGAGAGAGAGAGAGAGAGAGAGAGAGAGAGAGAGAGAGAGAGAGAGAGAGAGAGAGAGGGAGAGAGAGGGAGAGATGTGTGCACACGCATTTATACATATCTGAATATGTAAGTGCCTTTGCATTGGGAGCTCACAGAAGTAGGAAAGCCCTTGTCACAGCATCATTCAATGCTATGCCTTTAATTAGCACACACTTTGATGATACTCACAACATGCGGTGGTTTCTTGTTTCTGCTCCGAGTCTAGTCAACATTCCTCAGTTATCTTTCTTTTTTCTACTGCAGGAAGCCTGCTGTTTTGGAAGGGGAAATCCATGTGTCTGACTTCAGTTTCTTCCTTTGCTTTTGTTTCGTCTTTTTGCACTTGAGCACAGCCAGCTGCTCTAGAATTTTGAAGATTCTGAAGCCCTTCTGTCTATTGAGTTAAAAATCCTCCCCCTCCATTTACTCTGTGAGTCAACATCTTTTCTTCCAATCGAAGACATAAAAAGCTAATGGGTAGAACAAGCATTTAGGTAACTGTGGAGCTACTACTGCTTTTTGATTCCGCTCAGCTTTTTCAAGCCATGGATGTGGATGGTGGAAAGTCATTAAAGCCATCAAAGGCATTAAAATCATCATATATATTAGTACAATGTCTTAACCAGTAAGGCAACACAAGGTTATTTCTTAAGCCCCCTAGAGGTAATTTTCAAAATTAGCCTTTTTTTTTTTCCTCCAAAGATATGTTGCAAGCATCCAAGCTGCTGCTGGTCACAGAAATAGGTCAAGATGGCCTGATGTGTTCACGCATTAAATTAAACACAGTTTGACTGAAGTCTCAATGAGGTCCTAAGCAAGATCGCTGGCCAGTTTCTTTACTTGCTACTTTTTTTTTTTTTTTTTTTTGGAATGCATCACCTTTTTTTGTTGTTGTTGTTTTCTTTTTGGTTTATGGGATGGTAGCTTGCAGTTGGCAAAGCAAACCAGAGGAACACCCAAAGTTAAATGTGTGAATAAAATACAAGAAAAACATAGTAATGACTAATAAGATGTAAATGCCAAGAAATTTTCTTGTCTTTTAAATTAGACATCTGTGCCCTATTTTTACATGCTCATCACCATAAGCAAGTTAACATGTTTTCCCCAATCTGTCAGCACAGACATATTCTGGAGGCCTTGAAGCTTTAACACCTTCACTGCTACAGAAATGCCCTGGCAGCCACTCTTGGGGAACATCTGCTGAATGAGAAAGATGTGTGAGGCAGGCGCAGACCGTGAGTGCTTTGTCAGAGTCACTGGCATGGTACCGCTTCTCTGATGAAAGAGGTGTGTGTGTTTCTGGGTCAGATCTGCAAGAGGATCAGCTCTCGGGGACACTATATCTCCCTCAATAGACCTATTTGTCATATGGATTTGCCAGTTCAGAACTTGGCCTGGTGTCTGCACAAGAGGAGGAGAGCAGATGAAGGGCTGTCTCGAAACTGAGCTGCCTCAAGCCCACACATGTTTGCACAGCTTGCAAAGTGACAAGAGCGTGGGCTGGTCCTATCTACAGAGAAACAGTTGGGCTGAGGGGCTTCCTATGTGACCACGGGAGATGCTGACATCCAGGTCCCAGGAAGCTTTCCATGAAATATCTGAAGTGAGAGGCTGCTTTGCTTATGAAGGAGAGCTTCATTCGATATGTGTTGTGTTTCCTAAACTATGGGCTCATCTGCTAGTGACCTTAGAATTTGCTGCTTCTTCCTCTCTGGAAAGGATTTGTCTTTTAATAGTGAGAGAATGACTTAAAAGCCAAATCCCTCAGGGTGGCCAAAGAAATGATGACCAGACATTGAAATAAAACATCTGATAAATTATTCTGGAAGAGCAGGATATACACAGATTGGCCTATAGGCTGTGTGAGAGGTACATGACAGAGAAGGAAAGCAGACTCTGCAGGGGGAACCAAGCTAAGGGCACGGAGGTCTAGCTTTCCTGGATGCATTGTGAAAAGCAGAGCCCAAATACATGTCCTATGTAAAAATGTGTCTGCTCATTAATGTGCATTTTACATGCTCTCCACTCATGTCTTTATTTCCCAGACATTCCTATACGTCGTTTTTACTTGACAGATGAAAAAACGGAGGCTCTGAGAGAACCAACACAAGGGAGATGCACGGTTTATATTTGAATCGAAATGGAATTTGGAGTCAAGTAGACCTGAATTACACATCACAGCCATTCTTTGCACAACCCTGAGCTCGTGACTTGAGCTCTCTGCACCCAGTTTCTGCACATGGGATATATGAGGTGATGGAAATATACATTGTTTTTTTCCACATTCTCATGTCGAGAAAGAATAAAAAGGTTAAACATCTTACCCGAGTTTATACAGCTGCCAAGAGGCCAGTCCAGGGACACATAGCCCAGTTCTCAACCCACTGTATCTGCTGAATAAATTGCACCCCAAGATTAAAAGTGACAAAAACAGAAAGTACCTCAGGTCCCCCGGTATAGGTGCTCTATTTATCTGCATGGTACCTTCTTCATGAAGCAGGAATGAGCAATCAGGAACACGGAGGTTTTAGAAAACCAAATCCTGACCAAGAACATCATCGAGATAGACCCAGGGAAAATGACTCACACTGGTCACTGCCCTCTGTTTGGGAGAAGAGAATATTGCCCGGGGAGGAAACTGAACATCACTTAGGAGAGCAAAGCAGCCATTTCCATAGACACTAGACTGAGCAATGTGGTCTGTGCTTGTCCCAAGATACGATTCACAGGCTGGTTCAGGATGCCCTTCCAAAAGCACTTGGGTCACTCATGCTAGTTTCTTTGGTGCTCCTGATGCATGCACTAGGTATGACTTGACCATTCATTCATTCATGTATTTTTTTAAACAATTAATATTTGGGATTCTGTTGTGTGTCGGGCATCTGAACACTGACGGCTGAAGATGGGGCATTGAAGAAAACACAGAAGTCCTCTGTTTTCACAGAACCCATGGTCTAGTATGTGTGTGGATGGGAGGAAATAAACTTAGAACAAGGACGTTTAAACTGTATCCTGGTTACAAATGAAGCAATGAAACTTGTTTTCTCATTGTTCAAGAGACAAAAAGTCAGAATGAGTATCTCTGAGCTAGAATCAAGGTGCCAGGCAGATTGAACTGCCTCCAGAATCTCTAATGGAGGTTTATTAGTAGTTTAATGATTGAGCATTTGTAGTTGGAGAGCTTCTCTCCAGGTGCCACCAAGCCTCCGTCGTCCCATAACACACGTATGAAATAATCTTACGGACATTTATATTATTTAAACTGCTTGGTCATTAGCTCAGGCCTACCATTGTCTAGCTCTTACTCTTATATTTATCCCCTTTCTATTAATCTATATTTTGCCACGTGGCTCATGGCTTACCAGTACCTTACATCTTGTCATGGCCGCGGCTGGCAGTCTATCCTCAGCTTTCCTGTTCCCAGCCTTCTCCTCTTTCTTGTCTCGCCTACCTTATCCTTCCTGCCTGGCTACTGGCCAATCAGTACTTTATTTATTTTAACCAATCAGAGCAATACATGTGACATACAGAACATCCCACAGCAAGCATTTGGTGGATGGTGGCATGCTAGCCTTTTGGCTTATGACCATATCAGTCTCAACTGTTTATGTGTGTCTAGCCTTCTTAGGTCTCTGTTTTTAATTATTTTTATTTTTTGAAATTATAATTACACCATTTTTCTCTTCCTTTTCTTCTCTCTGAACTCTCTCATAAGCCCCTTTGCTCTTTTTCAAATTCACAGAATGTTTTAAAAATCAATATCGTTGTTCTTGTGGATGCATTTTAAAGAGTCATTACAACCTGCTCAATCTGTATAATATTACTTGTAGGTTTATGTTTACAGTGTTGACCATTGGATACTGGGTAACCAGTTGGTGTGCTCATCCCTAGAGGAGACTATTTATCCTGTTCTCAGCATGCATTAGTTGCCTATGGTTCTCTGTCTAGAGTTGAGGCCTCCTGAGCTTTCTCCTGTCCATGTTAGCATGGCTATTGGTGTCATCCTTGTTCATGTCATCCTTAGGCAGACATGTTGGTGGGACTTCATTGGTGTGGCTTCTGACATTTCTGGGAGACACTGTCTCACAGTAAACTCCCTGGTCCTCTAGTTCTTACAATCATTCAACCCACTCTTCTGCAATGATTCCTGAGGTTTAGATGCAGGAATTGTTTTGTAAACGCCTCCTTTGGAACTTGGCTCTTCAACTGTTGTCCTGGTTGCTTTTCTGTCGGTCTGTTTTGTTGCTGGCCAACTTGACATAAGCTAGAGTTATCTGGGAAGAGGAATCTGAATTGAGAAAATGCTTCCATCAGATAGCCTGAAGGCAAATCTATGGACCCATTTCTTGATTTATGTATGATTTGGGAAAGCCCAGCCAATTGTTCAGGGGTGTATAAGAACACAGGCTGAGAAAGCCATGGGGAGCAAGCCTGTAAGCAGCACTCTTCAATGGTCTCTGCTTCAGTTCCTGCATTTAGATTCTTGCCTTGGTTTCTTGCTCTGTGTTCCCCAGATAATGTACTATACATTATAAAATGAAATAAATCTTCTGTTCCCCAAGTTTCTTTTGGTCATGGTGTCTCATCACAGCAATAGAAGCATTAACTAATATATTTATGATGTTTTGCAATATTCCCTGTTACAAAGAGAATTTTCCATAGTGAAGGGTGAGAACTATCCTTATCTGTGGGTATGAGGACAAAGTTAGAGTATAGATAGGGATTATGTTGGTTTAGTAAAGTGGTGGTTGAATGTTCTTCTCCAAGATTATGACTTCATTGGTCCTATGTAGTTGACTTTGCCTCCAGTACCAGGCATGGTTTACCCCTTGTTAAGTGGGTCTTAAGGCCATACAAAGAGTTGTGTGGTACCATAAAGATATGTTTGGGACTATTGAGCCCTTGGGTTATTATGCCATGCTGTTTACTGTTGTGATTTGTAGGCAACATAACTTGGTATGACTATTGATTATTCTCCTTCTTTAGAAGATTGTGTGATGCTTCTAGTACAAGGAAAGCTAGTGCTCAGGGAGGAGGCTTTCATGCCAGACTGAAGTCCGGTCTTCTGGATACTATGTCTGAAGTGCATGGTACCTTCTGTAACAGGGACTTAACTTCCTTCTCTGGAGGGCAACCAAGAACACTAGGATTTGGCCTTAGTGTTTTGTCAGCTGTTTGAACAACTAACCAACAACCTCAAAGAGGGCTTATCATGCCTGGTGTTAGAGTTTTTGTTAGATGCTCTATGCCTAGCTCTTGATGGAAGCATTGTCAACCCAGATGGGAAATTTTCATTTACATTATATGTTTATATATTATTTACCTTCTAATGTTATTGTGAATATTTTAGATAGATAATAGTATGGATTCCTTTTGACTCTTTACTACATCCTTACTGTTATTTTACCCTTCTTCTTCCTTCATTCTTCATCTCCCTCCCCCTCTTTAATTAGGGACCTCTTTTTTTCATTCCCTCTTAGTTTACTTCTATATTTATACCCTGTTATTCCTTACTATATTGCACCTGTATTACTCCAAGCCTAAAATGGTTCATTTTTACCTTCCTGGAAGGGTGGAAAGTGTTGAAATGTGTAACAATCTAGTCATCTAGGCTAGTGTGCTTGTAGAAGGCTTTTGTTAGGTTGAGGAAGTTGTTAGACCAAGGTGTAAGGAAGACAAATGGCAACAGAGGCCTGTTTATAGAGTTGTTTATCTGCAAACTCTTAGCACCTTGTTGGACAGTAGATGCCTTCGAAAGCATTCTTTGATGCATAGGATATAGCATGTTTTTGTGTGAAATTCTGAAAAAATAGGTGTAAATTAAAAAAAAAAAAAAACAAGCAAAAACCTAACAAAGGTGTTCTATTAGTGCTTAGCTCAGGGCAACTTACACAGCATATGTAAGGGTTGGATTCAAGCAATGTAAAAGTTAAAAGCCTTCAGTTAATTCTGAGATACACCCAGGTATTTGGATTACCTTTCTCATTGATGCAACAAAATGTCCCATGAGAGTAACTGGAGGAAGGGAAGGTTTGTTAGAAAGAAACAGTTTATTTTGCTCTCAGTTTGAGGACACAGTACAATAGAGAAGGAATGGCCACAAGACTCTGTGGATGAGATTATATATCTTGCATGTGAGTAGAGCAGGAAGTAGAAATGGACAGACTATTTCCTAAAGGTTCTACTGTCTTCTTAATCAGAACTACCATCTAAATGTTTCAACACATGAGCCTATAGGAGACATTTTACATTCAAGACACACCATGGTTAAAACAGAGTGGGATAGGACATTAGAGCATGTTTCTTGAAGTATGGTTTTAAGGTTGACCTGCCTCAGTAATTCTTCAAATTATTGTTAAAAATGAGGTCCTCCCAGACTATTTCCTCTATTAGCATAGGGATATCTAATGATCACTGCCTTGAATTTGGGGGAAAATAAATAACTCTTTCATAGTGAGGCCTAATCAATGTCATTTCTTCATGAAGATAGTGGATAAAGTCCCTGGAAAACTAGAATTCATTGATTTGTTATAACACACATCCACCACCACCACCCCCCACCCCCGACACACACCACCTCTGTAATGGTTTTCATGAGGATTTAAAGACTGTAGAACTGAAAGATTGGGAATCTAGCTTAAGGATTGTTGAGATAATGCAGGTATTTATAAGACTTCAATCAGCAGATGTTCTGAGATCATAGACAGGAGACCTTCCTGTCTGTGTCCACAATAGGAAATTTGTATCAAAGAAATGTGCAAATATGGAACTCTTGATACTCTTTAATCTGTGTGGAATTACCTCTCACACTCTTGCCATGAATGGAAAACTACCATGAGCACTGAAGTCAGACAGAATCCTGTGTTAGATAATGAAACTGCTCTTTTTGACCATTCTTGAACTCCATTTTCAGTGATGAGCTTGCATATTGGCTTATAGAAAATGATCTTTGAATACTACAATTTAAAAAAACCCGTAGCTCACCAGATACTACTATGAAGGGTGATTAGTTAGATTAAAACTGTGTGTATTAATGAGGCAGGATCATCTGATAGGATTCTTAGTAGAGGCTAATATGTCAAATGAATTAGCTAGGCTCTCTCTTTAAGAGTAAATTTAAAGCAGACCACTTGGAAGCACTTCTTTAATTATTTTAAGACAGATCGTATTTCCTCTGCTAAATGTGAGAACACCTACAATAGGGAATTCTACTCTTTACAAACACGGAGAAGAAAGCAACACATGTTGTCAAATCCTATTAGACAGAAGGACAGTTCCTTTGAACAGGTGATAAATATACGTGGATGAGTGGCTTCTTAATTAGTTCTCTGAAGGTTTATGATATTCCAGTAGAAAAGTGGTGGGGGTTTCTGGTCTTAGGAGAGATGGTAGAAGCCTTTTAGCTGCCCAATGCTGAACCAGGTAGAAGTTCTTCACTGTTCTCTGCCCATCCCACAAACACAGTGAAACCTGGTACCAGGTATAGAAATTACCTCTACAAACACTGCAATAGCATGTGAAAAGAGATTCTGAAAATGTGTCCTGCATCTCATGGACACTCCATTAATGTCTTTTTCTCAGTTATTCCTCCCTACACTTGATTGCACCTAGGATGTTTTTATTGTCATATATTCAAGTAAACTGATCATTTCATTCTGAGCTAACCCGAGTAGCTTCCTATAGAATGCTTTTAAACTCTAGAAGTTTGAATGCAGTTTTGTCTTTCATGACTCTAACCACATCCATAAAATAAAATGACTAGGCCAATGATGCATTAATAAACATTTTTATATCCTAGTTTATGAAGTCTTTCATTCCCAACTCTACTTTATTTTTTATTATTATTATATTTGTGTTTTAATTTTATACATCAGCCATGGGTTCCCCTGTCCTCCCCCCCCTCCAACTTCACCCCATCCCCTCCCCTCCATTCCCATCTCATCCAGGGACAAGACTCCCCTGGGGATTCATTTAAACCTGGTGGATTCAGTACAGGCAGGTCCAGTTCCCTCCTTCCAGGCTGAGCAAAGTGTCCCTGTGTAAGCCCAAGGTTCCAAACAGCCAGCTCATGCACTAATGACAGGTCCCGGTTCCACAGCCTGGGTACCTCCCAAACAGTTCAAGCTATTCAGTGGTCTCCTTATCCAGAGGGCCTGATCCAGCTGGGAGCTCCACAGCCTTTGGTTCATGATTCATGTGCTTCCATTCATTTGGCTATTTGTCCCTGTGCTTTTTCCAATCTTGGGCTCAACAATTCACACTCTTACAGTCCCTCCTCTTTCTCAACAGTTGGACACCTGGAGCTCAATCTGGGACCTGGCTGAGGATCTCTGCATCCACTTCTATCAGTCACTGGACGAGAGTTCCAGCACAACTGGTAGGGTGTTTAGCCATCTGATCACCAGAGTAGGTCAGATCAGGCTTTCTCTCAACCATTGCCAGCAGTCTACAGAGGATGTATCATTGTGGAATGCTGGGGACCGCTCGAGCACTCTGCCTATTCCTGTTCTCATGTGGTCTTAATTTATCATGGTCTGTTATTCCTTGTTCTCCCTTTCTGTTCTTGATCCAGCTGGGATCTCCTGCTCCCCTAAGCCTTCTTTCCCTCAAATCTTGCCCTTCATTACTTCCACTGTCGTCCAGGTTGTTCATGTAGATCTCATCCTGTCATTGGGTGATCCCTGTGTCTTTTCTACAGTCCCATTTTTTAGGTAGCCTCCCTGGAGTTGTGTAGCAGTCTAGTCATCTTTGTTTTACATCTAGTATCCTACTATGAGTGAGTACATACCATGTTTGTCCTTCTGAGTCTGGGTTACCTCACTCAGGAGGATTTTTTTTCTAGATCCATACATTTGCCTGCAAACCACATGATGTCATTGTTTTTCTCTGCTGAGTAGTACTCCATTGTGTATATGTACCATATTTTCTTTATCCATTCTTCAGTTGAAGGGCATCTATGTTGTTTCCAGGTTCTGGCTATTACAAACAATGCTGATATGAACATAGCTGAGCAAATGGCCTTGTGGTATGATTGAGCATTCCTTCGGTATATGTCCAAGAGTGGTACAGCTGGGTCTTGGGGAATATGGATTCCCAATTTTCTAAGGAAGCACCATATTGATTTCCAAAGTGGCTGTACAAGCTTGCGTTCCCACCCGCAGTGGAGGAGAGTTCCCCTTGCTCCACATCCTCTCCAGCACAAGCTGTCCTCTGTGTTTTTTATCTTAGCCCTTCTGACAGGTGTAAGGTGGTATCTCAGAGTTGTTTTGATTTGCATTTCCTGGATAATTAGGGATGTTGAGCAATTCCTTAAATGTCTTTCAGTCATTTGAACTTCCTCTGTTGAGAATTCTCTGTTTAGTTCTATTGCCCATTTCTTAATTGGACTGTTGGGCATTTTGATGTCTAATTTCTTGAGTTCTTTATTGATTATAAATGGATAAATCATGGTTTTATGTACTTACAGAGTATGATGTGATGTCAAAGTCATTAAAACATGGAGTGTCTAACTCAGATTGAATACATATACATATATATGATCTTAAATAATTATCTTTTTTGTGATGAAAACATGTAAAATTTCCTTTCTTGGTAACAGATGTCTTTTTTATTCAGAAAATAATGAACTATATCACAAAAATATATATTTTGTATGATGGAAACTTTGTAGTCTTTCAGTGTCATTTTCTAACCTCCATGTTCTGCTTCTAGCAACCACCATTCTCTGTACTTGTTGGAGTTCAGTTGTCTTTAGACCTCTCATGTCAATGGAAATATATGGTGTCTTTCTGTACCACATTTATTTTACTCAAAATAGCATTCCGATTTTTATTGTATTACAAACAACAAATTTTTTAAAGGTTGAATTGTGTTCTATTTTAAATCTATGCTATATTTTTGTTATCCATTCCTCCATTGGTGGATACATGCATGACTTCTATAATGTGGGCATTCATTGGATTTTTCTTATTACTTCCTTTCTTCATTCCTTCCTTCCTCACCTCCTCCTTCCCCTTACTCCCTCTCTCCCCTTTCCCTTCTTCCATTCTTTCTTTCCTTCCTTACTCTCTTCTTTCCCTCCTGTCCCTTTCTTTCTTCTTGCTTTTCTTCCTCTCCCTCATTATTTCTCCCTCCTTTGTTTTAAATGAATTTCCTTTCACGTACATGAGTTTTTAGACTGCCTGTATCTGTGGAGTCCAAAAGAGGGCATTGGATTATCTGGAACTGAAATTATAGGTCGTTGTGAACCACCACATAGGTGCTGGTTGACCAGGTCCTCTGGAAGAGCAGCCAGTTTTCTTAACTGCTGGGCTAAAACCCCTTCCTTTCCTTTGAGACAGAGTTTCATATAGAAAAATCCCTCCTGGAATTCTCTATACCATCATTCCTCAACTTCCCAATGTTGTAAGTACAGTATGTACCATCACTTCTAGGTTATGAGGTGTTAAGAATAAAATCCATGTCTTCATGAATGCGAGGCAAGTCCTCTACCAACTGTGCAACATTTCCAGAGCATTTCTTTGACATACTAATTTCAAATATGTAGGGTAGATACCTACAGGTAGATTGTTGGATCATATGGGCATTCAATTCTTATTCTTAAATTTTTTTATTGGCTTTCATGTATTTTCTCTTAATGATTACACTAATTTTCATTTATCCCAATGACTCTGTACTTATTGATCAGATGTATTTCTCTGCATTTTGTAGGATGTTTAGTATTTGAACATATGTGTAACAACTGTGGAGTGCAGATATAATTGTCCTGTGAAAATTCCTGGACTTCATTCTCAGGTTCATTGTGTTTAGTGGGACTCATTTTCTTAAATCCTTGGGATCTTATATTGACATGATTGTAGCAGCCTTACATTGCTGAAAGACAAGTGCACTATGAGGACGATACACTAAGTTTTCTATTTGAAATCTAAAGAAATAAAAGTTCTTCTGTGTTAAATAGTAAGAAGACAGCCTTTATTGGGCACCATGGAAACCTTCAACTTCTCCTACTTCTCAGTGTTCCTTATCTTGCCTCTTTTCAAGCTCTTGTGGGCTCCTTGCAGCCCCTTGCTAAGTCTCCCACTCCTTACCTGAAGGGAGCACTGGCAGGTTTTCAGCATTCTCTCTGTGTGGGATTATCACCTTCTGCTCTTTGTTGTGCAAAACTTGATGTCCCTGGCATCTATCGCCAGCTCCATTTTACATGTGTCTACTTGGGGGGATTGCAAGCTTTATCCAAATTAACTTTTTATGTTATAGCCTGCAAATTCTTTCTAGTGATAAACTGCAGGACACATAGGGCTCATCTTTTCATCCCTGTCATTCACTAATTAATAATTCTCATGTGTGTGTACCACTCCCTCCCTCTCTCTATGATACATACACACACACACACACACACACACACACACACACACAGACACACACACACACACACACACACACACACACACATATATATAATTGCAACTATTAGTTTTAGAATAAAACAGAGGAGACTCTTGTGACCTTGAGTTAGGCAAAGAATTCTTTCATATAGCACTGAAGGAATGATTCCTTAAAGAAAACAGAGGGAATTGATTTCATCAGATTAAAACATTTTGCTCTCTGAAAGAAACTACTTAGAAATTTAAAAGATAAAGCACAAATATGAATAAAATATTTTAAAATATGTATCTAAGGTTTGTACCCAGGAAATCAAAACATTTCAGAGCTCAGTAGCCAGAAAACAAAATACCGAAGAAAATTTGTGAAATCAATGCACTGAAGATGTATAGATGGCGAATGAGCCCAACTGTGGTGTTAAACACCATTGACCTTTAGAGAAAGCGCGAATTAAAACCACAATGGGGCATTTCTGCATATCCACAGGTGCAATTAATATAAAGAAATGGCCCAAGGAACCCAACTGGTGGGACTAAGTGTGTGAAAGACATAGCAGATCAGTTCTCATTCAGTTGGATGGGATGCAAGCTCATGAAACCTCTTCAGATTTGCCAAAGGAGATGGAGTGTATGTTCACAGAAAACCTACCAGTGAATGCTTGTTTTCATCTTTATTGCTAGTGTTCTCACTCAGGTGTCCTTCAGCTGGTGAACACATAAGTATCCCCGGCTGTAACAGTACAATTGAAGACAGTGAACAGTGATAGCTGGGGAAGAATGAAACGGTTGAGATGACTGAAGCATTGGTAAATATTGATGAGGACACCTTTAAGACAGTCTCAAAACAAAACAAGATAAAACTAACAAAACCAAAGGAACAAGAACATCAGTGAAGCCAGGATGTAGGAGTCTGAAAAAGAGATTTCTTTTTATTCAAAAGAATAAATTATTCCCTACTTCCTTCACTTTCCATGGGCACTCAGAGCATTCGCTAAAGAAAATTCTTACAAAGGTAGGTGAGGGCTCTAAAGTACAGGAGGATTGTACCTGAAGAAAAACCAAACAAAAAGAACAAAACCAAAAGCAGGAAAGGTAATGAATGTATATGCACTTCAGGAAAAAAAAATCTGTAAAAAGAGGGATATTGTGTTATGAGATAATGAAAATAACAGAGAAGTTGGGAAATCGGTGATTTTTATTAAATACATAAATGTATTTTAGGTTTATGTTGGAAGTCACGGAAGGGAGTCTTAGGGTTTCAATTGCTGTGAAGAGACACCATGATCATAGCAACTTTTATAAAGGAAAACATTTAATTTGTGTGGTTTACAATTTCAGAGGTTTAATCCATTATCATTGTGGTAGGAAACATGATGGCATGCAGGCAGGCATGGTGCTAGAGTAGGAACCAAGAGTTCTACATCTTGATCCACAGGCAACGGGAAGTGATTTGTATCACTGAGTTTACCTTGAGTACAGGAGGCCTCATAGTCCACCCCTACAGTGACACACTTCCTCTAAGGCTATACCTACTCCAACAAAGAAAGCCACATTTCCTAATAGTGCCACTCCCTATGTATGGGAATTCATTTTTTTCAAACCACCATAGAGGATTTATTATTTTATATTCATAAACAGGATAAAATCCCTTATTAGGTAAAGATTAAAATAAAGATGTAACTTTTAACATTCAAAGAAAATGGAAAGAGGGAAAAAGTCAACAAAGAATAAGAGAAACACTACACAAAAGGAAACAAGACATACAACTTGATAAATATAATTATCTATATATTGAAATACTTTGACAAATAAAACTAAACATTTTAAATTATAATGGTAAATAAATAAATTTATATAGAAGAATTGAACAGCGAAATTCACAACATTGATCCAATAATAAAATGAACCATATCCATGCTGGTTTAGTACGTGCAATATGTCTTACTGTTCTTTTGCTACAAAGAGACACCATGACCAGACCAAGGAAACTCTTACAGAGAAACCACTTAATTTTGGTCTTACTGTTCCAGAGGATAGTAGAGTCCATGAGTTTTGGATGGGAGAGGTGGTTGGGGGTAAGCAGACAGGCATGGTGCTAGAGCAGTAGTCATGAGCTTTACATCACCTAGTCCTTCCAAAACACTTCTACTAGCTGGTAAACAAATGATTAATTATATGAGCCTATGGGAGCCATTTTCATTTGAACTATCACTCAATATATGGTAATTCTAATAAATGTAAGTTAGGTTAATAAAAGCATTACTAGAAATATTCTTATTTTAAAACACTGAAATTTTCAATTTAAATAGTATATAATTAAAGACATCATACCAGCAATTAGACTAAGCTTAAAACTAAAATAATCCATAGGATACATACTGCAATTATGGAGAGTATTGCAGAGATACTTCAGTATAAGTTGGTAGATTTAAATATTGAAGAACAAAGATAAGAAATCTGAAAGTGAATCACCTAAACACTCAATTTAAGATTATTTTATAATCTCAATATTGAAAAGAAGTAATTAAAAATAAATTTTAAAAAAGAAAAGAGGATATAAAATAAGTGTATTAGATGATAGTGACACTTAAGTGTGTTATAAGGACAAATATTTTCAGAAGCCCTTAGTGTTATCTTCTTCCCTCATTCTGTTTATTGCCTTCGCTCTTGCTCACAAGTTAAGTCTCACACACTATTTTTTCCCACCTCCTTTCATAGTATCTATGTCTTCAAATTTCCTCTCTCCTGAGCATTTTCCTCCTCCCTCCCACCATGATCCCTTTCTACATTCCTGGCTTCTGTGGTTACTCCTATTTATATATTCAAACCTAAAGACTGAGAAGATACTACAAAGATCCACAGCTAGTTAAAATGCATAGAATAAATGACAGTGGGGAGCCCATCCTCCACTTATACACCTACAAACAATACCTACACATCTGCCTCAGGGTTGTTACAGAAGACAGGGCTGAAAGCTTGAAAGAGCCAGAGGACCAGGATGTCAGCTTAGTGATATTGTCTTCTAGACATGAGAGAGCTCATACATTCATGAAACTTAAAAATTATGGCTGGCCATACAAGATCTTTATCATGAGAAAACCAATTCAAACGCTGATTTGGATGGGAAATTTTTTCAAAGGTCCTAGCTATACCTGAAGAATTAGAGGCAACCAATGCCTGCTGAGAGGAGAGCCGGTTTTCTCTGAGTTCAACCCTAAGACAGGCTATCTAATCTCAAGTGGTCAACCCTAAACATCATTACATAATAACAATACTGGCAACACTAAAATTAAATATTTATATTTATATCTATATATGTATGTGGTAATGAATTTGAGAAGGAATGAGGGCTTAGGAGGGGTAGTGGGGGAGAGGGAAATGTTGTAATGATTTAAATGCAGTCCTCATATATGATTTTCTCAAGAAAATTTAAAAAAATGATTCTAGGTGATATTAAAGATTTGATGCCATTATTTATCATTGCCTTTGTGTCTCCACTCATAATGATAAGGGTAATTTCAGTAGCTAAAGCTTCAGGTGTCTAATTTGTAGATTTTGAGACTAATATTGTTTTTTGGAAAGTGTTTGGACAGAAGTGTCTAGGCCAATAGGTCTAAACAGTATATATACCTCCAGAGTTGCCAAGAACCCAATAGGTAAGTTGGAGAGCTCAAATTATTTCAGTGATGTCACTCAGCTGTTGAATAATTGATCCTTCCTTGTTTTTCTCAACAGCATGTGGTGATATTCTCCTGAGACTATCTAATATGTGGGATGACAATGTGTAAAACTCTGAAGCAGAAAAAAAAGAAAATAAAAAAGTCTTAGATGTTCTCACTTAAAAGGATAACTGTAAAGATTCAAAATTCAATATTAATAATGAGTAAGAAGACATGACTACAGTGAGTTGAGAGATTAAAAGGGTAACAAATGCATATGATCTATAATTTCATATGACTTAATTTGTAATACTTAGCAATTTTGAACACAAATCTGTCTCACTATGGAAGAGAAAACTGAACAATTCTAAAACTAAAAAAAAAAAAAAAAAAAGATCAGTGTTTGCTCAAAATTCTTCCCATAGAGGAAGCATCAGACAGAATGTTTGATGGCATATTCCATCAAACACCAAAAGAACAAGTAAATCAAATGCTACAAAATGAATACAGGAGTGAAAAAGTAGAAACACTTTACCATACAGTCTTTCAAGTTCACACATCCCTGATTCCAAAACCAAATGAAATGTGGGGCCCATAACTCTATTAACCTGTGTTGCTCATGAACACTAACGCAAATGTACTAAATAAAGCATGGATACAAAGTGACTTTAATGAATAAAATAGGACAATATATGATGACCAAATTAGATTTTTCTCAGTAATACAATACTGAAAGTTTACATCTAGACAATTGGGATTTTGACTTTTACAAGACTTACATATTTGTATTTTATGTGTGTGAATATTTGCCTGCCTGTATGCATGTGCACCATGTATATGTCTGATGTCTGTGGAGGCCAAAAGAAGTTGTTATGTCCCCTGGAACTGGAATTACAAATGATTGTGAATGGCCCTGTGGGTGCTAGGGACCAAATCTGTGACTTCTTTGTAAACAGAACATTTTCTTAACAGCTGAGCCATCATCTCTCCAAAACCTGCAATTTAGATCTGGTGTTTGGTTAGTTTTTCTTTTGTTTTTCATTAAATATTTTAATTATCCTACATACATATCAAATGGTATTTGTATCTACTTCATCCCCCATTCTGTCCTCTTTAGCACTTTCCTTATTCCCTAATTTTCCCTCCCAATCTCTCTCTCTCTCTTTCTCTCTCTCTCTCTCTCTCTCTCTCTTCCCTCTCTCCATCTTTCTCTCTCTCCCTCTCTCCCTCCCCACCTCTCTCTCACCCACTTAACACTGAGTCCTTTTCGTGCTGCCAGTATATTCATGTGTGTGGGGCCATCTACTAGATCATGAATAGCCTCTTCACGCCCAGCTGCCTCCCTTTGATATAAAGTTTGTTGAAATAATTCACACTATTAATGTGTAAAAACATTGGAATTAACAGTTTTTGAAACATTATTAGATAAAATTAAGTGTCTATTAACGATGGGCAAATATTAGTAAAATTAAAAAGAATAAAAAATCTACCTCAACATGGTGAATGGTACACTTCAATACATAAGAAAATAACTCTTAATGGAAAAATATTTCAGGCAATTTCATTTGACAATGCCCAAACAGAGCACATATTTGCCATATTTCTAGTTAATGTTGACAAACCTATCCAGGCTTGTATCCAGGCTTGTAAAAGAAAATACACCTACAAATTAACTCATTAATTGATGAAACAATTCATTAAAAAGACATGCAATGAAATTAACAAATTTGTCTATATTTTTTCCAGGTAGCCAAACAAAACCAGCATATAGATAACTAACACAATTCCTAAAATAATTTTAAGCTAGAACAAGGGGGGAGGTGATGGATATGTTTGGAAGCAAAGATAAGCACAGTTTTAACATATCTATAGACGGACTTATTGTCAATGTATTAAAGAAATGCCAATAGAACTCTGAACTATCCCACGGTAATGTATAAAAAGACAAAATATTAAAAAATTGCATGGGTCCTGTCTCTCAAATATTTAATAATCCAGTCAATAACAAACAAAATGTTGAGGATATTTTTCTGAATTGTTAAATTTAACCTAATATTTGTGGAATACCATGGGTGAAAATTAGCAGACATTTCTAAAGAATAAAATGAGAAGCCTTGCCATATCACATGTCAAAATTATTATTATACCATAGTAATTGAGTTTGCTCTAATAATGAACAATTTAATATGTAAGAAACATGAAAATATACTTGAAACAGCATAAGTGATGAACTAGGATTGACTCAGATCTTGACTTCTTATTTTTTAGAATGCCTTTTATAATTCATGTAAAGGTTACATACAATTGCATATGTAGAGAAAGTAAGTGCTATTTTTGAAAATACATAGCTCATTTATTCATCTGAAAACATTAATTAGCAAATTATAAGAAATAGAAGAGGGCTAGAGAGATGGCTCAGAGGTTAGGAACACTGGCTGTTCTTCCAGAGGTCCTGAGTTCACTTCCCTGCACCCACATGGCAACTCACAACCATCTGTAATGAGATCTGTCTCCCTCTTCTGGCCTGCAGAAATACATAAAAACAGAACATTGTATACATAATAAATAAGTAAATCTTTAAAAAACAAACAAACAAACAAACAAACAAAAAGAAATAGATAAGATTTCCCAAAACTTAAGTTTTAATAAAAGCATCTTGAGTTTATTAATTTAGGTTTTAATTTCTATGTGACATCTTAGATAATGTTTCATGTAATTTTTAGCTAATAATTTATGAATTTCTGAAATGAGAACAATCTAAGGATTCCTTTTCTGGAAGAAGGAAAGCCATTGTTATTAAAAACCAACTTTTTATATCTACAGTCTATTTAAGTATGCTATTTTGGACATAAAACAGTTGTGGCAAGACTTTAAAAAGTCATATCCAAAATAATTGATGCCTTTCATTTTGTTTTCAGTTTTCAGAATATTTTAGGTATCGTAATTTCTCATCCTGTAGATTACATGTGTAACTATACAAATTATACTGATGGACGGGGAGATACCTTAGTGGATAAGGATTTCTGCTACCAAACCATACATCCTGAGTTCAATTCCCGGGACCCACATCCCACATAAAAGGAGAGAATTGAGTCTCCCACAAGTTGTCCTCTGGCGTTCATTTTTATGCATTGTTATGTGTATTCCCCCTCACAATGCACATTCATTCTATCTCTGTCTCTCTGTCTCCTTCTCTGTCTCTCTCTGTCTCTGTCTCTGTCTCTCTGTCTCTGTCTCTCTCTCTGTCTCTCTCTGTCTCTCTCTCTCTCTCTCTCTCACACACACACACTATAGATATTTTCCTGATAATCTTGTAGGAATTATGTTTAATCTCATTAACTTAGGTATGCTTATTGAATTCATCTTTCTAATTTGGAAACAAGGCAACACATTTACATTTATTGTATTGAAGCAGGATGTTGTTGGGATGATACATGGGATTCTATCTTATTGTAAAAACCAATGTTTAATGAAACACAATAACTTTTTATACTGTTATCTGATGTCTGAAATTTTGTAAACCTCCTTAACTTTTATAGCTATCTGGGACATTTCAAGTAGGGAGGCGTGTTACCACTAAGTTGAAGTGAAGTAGTGGTAGGAACCACTATTTGTCTTTCTTCTCATTTTGCATAGGGACTATAATAATGGCTCTAAGTATCATTTTATATAGCTTTTAAAACTCAGGAAGTTAGTGAGAGATTCTTAAGTTCATAAAATTTCTTTATCATCTTCTCAGCATTTCTTAGTATCTTAGTTACTTTTCTATTGCTTTGTTATAATACCATGACCAAGAGCAATTCTCATTGGGCTTATGTTTTCAGAGGGATAGGATTCCATCATGGTGTCACGGCCTCAAGTAACAGGCGTGATGCCAAGAGCAGGCAGGAGAGAGATCACAACTTTAACAGCAAGCGCCGCAGACAGAATGCCCTGAATGAGGGATAACATTTTAAATTCTCAAAGCCTGACCTAAGCTTATCCATCCTCAAGCAATACTTTACCTGCCCCTCAAGCTCTCCAAACAGTGACATCAACTGGTAACCAAGTGTTCAAATACCAGAGTCTATGTTGGGAAGGGGCATCTTTCATTCAAACCACCTTAGTTGGGTCTGTAATGATGTCTCCTGTCTTACTTATGATTTTTGGAAATGTGTCCCTTTCTCATTGTAGCTGCAGATGTGTTTAGTTCAATCTCCATTTCAAACAAAAAGCTCTTGGCTTCATTAATTGTCCTTTTTTTCCAAGCTGGAAATTCATGAACTTCTCTTTTTCTAATTTCTTTCCCCCTATTCATTATGGTAACTCAGTTTTCCATCACTAGGTTCTATTCTAGTTTATAACAGATGTTTGTGGTACTCATGTTTCCAAACTCAATTTGCCTTAACTGTATTCCTGATAAATTTTTACTTGCATTTAGTTCAATATACTTTGAGCTGCTCTTGAAATCCTACACCATGTGATTGTAAAGATACATCATCATTTTCCTCCTTATTTCTTGGTTGATTCCAATGTTACCAGGGGATGTACTGAATGATTTTAATTAGTTTCTATTATTGGGGATATATTTGTGGTCATAGGTATATTTTCTGTGCATTCCTGGAAAGAACTTTTGTTGGTCCATTGTTGATTGGGACACTGTCCAAATGCTGGTTAAATCCTATTGGTTGGTGGTGTTGAATATTTCTAATTATCCTGTCAGTCACTGACAATAATGTGGTTAAGTCTCCAGCTTCTTTGTGTCAGCAATTTACTGGTCTCAGATGTCTATTGTATCTGATAGTGATGTAGCCAATCAAGTGCATTGTGTGTGTGTGTGTGTGTGTGTGTGTGTGTGTGTGTGTGTGTATGTTGACATTCTTTTATTTAGCCTATGTTTTTGTATTTGAAGCAAGTTTGCTTGTAGATAGAACCAAGTTGCACCAGCCATATTTAAAATGCACTTTACTAATTTACATTTTCATTAGTGAATCCATTGATACAGCTAGTGATAAGTTAGTGCTCAGTTTTGCCTATCTCTTTTTCTGTCTCCCTCTCCTTTGGGCTACTTGAATTTTTTGAGTGTTGAATTCAGGGCTTTATCCATGCCAAATAAATCTTCTGCAAAGCGAGCTATGGACACAGTGTTTGAACATTTTTTTTTTTTTTAGAAATTACATTTTGATTTGCTTGTACTATATTTAAGTGGATCTCTTTCTGGGGAAGATTTTAGTATCCTCTATAATATATTGTATATACATCACATGCCATTGTCTGGCATTAATTTGTGTATCTTCATGTTTCCAGATTTTCAATTTTTTTTTTTACATTTATGCCTAGACTAATAAAGAGAGAGAAAGACACACACACACACAGAGGGATAGAAACACATAAAGAGATATAGAGACAAAGAAAAAGAGATACACAGAGAGAAGCAGAAAGAAAGGGGAAAAAAGAGAAAACTTACTTGTTGCTTCCATCTGATTTTTTTTTCACTTTTGATTAATTTATTATGTTTTGTTTGTTTTCATGTTTTGTTTGTCGTGACATAATTCTGTATACCCCTGGCTGCCCTGGAACTCACTATGTTGACTAGGCTGGTCTCAGACTCTAAGAGACAGTCCTGCTTCTGCTTCCCAAGTGCTGGGATTAAAGGCATGTGTCACGACCATCCCACTCTCTTCTCATTTTTTAAGGCTTCATTATGTTGGTTGCACTCACAATGCCCAAAGCTTTCAGTAGCACTGAATTGATGAACAGGGATAAGGTGGCTGTATTCCTCAGCAGTTGAAGTCCAGTGTACTCACCTTAATTTGAGAATACTATCATAAGGTAAAATGCAGGCTTCTGCAAAGGATGGATGTATCAAAGCACTACTCCCAGGCAGTATCAGTTTCCTGCTGCTGAAGTAGCACATCTCCACAGACTAAGTAGCTTGAAACAATGTAAATTATTATCTCATAGTTTTGAAAGTCAGAAATGTGTGTCACTGGCCTGAAATAAAAGTGCTAGCAATGTTATCTTCTCTGTAAAGCCTCTTAGAAACTTTTATTTATTTATTTATTTATTTATTTATTCATTCATTCATTCATTCATTCATTCATTCATTTATTTATTTATTTATTGATAGTTTCTGGAGTCTGTCACATATTGGTGTTGGGGAGTTCTGTCTCCATTTTTAATACTTGCTTTTTTTTTGCATAACTCTGCCTTCTGCTGTAAGTTGTTATACTGATCATAGAAACCAAGGACTATGGCATACACTTTCTGGAAAGGTAACAAAACCGGCCTGCTAATGTGTTAACACATTATTTTTTAATACCACTGAATTCAAATCATGGTGCAGATTATGCACTGTGATGAGCTTCGAGAATCTAGAAAGTATGGATCTTCTTCAGAGGGAGAGCTTGGTAGAACAAGGGAGCAAAGCCAATGGACTGGCTACGTTTCATTAGGGAAAAAGGTGGATAGAGATGTATAGGCTTCTGTAAATTAACCTTATTATAGAAAGAAATGAGAGTAAGATGTTATCTAAGAGAGCAGTTATGGCCAGGTGTGGAGGCACATGCCTTTTTTCCCCAGCACTCGGGAAACAGAGGCAGGAAGATTTTTTGAAGTTTGAGGGCATACTGGTTTACAGAGCTAGTTCCAAGACAGCCAAGTCTGTTACATGGTGAAACCCTGTCTACAAACAAACAAACAAACAAAAACAAAAAAAAATATGAGTGAGGGAGAGAGGGGAGAGAAAAAGAGAGAGGGAGAGAGGGAGAGAGAGAGAGAGAGAGAGAGAGAGAGAGAGAGAGAGAGAGAGAGAGAGAACTTATGAAGAGGGACTTTGGATTTAGCTAATTCAAGATGAAAAGAGAAAACTTTGCAAAGGAAGAATGGTTTAAGCAAAACCAAATTCTTTCAAAGAGTTAACTTCTGAAATGGCATTGGGACATTTAATGATTTGGAGTAGAGAATGTGAAGTACAAGACTATACAATGTTTAGGTCTGAATTCTGTTTTGATATTTTTAATTACTTTACTCTGTGCATACAGCATATAAATTCCCTGAAGCTTTTGAATTTTCAAAAGGAAGATGGGCAACACCTCCTGCCCCCAGAGCTGCTGCTTCTGCTTCTGTGCTACTCCAGGTTCTATACTAAAACTGAAGCATTCAGAGTGATGATCCACAAATATGATAGATCCTCTTAAATATGTGTCTTACAGTTCTGAGTTAACATAATCAGTATGTGTCCAGTTCCATCCATTCGCCTGTATTTCATCTTCTCATTTTTCTTTTTGACCAAAGAGATAAACTCTTTAATTAAAAATAAAGCAAGTATACTTTTAAGAATATCAGTCATAAAGGACATTCTTCACTGTTGCTGATTTGTTGAAGATAGATAATATCTACACACTATCTCAGCATAACCATCAACAGTGCCCTTCATATCCTGTTGAAAGTGTCCCAATTTGACCCAAAATTATAAATATATTGGGCCACCATACTATTTTCTGAAAAAATAGAAATATGAGTATGTTCAAGCTTTCTTCTTCTTTATAATTTTTGCTGAAACTAAAAATTACCCCCAAAATTAGACATGGTCTTCCAGAAAATGGTTTACATATAAAATGTTGACATGACAGGATTTTAGCTTATTTAGAACAAAATATTTAGGACAAAAAGTTGATTATAAAATGATGCATAATGATGGCTGTGTGTTTGTTTTCCACAATTGTTTAGGCTACAGTTTTAAATTTAGTCATGAAGAATATAACTCTAACACCATCATTTCCTAGAGATTGGACAACTTAGTCTACTTTCCAAAGCTACAATTTCTTTATCTGTAAAACATCCATAACAATACTCATAGTATTGTGTTAATAAGTAAATAGCAAGGCAGTTATAGATGTGCATGTCATATAACAAGCAATTCATGGGTTTCACTATCGTTACTGTATGGTCTGCCTCCATAGAATGGAAGGATCTTGATTTTAGTCAGTACTTAATACCCACTTGGCTTTAGACCTCCTGAAGAATGTAACAAATTACCAGGGCAACACAAAGAATATATCTACTATCAACATTTTTTTTACTTTACTTTTTAAAATGAACTCTTCATCTGTCATTCCCAAAGTTACATCCTTAGGGATTCCAACTACTGTGCCTAGATGATAAACAGATAAGGAAGGAAAAATGGAATGAAGTAAAGGTGGGAGAGAAGAATGGGAAAGTGGAGTGGGGAGGAAAAGGGGAGAGGCTTAGCTAGGGGAAAGGCAGAAAGAAGGAAAAAGAGACAGGAGAATTAATCTTACAGATTTTTCTTGATGACAAGAGATTGTCTGGAACCTGATTTCTCTGTATTTTATGTGGCCTGATAGACAACCAGAATATTGTGATGTATCAAATGCACTTAAGTGAAATATTTCAGGATAGTGTTGGACATGAGAAGTGTGTTAGAGTGCCACAGTGTGTTTGACATTATCTAGTGACAGTTTTTGCTGTTACAACTGACAAAATGGCTTTGCTATCTAGTGCAGTGATTCTCAACTTGTGGGGTTGCATATCAGATATTCTGCATATCAGATATTTACATTATGATTCATAACAGTAGCTAAATTAAAGTTGTGAAGTAGCAACAAAATAATTTTATGGTTAGGGGTCAGCACAACATGAGGAACTATTTTTTTTCCTTTTATAAAAGTTCATTTTACATACCAACCACAGCTCCCCCTTTCATCCTTCCTCCCACTTCCCCCCTTCCCCACCCCACTCCCTCCTCCAACAGAGTAAGTTCTGCAATAGGGGGATAGCTAAGCCTGGTATATTCAGTTGAGGCAGGACCAAGCCCTCCCCACTTTATCAGGGGTGAGCAAGGTGTCTGACCATAGATAATGGGATCCAGAAAGCTGACTCATGTACCAGGGATAGATCTTGATCACATTACCAGGGCCCCCACAAACAGACCCAGCTATACAACTGTCTGCAGTATGCAGAAGGTCTAGTCTGGTTCCATGCAGGTTCTACAGCTGTTGGTCTAAAGTTTGTGAGTTCCTTTGAGCTTGGTTCAGTTGTCTCTGTAGATTTCTTCATCATGATCTTGACCTCCCTTGCTTATGCAATTCTTTTTCCCTCTTTTTGACTGGACTCCAGGAGCTTGGCTTGGTACATGGTTGTAGATCTTTGCATCTGCTTCCATCAGTTACTAGATGAAGAGCTATCATAAAGAAACTATATTAAAGGGACTCAGCCTTAGGAAGGTTGACAAGCACTGATCTTGAGAGTCTACACCAAGGATATTATATAGCAACCTACCACATACAGGAAAGAAACTGACAAGAACAGCTTGTGGTAAATATCCACAATAGTATGCTGAGCAACCCTAGAAAGAATACAGATTTTTAACCTTGACCACACTTACTGATAACCCTTGATTTCAGGCTTGAGTCAGGGTCCCTTTTACCATATAACATTTCTGTTCTTAGAGTTTAGTTTCTAAAGGTCTAAAGCAAGATTAGCTCTGGGTTGTATATTCTAGTCAAAGCAGAGTAGGAGAAAATCAATGGTCTTGCAGCACAACCTTGAATGACATGGGACAGGATTTGCTGGACTAGATGACTCAGCCTCTAGCATTTTAAAGGACCATATGTCACATATCTTCTGCATTGCCCAACAGTTTTTGTGTTAAATCAAGCCTCATTTGTCCATAGTGCCAACCTTCCCACATTATTGGATTTTCCCCCTGTTCCCTCTTTCTATCTTTGTGCCAACAGTCTCACTTTGAAATAAACTACCTGTACCTAAGCTAATGATGGAATATGAAAACTGAGCCATTCCAAATCCAAAGGTGGATACATTAGAAACTTTAAGTTAATTCAGTTAGTCAATGAACAGAATTCAATGGGTCACTTTCACTGATCATGTTCACCTGAGTATGACAAGACAATTGAAGGTGCTGGTGCCCTGAGTACTGAGACAGAACTAGAACTCACCTGATTTAGAAGCAGTGTCTGCCATCCTTATGAATTCCCTGTCCTGCTTTCCTCTGCCCTGGGTAGAGTGTGAGGGATGGGATCAAGAAAAAGAGCTAGTTATTATAATAATCAGGCAAGAAGAGAAGAGAAAATCGGTATTCATTTACAGTATTACCTCCTGTTCCCATGTCATTGGTGCCTTTAAATCACCACACAGATTTATAGACTCTGCCATTCAGTGGAAAGCTTTAATGAAACCCTATTGAAGATATTATATTATGAAAAATAATTCAGAGAAGTGAGGTAGTCATATAAGTCCTCCAGATCGAGACAGATTCTACACTTGAAGTCTCATCCTATAAAATTATGCATAATTTTTCTGGGGTTGACAAGAGTTGCCTTGGCAGATGGAGTTAGCTGGGGACCTGGCAGTATCGTGATCCTGACATCTGAAAGCTTTCAGAGTTCAGCACAATCAGTCATATGAGTGCCTACATGCAATATTATTCTGCCTGGATTTCTTCATGCATTATATATAGGTTAAAAGAGGTTGCTGTAAATAGTAGGTTCATAGAAAGGACACAGTGAACATTTGAACCCTTTGTGAAGGTTAAGGAAAAGTGAGAGAAAGAAAGACCAATTTTCACTTCTTCCTCGGACTTGCTGTCACTCTTCTTCCCCAATGGAGGAGATAGAGAAAGCAACATTAGTTCAACATTAAAATTCAATAAGCCCTTTTTCTCTTGACTCTAGGCTGACAGATGCCCTGCATGACAGAGAAGTTGTGAAATTGAATGAGTGGATTTCTAAACAAATTGGGTCAGATATTGCTTTTGCTTGATTTCCTTAAGATTGATTAGTGACAAAGTGGTTTAAAATTAGTCCTTTCCTTGAAGACCAAACTTAGTGCCCAGCCTTTCAGGTTTTAGATCTTTAGAATATTGAACAACAACAACAACAACAATGGTAATAGCAGCAGATATTTCTGAAGGGTCTCAAAAAGAATGACATGTAGTTTCCTTCACCAAATATTCTCAAATTAGGAGGCAAGTAAAATCATGGCTAGCAATCAGATAGTCAGAATTATAGAGAGAAATAAATGACCTTTCTTTGGAGCCCTGGGGAAAATAGGTCCACTTCCCCTTCTTTTGCAAGTAAAAGACAGTGACTTACAGATTGAACAGCATTTACAGAACTGGGTGAAGACTCTCTGGTGGTCTTGATAATGTTTGATAAGTACCTGTGCGAATTATGGGGAAAGTCGGGTCTTGGAAGAGCTGTAAATGGCACCCTAGGTTGTGTAAGTCAGACCAGGCAAGAAAAATAGAAAGCAGAGAAATCTTAAGGTCCTTGATTCACACTCCAGTAGAGGACAACTCATCGTGGAAGAAATGTCAGTTGAATAAGTCATGGTTACCAGGCTCCTGTAGAAATGTGAACATCTGCACATGACTAAATCATAACAAGCAGAGCAAGTACAATTATAAATATTATGAAATATTTGTTGATCTCCACTCTTAACACAAAATGGTGATAAAAGCATGCATTTGAGAGGAGGCAGGGATCATGTGTGCACATGCCTTCCAGGAACTTGAAGAAAATGTGAGGTGTGTGAAGAAAAGCAACAGTGAAAGTCTTGTTGGGCAGATTGTGGGAGACTGGACATGGCAGTGGGCAGAGCTGCAACTTTGACCAGTGGAGACTGAAGACCTAACTGAAAGTTGGCAAAGAAAGCTATGCCCCAGGTAAATTGATTCTTTAAAGGGTTCAAGCTGGATTCAACTGAGGAGACCAGAGGTCGAGATCCCAAGCTATCAAGAAGGATCCAGGAATCGAAGTGTATTACAAATGAGGCCTTATCTCACCTGTAGGGGGTGACCTATGGGAGAGTGGATCATTTCATTCAAGGTAGATTCAGAGTCCATCACCAAGTGCTCAAAGGAAAGAGATGACTTCTTGTCCAGAGATGTTGGCTGTCTCCAATTATACCAAAGACCATACATATAATGGCATTTGTGGAAAATAACAAGATGAAAAAGACACAAAGCTAAATTTAGATAGGTGACAAGTTTGTGTTATCTGACACCATGTAATGATTAAGTGCTATACATCTCAAAAATCTAGAAGGAGATACTTAAAATATTTTTTCCTATTTTAAAAATATAAAAAAATGAGCAATACAGTTATCTGCTTTAAATATTACATAATGTATACATGTATTCAAGGATCAAATAATACCTCATTAGCATGTATAATTTTTAAAATTTATGTATAAGTAAGATAGTTTAAATTAAAAATAGAAGTTAAGTGAAAACATTGATATTTAATTTTGCTAAGCTGTTGGTTAGGGAGACCAAGAATCTTCCGAAACAATACAGACCATTGCAATTGTTTTTTGCTACCTCTCTGAACTTGAGGGCAATTTTATTGCTGAAGACCTCAGCCACTTTAGTCACAGGACTTGGAGAAAGCTGTTACTTACCTGGAAGTCCTTCCTAAAGGCCAGAGGTCTTACTTAGTATGTTGTATGAAAGCCTTCATGAGAGAAGCAATCAAAAGCCCTATCTAACCTGGCAAACTACTATACTGACTTAGGAAGAAAGATAGGTTCAGTGGTACAATAGTGGCATTAATATCTCTGAGATAACCAACAGCTTTCTGTTAAACGGGTGCAACTCATAACTGGTACTGTGAACCTAATGAAGAACCTGTGGCTAGAAAGGTCATATATTCTAAAGGAGAACCTACTACTCCCGTTTTGCTAAGTTAATTGTGTATCCAACTGCCTTATACTTGCAAGCTCTAGGGAAAGCAATGTACTGTCTCCTAACCCCAGAAACTTAGGCCATTAACAATTTGGTTACCTTCATCTATTTGACTTTTTATCAGGATGTAAACATTAAAGGTATATACTATATAAAGTAAAATAATAGGTGTGTATTTGTTTATCTGAAATTGAACTTAATAATTAAAAGTCCTCCCTCCAGTGGCCTCTTATCCTATCCTAGCCTCTTCACATGAATAACCACATCCCTAAAAGTTGAATTATTCTTCAGGGTTTTAATATGGACACATACATATAAATTGGGTTGTGTTCTCTGTTTTAAGATTTACATAAAGGGACTCTTATATAATGTGTTCCTATTAGCTAGCTATTTTTATGTAATCTCTTACCACTGGGAACCATGTTTTAACATCTTCTCTACAGTTCACTAATTTTTTTGCTGCTTGGGAATTTTGTCCTCCATGAGTGGAAACTGAAACACAATTTATTATTTTACTTATTTCCCTTATCTGGTGTTGATGAATTTTGAGTCATCAGGCATTACATGGCTGTTTTTGTATATGACTCCCAGATGCAAAGCTTTGTAGGGTTTATACCTAGGCATAAAAGAGCAGGTATATGTGTTCATATTTTTGGTTCGTTTAAGAGATGCCAAGTTCTTTCTCAGGATAACAAACATGTTAAACTCCCACCAGTAAACAGGAATGATTCATTGATCCCTCACCACAGCCTCAGAAACTACTTTGAATTTGGTCTATGTGAGTGCACGTGGAATGGCTGTTCATTGTGATTTCATTTTAGAGGTCCTTTTGTTTGTCCTTGTTGTTGTTTGGGTTTTATTTATCTGTTTTTGAGAGAGGGTCTCAATTGCAGTGACTCTAGCATGTCCTAGTATAGAATGAAAGACTCCTAGTCAAGAGTATAAAATCTATGGGCTGGCCTTGGGGAAGACCTAACATTCCATTTGGGATGGTTTACTCACTTGAAGGGACCATCTCTAGAAAGGTGGGCTTACCTTAAGTAATGTTAAGTAGATGGGTGGAATAATGACTTCTTTAATGAGATGATGTAGTTTTTCTTCCCAGAATCCTTGCCCTTAGAGTAGAAATTACATACCCACAGTCCTTATAGGGTCCTAAATCTGCCTGTATTTCTGAATTATTCAGAAAAGCCTAACTTTTCTTTTCTGCTTTCTCTCTTTTCTAAACACACTTTCTACAACACTTTGGACTTGCCCCTCCCAATATTTTGGGCTTCCTAAGTCCTTCTCTAAAGCCCCCTTCCCCATGTCATGTAACTATTTGTTAAACGGATACACCCAGCTCAGAGGTTGCCTGATTAGGGACCTTTGGTTCATTTTGTTGTCAAAGTAAGTCTGATTGATAGTATTAATTCTTTCCTGCATTCTTCTCTTCTGGGCAGCTGCTGAAGTTTACAAGTTCCTGCCTTGTGGTTTTGCTATTAAACTCTAAGAAAATTGTCCTTGTGCTTCTTTTTGTGTCCGTATTTAAATTATCTTTTTAAGAGACTAAGAATCCCAAAGGATACTCCAATTCCCCTGTATTATTGGAGCTCACTAAGTATCTCCAGCTGGCCTCAAACTTGTAGTGGTCTTCTTGCCTGGTCTCCTGTGTACCTTTAGGTAGAAGTCACAGATCTTACACAAAGTCCTTGCATTCTGCCTGTGATAAACAGTATTTGTCTTCTGTTCATTTGTTTTTTTTTTCTATTGGTTTGCTTTTTTATTTTAGTTATAGATTCATAGGAATTCTGCTTTGATGTATTTATATATCACATGTTTGTTGAAGGTTCAATTACCTTTCTGTTTGCTGCTTATCTTTAATCCTCTGTAGTGTTTTGATGAGAAATTTTCCAATGGTTCATGGATTCATCTTGTATAAGAGAGGAGAGCCTCAATGAGAATTGAAGCAATGCTTCCTAAACCGTTTTATAAGAAGGATGGAGATGCTTTGACTCTGTCTGAACTCTGAGCCACCACATGCCTCATTCTCCTTAGTAGGTACCAATTCACAGATATTCTACTGTTTATTAGAGAAATTTAGGTTAGGTTCCTTTTCACTGCACCACACATTATTATTCTTAACAGCAATACCAGGGGGCTGTTTGAGGTGACTTTTCTTTTTTAAAGCCTCTCAAGATGGTTCATGATTTTCCCAAGCATATTTCTTACTTGTCCTAAATATAGGCAGCCATGGAATGCAGAGCTTTGTAAGCAAGAACATTTTTTTTTCTCTAAAGATGTTGGAAGGGATAAATAGAAACAAATGTAGTGTGTATTTAAATACTGAGGAACATTTTCTTTTTCTCAGGGTGAATTTATAGTCTTCACATATTAGATGGCTGGTTTGTGGTGACCTAGTTAAAGACAAATGTTGGGTCTTCAGGAAGCCATTGCCTACCTACTGACTGCATTGGTGGGCCAGTCTCTTCCCTTAGACCATGGACCTCAGTATTGCTGATCTTGCTGAAGACTTTTTTCATCTGTTTTTCCTTCCTTCCTCCCATTCCAGGATTCTCTGATCTATGTTTTTCTTATTTCTGTAAACAATATCCTTTAGTGTCTTTTTGAAGATGTTTATAATCATAGCTACTTGGGAGGTTGAGTCAGGAGGACTGAAAGTTTAAGGCCAGCCTGGGAGGAAAGAAGGAAGTATGAAAGTAGGTACAGGGGGATGAATGAAGGGAGTGAAAAAGAAGGAATGAAGGTAATGAGTGAAGAGAGGCAAGAAAAAGGGAGAGAGGGAAGGATTATATTCTCACCTCTGCTTCTCTTTAGAGCTATACTTTAAAAAGGAAAAAAAAAAAAAAAAAGGTTCTTACATACAGTGCTTACAGTTCCAAACCTGCAAATCCTGCCTCAGGGGTACATGTAGCTATGTTTCTGTCCCTGACTTTGCCAGCTTCTTCAACCTTCTCTTTCATGAAAACTCCCCCATTTCCCCTCCTGTTTGATAATGTAGACTCCTTATCACTTACAGTTGGCTATTTTCATCCCTCTCTTAACTTAGTTCTTTTCTTGTGTTTATCTGTCCATATCCAAGAGTGCTTCAACAAGCAATACAAGGCTCTTAGTTTATATCTACTTTTATATCAATATGGACCATCCATCACTGTGACTTTGTCCCACATTGGCACAGTAGTGGTCATGAATATCTTTCTCCAGCTGAGATATCTCCATTAGCCTAAATGTATGTCCTTCAAGATTATCCATGACATCTCTCCACAAATGCTCCAAAAATCATATCAAATTTACAACACGCAAAGCTTCTCTTGTCATTGTTAGACACCCTTCCCTTTTCTATTTTATCTCTTTTACAAGTACCATTATCCCTTACCTTGTCAAATAAGAAGTCTAAAATGCATCTTTTGTCATTAACTGTCTCTTTTCCTGAAAATTCAGTTTCTCTCCAACTCATCAGTGTGCCAACAAAATGTGTCTTAACTCATCATTACCTTTTTTTAAATTTTTATTTCAAATTTTATTTTTATATGGATATTTGTCTTTTAATTTTACATATCAGCCATGGGTTCCCCTGTTCTCCCCCCTCCTGCCCCCGCATTCTTCCCAGCCCCTCCCCCCACTCCCATCTCCTCCAGGGCAAAGACTCCCCTGGGGATTCAGCTCAACCTGGTAGATTCAGTATAGTCAAGTCTAGTCCCCTCCTTCCAGGCTGAGTAAGGTGTCCCCACATAAGCCCCAGGTTCCAAACAGCCAGCTCTTGTGCTAAGGACAGGTTCCAGTCCTAATTGAATAGCTTGAACTGTTTGGGAGTCACCATTACCTTTTAAGAAATAATCACATGCCGGGTGGTGGTGGCACACACCTTTAATCCCAGCACTCGGGAGGCAGAGGCAGAGGCAGGTGGATCTCTGTGAGTTTGAGGCCAACCTGCACTACAGAGTGAGTTCCAGGAAAGGCACCAGAACCACACAGAGAAACCCTATCTCGGGGGAAAAAAGAAAGAAAGAAAGAAAGAATCATAAAACACCAGAAATCTTTATATAAATTATTAATACACCTTTCTCATTTTCTCTTCTGTGACCTAGTTTCTTACCAACAACCAGAAAGATATGCTTTCTTACCTTACTCCACATAGTTCCTTCTTCCAATGATTTGCAGTCATTTTGAAGAAATTTACATCTCCCTTGCTTGGCTTCCTTACTCTTATGTGACTCCTATTTCTAATGTTATGATGTCTCTCCATCTCTTGTGAAGCCTTTATCACTATAAAGAATTTTAATGGATAGTTTTCTTTCTGTACTCAAGTACCACTACATCATATTTTCAGATTCTTACATGGCTGATATCTTCTGTTTCATTTGATCTCATAACCACCTGATCTCAAGTGACCTAACCTGTGACTTTCAAATCACTCTACATCCCCATGTCTGTTACATCATTTTTCACTTGTTTTGGATCATTTCCGTGATTGTCTCTTAGCTTTCATTTTCTAGAAATTTGTGAATAAGCAATAAGAATTTGTGGGGAAAAAAAAAGAATGATGGTGGTGTAAAATAACTGAATGAAAATGAGGTTGGCCTTAAGGTAAATCATATTTGTATATTAGCATGAACTGATTCCCAGAGTTGCCACTTACTTTTCCTGAAAAATATTTATTTTGCCCACATTTAATAATCTGGCAGTGTGCTCTAAAGATAGCTCTTATTTATTTTATAGGAAAGTAGACAATTCTGTCCCTAAGGTAAAAGTCTGATGAACTAACATGCTGATATGCTGATAGAATAATTGAGATGTCATACATGATACCATAGCTCAGTAATATTCCTACAAGAAAGTCAACAGTGGAAGGGGAAGAAAGAAATAGCCATTTGATCATGATCTTCACAACAATAGTGAACCTGGTGAACCTTGTATTGCTCTCTGTCTTAGCTCCCTTTTCCCATTGCTTTGGTACAATGTCTTTACAAGAGCAACTTAAGAAAGAGAGAAAAAGGTTTCATTTGGCTCACAATTCCATGTTATTACCATTGCTGATAACTAAAGGTATCAGAAACATGAAGCCGCTAGTCATACTACATCCATGGTCAAGAGCAGAGAGCACACTATTCAGCACATGATGTGCACATGCTCTTGCTTAGCTAGCTTTCTCCACTCCTGTACAGCCCAGAGTTCTCTGACTAGGGGATGCACCACCCATAGTTGTTGCTCTTACCACTTTAATAAATTCAATCAAGATTGACCAGCCCACCAAGAAACCTAGTCTAGACAGTCCTTCACTGAGATTTTCTTCCCAGGTGAGTCTGGATTGTGTCAGTTTGACAGTTAAAATTAACCATCACATATTTGCTAATATTACTATCCTAGGTCATAGTTATTCTTCAGGCAAGAGAGCAATATATTCACAGAAAAATTTTATGTCTTCTTAAATAGTCCCTCTCTATCATTTTTCCCTTAGACTCTTTTGCTTCAGTTCTCCAGACTCCCACTCTATTGGCTGCTATCTTTCTGATATCTGGGTTTTGTTTCAGCCATTTTAAGCATATAGTTTTAAGCAAGTGTAAAGGATGCTGAAATATATGAAAAATGTGGCATGCATGGCCAAATTCAGTTGAACATTTTATCAAGCACATTGCTTCTCACCTGAATCATCCTTGGAATGGACCTAGCACCCAGGGAACTAGTCACATCTTTGTAAGTAAACATCACCTTGCTAAACCATAATGCAAAAATTATGGGGACATATTACAAAGAATGACCATGTGCAATGTACACTGGCAGGAAGATGGTCTTAATGTGGTCTATGTAACCAAGCCATTATTGGAGCAAATCAGGTATACAAAATTCTAAGTCTACGACCTATGATAGCATGCTTTTCAGTTCCTTTAACCCCATCACTTGATTTTGAGTAGCTTAAGACATATGCTGTATTCTTCTTTACATTGTGAGTATAAGTACTTGGCAAAGGGGACTTGGTGGGTATATAATTTTTGAAATTACTAAAGTGTTTATATAATATTTTTTGCCAAATAATAAAAATGCTGCTTTTGTCTCTTTGGACTTGAGTAAGGGTGTTGGTTATTAGGACTATTTAGAATGAAGCTATTTAAAATCGTATAATGTTCTGATCAATACATTTGATAGATATCTCTATTCCTCTGAATGCCTGTTTTCATATTGAAGATATATTTGCCTCTTATATATCTTTTAGAAAATTATGATGAAAATACAATAGATTGTGTATACAAGCACAGTTCTGTCTTTAACACAGGCCTGTAGCTGTCCGACTAATAATGGCATATCACAATATATTTTTAGGAGAAAGCATTATGATAGGGTTTAAACTCTCAACTAATGAATACACATCAGAAGAGCTTTCACTTCTAGAAAACTCACAGACTATACCATAGATGAAGAGAAAGCCAAACAAACAGTACACCAAGGTCCCTATAATCTCATGAGTGTGTAAGCATTTGATGGGAAGAAGCAAGGACCAAAAAACCCACAGATGAAGCTATTTCTAATACTGAACCCAGGACTTAAAAATACAACATGGCCATTTCTCAGGATGCTGGGGAGGCAAAGCCATTGAAAATTTCAGTAGCAAATTAAAGACAGCATCTAGCCCATTTATGGCATTTTTTCCATTTCTTTATAATGAGAGAATATTGTCTCTGTCCGCATTTAATCACTAAAATGAAGGCAGGTTAGGTTTTTGAACTGAAGATGGGAGTTGGGAGAAAATTTGTTTTTTAGATCAGGGAGATATAATCAAATTTAAATTATTGAGTAATAGATAACACTGAAATTTACTGAGAGGCACTACTAGTTATAGCCAGGTGTTTCCACTTTAAAGTTTTTCTAGATTTTATCACATATGCAAATCCTGGCTGGGGTTTATTATTATTACTACCATAAAAGAGATATGACCATGAACGAAGTTCTGTAACTGTGATGTTTGACCTCTCAGGTATGTTTGATCATCAGAAACTTACAATCAGCATTAACATTTAATATGTTCAAATTTTCTTCCCATTGTGGCAATCATAATTATTCATGTGGTTGGATGGTGACATAGATTTTAGAAGGCCCACTTTATTCAAAATATACATTATAAAGATCTGCCACTATAAATTAGGCTGTGACTAAGTGATTTATTTACATTATTTAAAAAAAGATAATTCAACCAAGGCAAATATTTATAACAATATATTTCAGTAGCAACCTATAAGGAGATTGCCATACTTCCACAAAAATTTGTTGTGTGATTGACTTTATGCTGTATCTTCTGCACATAGGATACTGCATGCAAGTTCCTCTTAGTACAGGATAAGTACGTGTTGTCCTGGCCTCAGAAACTGATTCTTTAGTTTTCAACTAACCTGAAAACTGATACAAGTGTTGGGCAGCTTTTGAAATTTGGAAAGAAAACATATTAAGAAGTATGAATGAAAACCCCTTCCAGCCATAAAGACCTGTACAGCCTCCCTTCAATGATTCTTCTTCCCGTTCCGAAGCTTAAACTATTTTACTTTGCTCACTTTCCCACGGCAAAGGATACATCCATTTTCAGCCATCTCTATGACCTTTGCATAGTACTTCCACCAGAGTGACTGGTCCTTCTCACTGTTCCCCACCCATCCTTTACAGTGACTAGTGTAGTGTAAGTTAGTAAACGTTTTCCCAAGCAAGTTGCTCAATGCTTTGAAGGTAGGAACTGAAAGTATCTCTTTTCAGTGTATTTCTCTGGTGCAAAGGGAAGTGCCTCTGCTACAGAAAACTCTCAGTAAATATTTAAATAAGGGAATATAGTCAAAGAAATGGATGAAAATAACAAAGTACAGCAGGCTATTTCTACAAATACTTGCTGTGGCTTGGAAGGAATTAGAAACACATACATACACACACATACACACACACACACACACACACACACACATACACACACACACACACACACACACACACACACACACACACACACACACGAAATTCCTTGGTAGGATTTATGCTGCTCCTTTGCTGACTTCCTTCATGATAATTTGTATTCTCTGCATGATTCTGAAGAACATAGGTTCTTGGCAAGTGTTCTGGTTTTGTGACTTAACAATCGTCTGAGAGCCCCAGGATGTTAGTGCCCATTGTATAAATCTAAATGCAGCATTATAAAATCTAATGAAACCTCCAAATAACTGACCATGAGAAATAGCTGATTTTTAAATACTGAAAGTAAAATATTGTGCTAAGTGCTTTAATAATTTTTTTTCCTCGGAACTGATGATTTTATTCTGACACTATTAAGAAAAATGAATTCTTTGGGGGACTAAAATCTGAAAAGCCTGCACATTTTACGTGCTTTCTCTTTGGGTGAAGATTTATTTTATTTTAATGTGTGACCACTTAGTGAGTGAGAAGGTTTTAAAAGACTTTGGTGTGCATATTAAAATTTTACAAGCTCTATGTTCTTAATATTTTACAGTGTATATTACACATTTCCTGAAAGAGTAGAAGACCTCTTCAGATGGAAGTAATTATACTTGAGCTTGCCATCTCTGTGTACGTACTAGGTGGCATGTACTCAAACGCCTTTCTCATGTATATGACTACCTCATAAGACTTTGTTAAATAGTGTAAAGTACTTTTGTGGTGAGTGCTTTTCATCTTAAACAAGACACTCTGTGGTTTGAATAGATCTTTTACACAATATGTGCTTGAGTCCCCTCATTAATATTTTTTAAGAGGGTACACTTGTATGCTTATGTCTGATCTTTACATTTGCTTGTTTATGACAACATACTAGATTACACATATAATTGATGATATTGAGTGACATTTGACATTGGAACTACTATCTGTGCTCATCTTCCCCTGCACATCCCTGTTCTTTTCTGAAACAGAAATTGCGCAGGCTGACGGCATCACAGTGGGTTTTTATGAATGAGCTTTCTGATTTCCATTCTACATCCCTTTGGTTCAATAACAACATGTTCATTTCCTATAGGTATTCTTGCTTATTTAAGGCATTGTAGAGATGGTTTCTGTGAGACATACCTTTGCCATAGAACACATGCAAGGTTTTAAGTCAGAATTTCTGTTATAATAATAGCATATCTTTTTTTTCTACTTTTGCTAGTATGTGCAGGGTAAAATTTTGCCTATACCAAATATAATATATTTTCCAATAACTTCTCTTGTGTTCATAATGTTATTTTTCTACGTTGCTTGAACTAATAAAATTCCAAGAGCACCTCACTAAATTCTTTTAAATTTGAAGACAGTGAACCTTTTCCATAATTGTTTTCTTTCCTTTTCCAAAATAAGTATTGTCAGTAACTATGGAAAACAGTAAGTTTTAGATGAAAATTTTTATTTGTAAAAAAGGTGATTGACTTAAAATACTGTGCAGTGAATTGCATGAATATTATTAATAGCATATTCTAGTAGAACATTCAATTCTGAGAAAATAAAAGATCTATGGAAACTGTTTCTGGAGTAAAATCTTGGTTCATACACTGTTTTGACAATGACAGCTGGATGACCCAATTAATTCTAATTTTTGAGACTTAATATTCTGATTATATTATGAACAAAAATAATCTGCCTCCAAACACTGTCATATATGTAAAGATGATTAAAGGTTTACATTTTGACAAAAAGTCTGCACACATGTACTGACGTGAGTGTGCCACTACTATTCCAACCCATTACAAATGGTTGGGTTACATTGCAAAACAGTTGCATGGGGAGAGGATCAGTCAACATTTAGTCAAATGTTCCTGTTACTTCAAGTCTTCACAGTGTTTATAATCTATTAAATGGAGCACTTCAGAAATCAACTAGAAAGAGGCAAAGAGGCAGTGTGGGGGGGGGGAAGTAGGGGGGATTTCATACAGGTGCTATCAAAAACACACTGCCAGGTTCTTCCAGTGCCATTTCTGTGTGTATGTGCTATGTGTGTGTTTGAGAGGATACACATGTATGGACACATCTGATTTTTATAAAAGCCTGCTGAGTGTGCTTACAGGACCATTTGACTTATAAGTCTGACTGAACTAAGTAGGGGTGATCCAACTGGCTGGGGCCTTCATAAAACAAAAATGGCAACTCTTGTCTCTCTAGGAGCTGGATTGTACCTTTGTCATGCTGATATCAGAACCCCAGTCTTTGGAAACTTCAGACTGGGATGGTTATACTTGTAACACATGAGGGTGCTGGGCCTTTGACATGCAGTTCAACACACAATCTTTTGATTTAATCAACTCTTGGGTGAATAAAAAGCTGTATTGTAGGATAAATTGCTAAAAAGTCTTATTAATAAAAAAAAAACAGAGCCAAATATTGGGGTGAAAGCTGAAAGATCAGAGGGATAGAACAAGCCACAGCCAACCTCACCTTCTTAACTCCTCAGCCTCCAGAGCCTGTATACTCATGTCTTTATGCCTTTCTGTGCCCTGACATCTTATTTCCTCTCTCTGCACTGCTACATCACTTCTACTTTCTGCCCAGCTTTATCACTTCCTGTCTGTCTGTACAGACCCCCAGACATCTATGGTTAACTTGCACTGGAACTAAAGGCATGTGCCAACCATGCTTGGCTGTGTTCCCAGTGTGGCCTTGAATTCACAGAGTTCTGAAATGATCCCCGACTCCCAAATGCTAGGATTAGACGTGTGCTACCACTGTCTGACCTCTATGTTTAATATAGTGGCTGGCTTTTTCCTCTGATCCCTAGATAAGCTTTATTGGGGTGCACAAATAAAATATCACCATACTATACCATCTGTTTCTCTCACTCTGAGGCTTCCAGAATTAAAGCATACCCCACCACCAGCACTCTGTATTTCCAGCTTGCACATGGCCTGTCTTGGGACCTGTCTGCCTTTGTGGTAGTAGTCTCATGAGCCTTTTATCCTAATGAATCCTTTATGACCTAGCTCTACTTAAGCTATTGGTTTTGTCTCTCAGGAGAACTGTAACTGAAGCAAACCTTATACACTTCAAAGACTTTGTACAAAAATGTTATATAAACTATTGCATTAATAGTTATGTACACATACTGAAATGACAATATTTAGAGATACATCAGATTCCATAGTAAGAGATTTCTTATGAGAGTGAATTCAGGCCAAACCTCTCTCTTTCTCCCAGATGTTAGTCTCTCTTTAACAAGGTCATGGCCAACATCGACATTGCACCAGTTCATTATCTAGAACTTCCCAGCCTCTATAACAGTGGTTCCCAACCTGTGGGTTGCAACTCCTTTGGGTGTCCATGAAACCTTTCACAGGGGATGCATATCATACATCCTGCCTATCATATATTCACATTATAATTAACAGTAGTAAAATTGCTGTTATTAAGTAGCAATGAAAATAATTTTATGGTTGGGGTCATCACAACATGAGGAACTGTATTAAGAGTCACAGCATTATCAAGGTTGAGATCCACTACTCTAGAAAAAGGAGATGAATAAAAAAAAAATTGTTGCTCATTATTTACCTGTGAAGAGACCACTCCATAGAGTTCCATTCAATTCTCACAAAACTCAACCAAGTATGGAACAAACATCATCATTAAAGTCTTAGAATTCGGTTGATTGACTCAAGACATGTATTGCTTTAGTGTTTGTATGTGCACATGCATTTTAAAGATCTTCATTGCATGGAGTATTTCAGAAAATGATTAGGGAAAATCTGTAATATTTAGAAATATTATGTAGATAATGTCGTCATCCATTCATCAGTTTTGTTGAGTTCATCATTCATGCCAAAATCTCAGGGGTTGTGGTCCCCAAATGATTACCCCCATTTTGTAGGAGGCTAGATATTATCCTGAAATACATATTCTGTATGTAGACATGCAGAATATGACTGCAATGCATGAAGCTTTGGGAAACAAAGGGTAAAACTGGGGAGCTGGCTGTGTTTACAGTGGGCTTCCATGCAAGTGTAAGGGCCTAAGGCAGGATCAGCAAAACCCAGCTGTAGTAGTGTGGGATCTGCAACTCTATTCTTTCTCCAATGGGATGAGATGCTAAGATAGGAGAATCCTGGAGGCCAGAGAGCCAGCTACCCTGTCTTATGATGAATCAAAGAACAATGACATGCTACCTCAAATAAGACTATCTCAAACAAGATGGAAGGTGAAGATCAATAGCCAAGGTTGACCCCTGAATGCTACATGTGTATGATGTGTACACCCCCACTCACAGGAATCCTCCTCACACACATGCAGCCACCAGTCACTGTCTCTCTCTCCATTCTCCCCTCCCTTTCTCTCTCCCCCCCCCCCCCCACACAAACAAAACACATACCAGTGTGAAGCTGCCTTGTAAGGATTCACAGGGGTGATGCATGGACAAAAGGGAGTAATAAATTCTATAGGGAAAAAAAAAGGCAAATGTGTTTTTATTTAATTTAGCAATTCATTATATTATTCAGTTATGGAAATTTGAGTCATTGCCTTTTGATCTTTTTTTTCTTTTATCCCCTTGAAAATTAAAATCATACCCAATTTAAACTTTGTTTCAGATATTTTCTTTATGTTTTGTCTTGAAGAGATAAGTCTCAAGTAGAGTTTCAACATCCCAAGCAAAGAGCACATTCTAATGGTGCTGCAAACTGAATTACATCTTTCCCAAATTCCTGTTGGCAGCTTATGTCCTGTGACTTTATTTGAAATAGGGTCTAATAGCTGGTAATTCAGATTAATTGACTTTATTTCATAATCTGATAGAGCTGGTGATGGGATATGAAGGTAAAATGGCACAGCAGAGATCTCTAACTACACCCCTCTCCCTGGATTTCAACATCCTTCTGTTTGAACAGAAAAAAAAAAAAAAGGCTAGGTAAGAAGGGAATCAGGTGGGGGTGCTTTTCCAAAGCAAGGAAGAAAATTTTACCTGAAACAATCCTATTGTGGTGACTACTATTCACTGTCACCAGACAAGGGCTTAGAGTCATGGAAAAGAGAGGCTTCTCTGCACATGTTTGAGGAATTATCTACATTAGGTTAGCCTCTGGGCTTTTCTGTAAGGATTTGGATAGATAAGGTCAATTAGAGTGGAAAGGTCCACCTTAGCTACAGGAGGCAGAATTCCAAGAGCTGGAGTCTTGGACAGAATAAACAGAAGCAAAAAGCTGACTACTAGAGTTCATGGCTCTTTGCTTCCTGACTGTGGATGCAATCTGACTCCTTGTACTTCAGGCATGCACTCTCTGCCTGCTGCCTTGGCCTTCCTCTTCAGGATTAACTGTAATCACGAATTATAAACCAAGTAATGCCCTTCCTTTAAGTGGCTTTTGTCAGTGCACTTTGATTATGTCAACAGGAGGATAACTAACACTCCCATCCAATTCTAGCTTGCTGATAGAATAGGGAAAAAGCCATTGTGGACCTGAGCCTTACCTGGCAGAGTCTTAATATGAACATGTATAAATGTTGGACAGCACATCTCAAAAATATGGCTCCAAATCAAGGGAATATTGTAAACTAAAGAATGTCATTGCTGGGCAGTGGTGGCACATGCCTTTAATCCCAGCACTTGGGAGGCAGAGCCAGGCAGATCTCTGTGAGTTTGATGCTAGCCCAGTCTACAGAGTAAGATCCAGGACAGGCACCAAAACTACACAGAGAAACTCTGTCTGGAAAAACAATGTCATTGATGGTTCGCAGAAAGCTGATGATATTTCAAAGCCATATTTTACATTACATCATGATGGCAACCTTGGACTTGAGTTTGAAGAAGCAGGTGAGACTTGCTAACCAAGCACTTGCTATATCTTTTTTTTTTTCTTTTTCTTTTTTTTATTATTATATTTGTGTTTTGGTTGTGAGCCTAGCCTTTAACAGCTGAGCCATCTCTCCAGCCCTATATTTGTGTTTTAATTTAACACATCAGCCATGGGTTTCCCTGTCCTCCCCCCTCCCGCCCCCCCCCCATCTTCCTCCCATCCCCTCCTCTCCATTCTCATCTCCTCTAGGGCCAAGACTCCCCTGGGGATTCATTTAAACCTGGTGGTTTCAGTACAGGCAGGTCCAGTCCCCTCCTTTCTGGCTGAACAAAGTGTCCCTGTGTAAGCCCAAGGTTCCAAATAGCCAGCTCATGTACTAAGGACAGGTCCCAGTCCCACAGCCCGGATGCCTCCCAAGCAGTTCAAGCTATTCAGTTGTCTCACTTATCCAGAGGGCCTGATCCAGCTACATCTTGATGATAGGATCAGGGAGCAGATCTGTGTTGAACCGTGGATGAACTCTATTCAACCAAATCCTGGAGTCCTGAGTAATGATACATGGCAGAAGAACCATTGTTTACATTAACCAAAATGACTGAAAAGTAGAGATGACTGTGGTAGTTTGTCTCTCTAGGAAGGGCTGTTGGATGATTGGGAAGAGTGGATGACCTCTCAAAACCTTGATTAGCTTCTGTTCAGAAGAGAGCACCAAGTTTCTAACTGTACCAAAAGGTATGTTGATATTTGAAACAAAGTGTATGTTGATAAAGAAAAGTACCTTAATGCCCAGTAGAAAAATTCTAGACATAAATGTTATATTTGGAAGAAAGACTTAAAAAAAAAGTCTGTTTTAATTTTTCTCCTTTTTGCAGGGGAAGAGAGGTAGTAGCCCTGAGAGAAAACTAGCCATTGAACTACATCTTGTCCATCTCATGGAGAGTGTATGGAATCACATCCACCCCATCCCTCTAGCAGGTCTACTTGATTCATGGGATTTGCCTTCCATCTTACTATCTCACACATGCAGGTCAATTGTGAAAATTTTGTTTCTACCTCAGAGTCTTTTGAGGTATAAAAAAAAAATTATTTCTATAAGAACATGAGAATAAGTAAAGTTTTTCCTCTTTGGACCCAGCTTTATTTGTGGCTGTAGTTATTAGCTTTCCAAAACTTCCTTTCTTCAGAAATAAGTTGACAGCAATTCCAGGTAATGAATATTCTATGAGATGGCCATTTGAGATGAACTTCGTGCATCAGTTTCTAAAATAAAAATAATAATAATTGCTTTTGCTTGTTGCCATAAATTTAAATAATGTTTCAGCATCATTTTCTTACTCAAGGTGACATTAGTGATAAACCTGGGATGGATGCTCTGTAAATATTAATAACATATCACAATGTGTGATTTGTCAGTCAATATTGCTACAAAATTGGCCTGAAAACAGAATACCTAAATAAACCCAATACGTGCCTAGTTTGATTAAAAGAATGGAAAAATATTAATATACAATTGCTTTTTAAATGTCTTTGCATTATGTGGTTGAATGACCACTGCTGGTATTATAGCATTACATTTTAACATCTTAAACCGTGCCTTATTTTCAAGGAGAGATTTTTAAGAAAATGCAACCCAGTCACGTTTTAATTTGTATAACTAACACACATTACATTTATAAGTGGGAGATGATACATGTTAAAATAATAATGGCTCCGGAAGGTTTGCTTTTAAAGTGAAAAATGAAAAATTATAAAACAGAATTTTTATGCACTAAATGTAACACTCCATTCCAAGCACATAGATATGCTAGACAAAATATGCTTAGAATAAGTAAATATCTATGTAAGGCAAACTTTCTGAGCAACAGAGAGGAGATACAAATTTAAGTATCTATAGGGATGGCACATAGATGATCTAGTCCAATCTACAAGGATTACCGGGTTCTTCCCATGCTTTGTGGGCAGCAGGAGACCAGTTTCTTGGTGTAGAGAGGATCTAGAACCTCGCTCCTTTTCAGTGAACTCTGATTGTTAGAATGCTATCCACTTAAGGTACTGATTCTAGCCACACTGTCATTTCAATGCAGGTGAATATGTAAATGACAGCAGAATTCTCACCAGCAATAACTTATAATGTATAAGAAAAGGACAAGTCTTATTAAAGGGCTGAGGGAAACAGATGTCTATAATTATAAAAATCAGTCCTTATGAATGACATTCCTATTATTAGAAAAAAAACAATGTAGTGTACTATAATACATAGAGACTGAATAGGGAAAAATATAAAAGTGATTTCAAAATTAATGAATGAAATGAAAAATGAAATGTGTCAGGGAAATTGATAAATTACATTGTTTACTAACAAAATAGTCATATATTGTGATAACAGGATTAACTTTACCAAATTGTAATTTTATGTGTGTGTATGTATGGAGGGTTTGTACCCGTGTGTTTGCATGTGGGTAAAGATTCATTACATCTGTGTATGTTCACATGCATGTAGAGATCTGTAGCAGGATCTTAAAAGTTCTTATTAATAAAATCAAATCCGAGGCCAGTTATTGGGATGAATGCTGGAAAGTCAGAGAAACAGAACAAGCCACAGTTTCCTCACCTCATCAGTTCCTCAGCTGGTCTTGTTTCCTCAGACTGCAAGCTTCTGTGTCCTCATCCCAATTGCTCTCAGCTGAACTGCTGCTCCAAAGCCTAAAAGCTTAACCAGCCAAATGCTTAACTAGCTCTGGTCTTCACGCCTTATATATCTTTCTCTTTCTGCCATCACTACCTGGGATTAAAAGCGTGTGTCTCCATGCTGGTTGTATTCTTGAACACATAGAGATCCGCCTAGCTCTGCCTCCCAAGTGCTGGGGTTAAAGGTGTGCACCACCACTGCCCAACTTCTGCTATGACTTGCTCTGACCCATTTTCTAGCCACCATTTCTGGCTCTGTTCTAGTGGCTGTCTGTTCTCTGACCCCAGATAAATTTATTAGGGTGCACAATATTGTCAGGAACACAATACCACCACAGAGATCTCAAGTTGATGTTGGGTTTCTGGCTCAATTGCTCTTTACATCATCTATTCTAACAGGGTCTCTTGAACCCACAACTCACTGACTGACTAGTCTTTCTAGCCATCTCTTCCTGGGGACTCCCTTCCTTGTATCTGCCTCCCAAATGCTGAGATTAAAGGAGCTCCACTGTTGGCTTTGTTTTTGCTTGGATTCTAAGTTTTGAAACTCAGTCCTCACAGTTCCATCTGAAGCATTGTATCCAGTTAGCCACATCTTTAGACATGTCTACAGTATAGGATAGGAAAATGTTTTATGAAATAATGAATAAGTGATGAAGAAGTGGGTCCTTAGAATGGAACATGGTGGAAGATCTCCGTTCCTTACTTTGAGAGGAAGATGTAAAACTAATTATAGTTAGAACCACACTTTTTAAACTGTAAAACATACAAAGCAATGAGAAGACAGACACTTCTCGAATCAACGAAGAACAAAGTTAACCCTTGGAAAACGTTAAAATGTTATGAAAAGACAAATCAAAGAAGGGGAAACATGAATTATCTATTACTGCTGAATATTTTTAAAAACAAAGATGCAAACACATAATAAAAATAAATAGAAACCATGGCTAGAGAGATGGCGAAGTGCTTAAGAGCACTGGCTATTTCTCCCAGTTCAATCCCCAACACCCACGTGGCAACTCACAACTGTCTGTAACTCCAGTTCCAGGGAATCTGACACCTTCTCACAGACATATATGCAGGTGAAACACCAATGCACATAAAATATAAATAAATAAATTATAAAAAAGAACAAAACTCACTATCCATTGAGTGAATGAATGAATGAATGGCCGTTTATATATTAGGCTGAAAGGAAAAAGTTCCCAAAAAGTAAACAGAAACCATAGTTCCAAGATGATAAAAACAAAATCAACAAGTATGGAAACCAATTTTAGTGATTCATTCAGATTGTTACCATTGGTTACCATTGAACAAACATGCTGATCTTTATTTAGCTTATTAAATTTTGTAGAAAATACAGCCAATCATCTGGTCACTTCAGGTTTGGGATTTATTTTTGATAACTGTTTAGCTTGTACTTAGATAATATGAATTTGGCTAGTAGAAGTCAGGGCAGGTAAAAAAGAAGTATGTTAAGTGTTACTGGCTACATTCTCAGATAGCAAATCACCAGGACCCAGAAGACAAGCTTAGGGTTGACAGTGCATTAGACAGAACTCTGCTTTTAATTAGAGGACCACAAGCAACAAAACTATCTGTCTATGTGATATTGTATTCCCCAATATTTTGTGCACCCTAATAAACTTACCTGGGGTCATAGAACAGAACAGCCATGAGATACAGAGGCTAGAAAATGGTGGCACACACACCTTTAATTCTAGCATTCCAAAGGCAGAGATCTGTCTGGACCTTGGTGAGTTCAAAGCCACACTGGAAACAGCCAGGCATGGTGACACATGCCTTTAATCCCAGGGAGTAATGGCAGAAAGCAGAAAGGTATATAAGGCATGAGGACCAGGAACTAGGTCTGGTTAAGCTTTTAGACTTTTAGCAGCAGTTCAGCTGAGATTCATTCTGGATGAGGACACAGAGGCTTCCAGTCTGAGGAAAGAAGATCAACTGAGAAGTTGTCGAGGTGAGGTTAGCTGTGGCCTGATCTTTCAGTTCACTCCAATACCTGGCTCCATGTTTGATTTTATTAATGAGACCTTTTAAGATTCATATCTTACATACATATGTAAGTAACTAATTAAGAATTGGGTCACATACAATGGGGACAGTACAGGAAAGACAGAAATTCTTAATCCATCCATGATACATGCTATTTTAATTAGGGTCACTATTGCTATGCTTTAATACCATGACCAAAGCAACTTGGTAGGAAAGGGTTTATTTGACTACACTTCCACATTATTATTCATTGTCAAAGGAAGTCATGACAGGAACTAAAACATGGCATTAACCTGAAGCCAGGAGCTGATGCAGAGGCCATGGAGGGGTACTACTTACTCATTTCATACACAGGGCTTACTCAACCTGCTTCCTCATAGAACTCAATATTTCCAGCCTAGGGATGCTCCCACACATGATAGATGGGCCCTTCAACTCTGTTGAAGCAAATACAAGTATTATGAACAGTTAAGTAACACAAGAAAAGTTTATGGCGTTCCATTTGTATATTAGTGATAAGAACAGTTTAAGAAGGGAAGAGCTAATTTGGCTTACGGTTTTAAAGGGAGATAGTCCATTACAGTGGGATGATAAGGCAGCTGGCTGGAATGGCATGGAAGGAGGAGCAGGAGACTGATCACACTAGAATCCAGTCAGGAAGCAGAGGGTGAACAAGGGAGAAGGTGGCCTCAAAAATCTGGCCCCCATGACCTGCTTTCTCCATGAGGTACCTCCTCCTCCTAATAGTTCCAAACCTTCCAAGACAGTGCCACCAGCTGGAGTCTGATAGTTCAAACCTATGCACCTATGAGGGACATTTCACATTTAAACCATAATTCTCCATTATAACAGGAACTATGAGTAAATACAAAAGTTTTACTATTTTCATGGTCTCATTCAACCCATATGTGTTGAACAAAACCAAGGTTTTGGAACCCAAACTGATCATTTTTGTGTGCTGTATTTAGAATTCTAAATAGTTTCCTCTATTTTGGATAGCAATTTCACATTATCTAGAATCATTGAAAACATACACATTTCATGCTGCAGTAAGTTAGACATTTAGAAAACTGTCCCTCTTATTGCATAGTTTATAAAATTATAACATGGAATCTGAAAATAGTCTAAATGCACTTTAAACATAAATGCATAAATATGACCCAGGGTATATTGTATGTAATACAATAAGTGGTGCATATGCAAAACAGAAAGAAACCATGATATTAAAATACAAGAGCAAGTTCAGATAAAAAATAAATAAATACAGTAGTTTTAGTAAATGGTTGATCATAGATACAAACTACATGTGTTGTCAAGGCTACACAGATTTTTGTAATTCTACCACATCTATTTTCTAAAGAGAAAAAGGAGAATAGCTGTGTGAGAGAGAAGCAGGCATTATGCCTATTACATTTTTATGCTTAAAGACAAGGTATGATGAAATGTGAGCAGCCACTATTACAGGGTGTTGGAAAACATGAGTATTGGTTAAAACATTATTTCTATTTGTAACTGCTTATTTCACATTACAACACTGAACACTTCGATAAATATTTTGAGGGTCAACAGTAGATTCTTCCACATTTTATTTAGGGAACATACAGACCACTTTAACACCAAAATTTGAAGAAATAAAGTCCTATGATACTTGAAATATGTTTGTGTGCATAGAATTTTCTTTTGAGTACTCAGAATCATAAATATCCATGTTACAGCTTTTGCCTTCATGCCCACAGGATCTAACTTTTAATTTATGAACAAGTGAAGCTTGTGTGTCCTTCCTTCCTTCGTTCCTTCCTTCCTTCCTTCCTTCTTTCTCTTCCTTCCTTGTCTTCCTTCTTTCTCTTTCTTTCTTCTTTTTATTACAAAATAATTTTCACATTTTTTACCTTTCCCCCAATGTGAATTCTATTATTAATTTTAAATTTTGATTTCTTCCTAGAAGTGAAACTCTAGTATTTTTTTTTTTTTTTGAGACAGGGTTTCTCTGTGTAGCTTTGCGCTTTTTCCTAGAACTCACTTGGTAGACAAGGCTGGCCTTGAACTCAGAGATCTGCCTGCCTCTGCCTCCCGAGTGCTGGGATTAAAGGCGTGCGCCACCACCACCCAGCAGAAACTCTAGTATTCTTAATTCTAAAATGTAACACAATACGGTAATCCACTGAAATGCTTTTGTACATAAGAATCCTCAGTGTATGACTTTACAACAAGTAGTTTCTAAGTGGTGAGTAGCCCAATTGCATGTTTGTGTAGGTGCAACTGTGAGACAGTAAGCACATGTGGACACTGGGTACAGTTTTTATGTACAGGATACAGAGGTGCCTCTTGGGAAGACAAAGCAGAAACCTCAGGAGGGAGGAGGGAGGAGCCCAAGGATGGCCTGCACCTTAAAGTGGTAGAGTGCTAAAGCCAGGAGAGATGAGATGCATAGACCTCAGGAAGATTAGAGAATGGAAGCTACAAGAGGGGACTGCTTAAAAAGGAACATGTTATTTTTCACGTTGAGGATGCTACTTGAAGAAATCAAGCACATGGCTGAACAAAGTAGTTGAAAAGTATAGCATAAGGTTTGTCTGTTTCATGAATAAATCACACAGGTCCTTGAAAGAAATGCTAAAGATGGAATTCAACTGGTCAACAGAGGCCCTAGATCTCAGGCTGGGAACGAAAATAACTGTGTCTAAAACCTTCAGTTACTAGACATTGAGTGCTTTCTATGGGTTGATCCCATTTACAACTGGCAACTTTGTGTTGAAGGGTAAAGTTTGGGTATTGCAAATCTGACCGTCAGGGAAACTTGGAGAGCTGGAATTCTACAATCAGTCTCCTTCAGTTGAGAATGGGTTTTGTTTGTTTGTTAGTTTGGTTGATTGTTGTTTTTATTTTTGCCCCTGACTATGGTCCTGGTTGATAAAGAAGAGTTTCACCTGCAGACCTTCTGCCATGTGCTGCAAAAGGGTGTGTGCCATCAAGCTTATTCTTTATATTTACACAGTGAGCGTGCTCACTGCCATCTATCTAAAAGCTCAGGTACTAAGAATTAAAGTGATTTTCTAAAGATCTCAAAAAGGTCCCATCCATGAGCCCAAGTGTGAATTCAAACTCAGTGTTGCTTTGATGGGCACTACATGCCAAACAGTCAGGATATCCCTGTCCCCAATAGTTCCAAACATACTTTGAGAAAAATGAGGCAGCTAAAGCAGGATAACAGGAACAAATTCTGTCTTCCAGTTGGTCATGGTAGCCACTTGAGAGCTGAGAGCCTGATGTAATCTGTTGGAAAATGCAGTATTGCTGTGGATATCATTCTGTATAAATAAAATGCTATTTGGCTAGTGGCCAGGCAGGAAGTATAGGTGGGAAGTAAAGGCTGGGGCAGAGAGATACTGCCAGCCGCCATCATGACTAGGAGGATGTAAGGTACTGGTAAGCCACGAGCCACGTGGCAAAGTATAGATTAATAGAAATGGGTTCATTTAAGATAGAAGAAGTAGATAACAAGAAGCCTGCCACGGCCATACAGTTTGTAAACAATGTAAGTTTCTGTGTGTTTACTTGGTTGGGTCTGAGCGTCTATGGGCCTGGTGGGTGAGAGAGATTTGTCCTGACTGTGGACCTGGCAGGAAAACTCCAACTACACAGTCTTAAGATGGTGACTTGGAAAATGATGAAATGAGTATTCTATGAGGCAAGGAAAAATGATGTGAAAGAAAGAAAGAGAGAGAGAGAGAGAAAGAGAGGAAGGAAGGAAGGAATGAAGGAAGGAAGGAAGGAAGGAAGAGAAGGAAGGAAGGAAGGAAGGAAGGAAGGAAAAAAGAAAGAGGGAGGGAGGGAGGGAGGGAGGGAAGGAAGGGAGGAAGGAAGGGAAGGATGACAGTGTGACCAAACACAAACATGGCTATATCTAGCAATGGATGTTATGCTTCACTCCTTCCATTTGTATGTGACTGTCCCCCGGGACACACAGGGAACAGATACACAAAGTACTTAGATTATCCATAAGTGCCAGGTACAGCTATGTGGTGGGCAACACTGAGTTGCTGAGGCAAGAGATAAGCTTGAGGCTCATTCAGTTGTGAAATTGGTAAAGGGAAGAAAACAAATCCACACCTTATCCCGTACTCATATGTACACTCAACACTGTAATCCCAGTGGAATAAGTGAGTTACCCAATAGGACATTGACATTTTACACTGCTGCCTGTTTTTCTCAGTGTTTTAGATAATGTTAAATAACTTTGCATGGGGCATATCAACATAGCTCTAAAGCTGAAGTTTACTGTAAAACCAAACTATGTAAAGTTAAAAATTCTGATGAAGACTCTACAGTCTATGTGTTAGTGAATAAATATGAACTGATGCATATTTTAAGACTTTGACAGTTGTGCCATGCCTTAGATATTGATATTGAAAAATTATTGAGTTCATTTAGAGCCTATCTTTAAGTATAGCCTTCTAGAAATAGCAATATTCCAGGTTTAAGACCCCAGGAACATATATTTGACCAAAGGGCTAAAGGCAGGATAAACTACACACACCACTTGTACAGAAAGTTTCAGCTTTCTTCACACAGGAGCTTCTGTAAAGGAAGCTGCTGTCCAAAGACAGAGTACAGAACACCCAGTTTCATGCTGCGATAGATCAACTGCTCTCTTTATGTTTCAGGCCTCTGTCATTGTACTGAGTGTACCGAGGGCACTAGTTTGGAGGGGGAAGGTTTGCATATATACACACATTTCTATAATAGTAAATATACAATACATTCACACATGCAAATACATACATACATACATACATACACACACACACACACATACACACACACACACACACACATGTGTACTAAGGGCATTTGTTTTCATGACAAATGTATGCATATCTATATGTATACATGCACAAATACACACACATATACACACACTAAGGACATTGATTTTCAAGGGGAAAATCACACACACATACACACACACTTTATTTGATAAAGTTCTCAAACTCTTCTGAATGATTTGACTAATCACAACTGCATATATTTTCTGCAACACTTCTGAATATGACTTTCTCATACATGGCCTTTTACTTGCCCAGCATTATGCCTTCAAGAAGAGAACCAGGTACCATTTTGCAGGCTTCTGTGGATGACCATGAGAGTTAGGGAAGTCTGTGCTGAATGGCCTTTTAAAATTGTATGTAGACATCTTGCTTTCCTGCAACAAATGGTATTAGAAAAAGAACCACGTATCTAAATTTACCTGAAAGATTTCCACTGAACCTTGCTTATCTCAGACTCCCCTTTGCCTAGAAAGGCATCCCACTCACACCATGTAATTGCAAACAAGTAGCCCTTCTCCATTTTGCACAAAGGGATCCAGCTTGACCAGTAGGCCACCCCGATAGGCTAGAGTCAATGTCACATCCTAAAGACTGCTCTGTGGTAGATGAGGAAACCCATTTCACATGGACAACAGGCACTGACAAACATCTAGACATTGACTTTTAGGTGAACGCATTGTGAAAACCTAAGCAGGAGCTGCTTATCCCAGCTTGAACATTCAGCCAAAACCTCAAGAAGGCTCATCCCCAAAGTCTCAAGGTGCTCAAGGCACAATTTGCGGCATCATAGAAGCCTCTGAATTGGAAACACATGCCAAATGCTACCTTGTATGAGGCACTTATAAATAATTTTAAGAATATCATTTATGTTAAACTTACAAAAGGCTTTATCCCATGGGTGTCCAGGGAATCAGCTATTCATAATCGTAAATTAATTGGGAATTGCTGCCTCTAAAGCAGCTGTGTTTTCAGATCCAGGACCCCTCGTCCCCTCTGTTCTTTTCTGCTGTGAGTGATGTGAGCGGTAGAACATAATGTGCCGTAAGTGTTCACAGACACAAAGCAAGGCAGTCCTAGGGCTGGATGGGCTCCAGTTCTTAGGAGCTATCCGCAGCAAAGCTGCAGCGTTTAATATGAGAAAGCTCTGCTATCCACAGCAGCCGTGATCACAGAGGGCCCTTTGCAGCTGACCTTCGCATGAACTTAATTACAATCAGCAAGAGAAAAATGCTAGGCCTTTCATATAACATAATGGAGTTCCTCTAATTTGTTTACCAGCAGTGCCCAGCAAGGACCTTCCCCCCAAAGGAGGCTTTGGTGTGCAGAAATGAATCCAGGCAACCACATATAGAGAATATGGCAGATTAGAATGCAAGCTGTGCATAATACAGAGGGGGCAAGGGTCCAGGAAGGTAATTTCTCCTGCATTCTGCTGTCATATTGGGGGTTATTGCCTAACTAGGTATTATTCATTCATTCCATAGTATGTATGAAACCTTCTAATTAGTGATGGCAATAAGCAACAGAAGTTCATGACTATTTGGGTCTTGAAGGGACTTTGAGTGATTGATGAATAATTTTAATACAGAATCAGCACTTTTAATATTGAAATTTGTAAGATTTTTTTTAACTCAAGGGAAAGAGTAATATCCTTTTTCCTTTAATATCTCCTGATCTAAAACCCAGATCAACATACAACCACAAAGCAGCTAATAATTGGAAACTACAACATTCAAAGACTATCCTTAACTGTCCTGTAGGTCAATTACTAACCAGATGGACACAAGACACTGCAGACTAGGCAGCTCTCTGTCTGTCAGTCCCAAATGAACCTGGTTGGGATCTATGTGATTTTGTTTTCCTTTTTCAAGTCAGCTGCACAAAAGAGTCACATTGTTCCTGTAAGGTGTGTAGACATTATGATGAAGAGACAATGCAGAGATAAATGCTTTCTCTGCTAGTAATAGGCAAGCAAAATCATCATCCCATGGCCCCTTGAACTTGTTCAGGTCTCTTTCAATAGATAATTTGGACTTCCTGTAATATAGGGCAATACTACTTGAACCACATTTTTAAAATTTCATTCCTTTATGTATTGATACAATAAAACAAATTACAAGGGAATGATTACTAAACATGGCAGTTAACAAAATAAAAAAGAAATTCAGAAAAGGAACTTACAAAAGAGGTATAAAGTGTATAAGTTGGAAAGACATCAAAAGATAGTTTTTAGTTGGTAATAAAAGTTAAGATAGAAAGTGAATTAGGTACATTTTGGACTCACCAAGATAGGATAGATGATGGAATATTTCTGCTGAATTTGTCAAATGCAAATAGACTAGACATTGTTGATGTATTTATTGCATGTATATTTTATATACAGTTATTGTACTTACTGTATATAGTTTTTCTTATATTAGTTATAACTTTCTTTTATTTTACTCAAAAAAGGGGAAATGTGGTGATATTTTTATTTTTGCACCTCAATAATGTTTATCTGGGGATCAGAGGAACAAGCAAGCCACCATAGTGAACATAGAAGTCAGGCAGCAGTAATACACGCCTTTATTCCTAGCATTCAGAAGGCAGAGATTCATCTAGATTTCTGTGAGTTCAAGACCATTCTGGGAACAGAGCCAGTGCTAGTTAACCAGAGGGCTGGAGGTCTGGACAGACAGACAGGAAGTAATAGAGCTGGGTGGAAAGATGAAGATATGAAGCTGGGCCAGGAGAGGAAGTACGATGGTAGGGCAAAGAAAGATCTGTAGGCATGAGTATACAGGAAGTAGCTCTCTCTGGAGGCTGAGGAGTTGGTAAGATGAGGTTGGCTGTGGCTTGTCCTAATCCTCTGATCTCTCAGTTTTCACCACAAAAATACAAATGAATAAAATAAAATGAAATGAAAATTAAGGCTGAATATTTCAATAATTACTAGATTTGCACCATTAAAATTTCTATTTTAAATTGTTAAAGAAGTTTTCAAGAGTGTATATTCAATTTCTATGCTTTTCTTTTATCACAAACTGACATCTTTCCACAAACCACGCTTTCAAATAGAACTGCCCTGAGTCTAATGCCGTCATTTAGTATCTTCATCTTTTTCCCTTTCTTTAAAACAATGATTGGCAAGCTTTTTTTTTCCAAGTAAGATCCAGATAGCAAATATGCTTGGCTTGCAGGGCATATGGTCTGTTAGATTTGTAGCCATAAAACATCCATAAGAAATATGCCAATGAGTGACCTGGCTGTGTAAAAATAAAACTTTATTTACAAAAGCCAGCTGCAGGTCATGCTTGGCTGCTGCATTGTAGTTGACTGCCCTGGTTTCGATGATTGCAGCAGAATTTCTAACATATCCTGAACACCTCGTTACAGATACCACAACATATTTTCCAAAGAGAATATTTAAAATTACTTTACATATCCATTATATATTTCAATTGTGAACATGAAGTACATGACATGAAGTTTGTAGACTTGTAACATAGTTGAAACTATATAGCATGTGCAGTTATAACTGTTGTAGGAAAAGCATATAGTATCCACTCTCTTTTTATTTTTCAATATAGCATTTTAATTAGCTTTGATACATATTTTGTTTCATTTTCTCATTCTTTGGAAATGTCATCAATAATATTTTAAGGAGTGAAATATTTTGGAGGAAAGTTCCACCATGACCAAACCACAAATAAAAAATTGCCCATCTCCCCACCCCCCCTCATCCCGCCTCCCAACCTGAGTCTCTAAATATCAACTTTCTTTTTCTGAGGAAGCTGGGAATTTTCTGTATTGCTGGAGGTCCCTGACTTTCCTTGAAAACTCATCTCAAATGCCACAACTTTTTTCATTTGGCAATGTTTTTTCAGTGTTTCTAAGTAGAGCATTCCATGTGGGAGGGATGGTGCCAGTCTGTGAGGCCTTCCTTCCTTTTTCCCTCAGAAAGTATTAACCATGCCTCCCCCAGGATCCCTGACCATTTATCAAATCAGATTTGTCAGCTCACCCTTTGTCCTCACAGACTGTTGTTTCTGAGACTGGGTACGATCTCTTCTGGCCTTTTCGTTATTCCCAATGCCCAACAAAGAACTCTGTGTGTGTGTGTGTGTGTGTGTGTGTGTGTGTGTGTGTGTGTACCTTTCTGTCTCATATTCTGAAATGTAAAGAGAATACTCTCAGCCAAACCACCTACCCCCCCCCAGATAGTTGCAAAATGTAACTGAGACTGTATATACAGATATATATCTATATATAAAATTATGCAAATGAGATGATATTAGTGTGTCTGCAAGAAGATAGTTATATATGAAATTAAAAACAAACATAAAAAGATGTGCACAGTACACAATGTGGTGTTGATGGTAGGAATGTTAAGGAGGCCATAGTAGAGAGCTATCGCTACCTCAGAATCACCCTAGGAAGTGCTGCCTGACAAGTCAGAGACTGAATTGGCGACAGGTGTGATTTGAGGCAGTTCAGCAGAGACATAGACACTAACTCACCTGGGAGTGCACAGGAGGAGAGATGCTAGAAAATGCCTGGCTCTGAACAGGTGCTCCATGTAGGGGAAGACTCCCTTTTTCCCGGTTTAATGTTCTATTTGCAACACCTAGCATCCTGCCCAACTCTCAATGCATGCATTTTTGATGGATTAATCAATGAATAAAACATGAAAACATGCTCCATGCTATCTGCGAGGGTTCAATAAGTATTGATTGAATGAATGTGCACATGTATCATTGGAACAGGCTTCTGTGTGCTGGTTCAGCTCGGAAACTGTTTCTTTTTCATCTGGCCACTTTAGTGTTTCTTTCCAAAGGAGAATTTTTCATGTGTACTTTACGGCTTTACCACCTTTGATAGCTCTGTCTTCTATATTCCACGAACTGTAGGCGATATTTTGATTTTCAAGTCCAGTTTCAATGTTTACTCCATGTCTCCCTCTAATGTCCTAGTTTCAAGCAGTTCTAATAATTCTTTGAAATCTTCCCAACATTTCCCTATATTTCATACTTTTTATGCTTTTATTTTTTAAGGATTTCAGGTCATGAATTTTGATCTATTCTTTCCCCTCCCATGACTCCTTAGACCCCTCTGTTTACCCACCCAACTTTGTGTTCTTCCCTCTTTTAATGCCCAAAACAAGAGAAAACAAAAACAGTAAAATACAGAGTCTATTTGTGTTGGTCCCAACTCCTGAGCATGATGTGGTCAGCCCCACAATGTGGTTGATATATCCAATGTCATTGAAGAAAATTGAGTTTTACTTTCCTAGAAATTATTGATTGTGATTAGACTCTTGGTTACTGTTAGGACTTTGTGTTTATGTTCTTATCTCTCTTCTGGGACTTCTATTTTCTGGTTTAAGCTTATGTAGGTCTTGTGTATATTGTCATAGTCTCTGAGTTCATATATGCATCAGCCCTGTTGTGTTTTGAAACTGCTGTTTCCTTAAAGTTGCCCACCACCTCTTGTTCTTTACAAGCATGCTACTTCCTCTTCCACATAGACTTTTGAGATTTGGGAGGATGGCTATGACAGAGATATACCATTATGGCTTTGTATGCCAGTCTTTCACTCTCTGTATATTGTCTGGTGTGGTTCTCTGTGTTAATAAGCATGTCCTACAAGAGGAAACTTCTCTGATGAAAGTTTAATAATATGCTAATTTATGGGTATAGTGATATGTCTTTATTAATCATTTTATTGCTATGTTTATTCAGTAGAATAATAGTAGTAGTTTTCTCCCTAGATCCCCATGACATTGGCCTCATTAACAGTGTCTGGTATGGGTTCCCTCTCATGGAGTAGGACTTAAATCCAAAGGACCTATATGACAAGAACTTTAAGTCCCTGAAAAAAGAAATTGAAGAAGATGTCAGAAAAGACCTCCCATGCTCATGGAAAGGCAGGATTAACCTAGTAAAAATGGCGAGCTTACCAAAAGCAATCTACAGATTCAACACAATACTCATCAAATTACCAACAAAATTATTCACAGATCTGGAAAGAATAATACTCAACTTCATATGGAAAAACAAAAAACCCAGGATAGCCAAAAGAATCCTGTACAATAAAACAACCTCTGGCATCACAATCCCTGACCTCAAGCTCTACTATAGAGCTACCATAATAAAAACAGCTTGATACTGGCATAAAAACCAACGTGTGAACTAATGGAATTGAATTGAAGACCCTGACATTAACCGGCACATCTATGAACATATAATTTTTGAAAAAGAAGCCAAAAAAGTACAATGGAAAAAAGAAAGCATCTTCAACAATGGTGCTGGCATAACTAGATGTCAATGTGTAGAAGGCTGCAAATAGATGCATATCTGTCACCGTGCACATAACGTAAGTCCAAGTGGATCAAAGACCTCAACATAAATCCAGTTACTCTGAATCTGATAGAAGAGAAAGTAGGAAGTACTCTTGAACACATTGGCACTGGAGATCATTTTCTAAATATAACACCAGTAGCACAGACACTGAGAGAAACAATCAATCAATGGGACCTGTTGAAACTGAGAAGCTTTTGTAGACATGGTCAAAAAGACAAAGTGACAGCCTACAGAATGGGAAAATGTCTTCACCAACCCCACATCTGACAGAGGGCTAATATCCAGGACATATAAAGAACTCAAGAAATTAGACATCAAAATGCCCAACAGTCCAATTAAGAAATGGGCTATAGAAATAAACAGAGAATTCTCCACAGAGGAAGTTCAAATGGCTGAAAGATATTTAAGGAATTGCTCAACATCCCTAATTACCCAGGAAATGCAAATCAAAATGACTCTGAGATACCACCTTACACCTGTCAGAGTGGCTAAGATCAAAAACACAGAAGACAGCTTACGCTGGAGAGGATGTGGAGCAAGGGAAACTCTCCTCCACTGCTGGTGTGAATGCAAGCTTGTACAGCCACTTTGGAAATCAATATGGTGCTTCCTTAGAAAATTGGGAATCCATCTCCCCCAAGACCCAGCTATAGCACTCTTGGGCATATACCCAAGGAATGCTCAATCATACCACAAGGGCATTTGCTCAGCTATGTTCATATCAGCATTGTTTGTAATAGCCAGAACCTGGAAACAACATAGATGCCCTTCAACTGAAGAATGGATAAAGAAAATACAGTACATATACACAATGGAGTACTACTCAGCAGAGAAAAACAATGACATCATGTGGTTTGCAGACAAATGGATGGATCTAGAAAAATCATCCTGAGTGAGGTAACCCAGACTCATAAAGACAAACATGGCATGTACTCACTCACAGTAGGATACTAGATGTAAAACAAAGATGACTAGACTGCTACACAACTCTAGGGAGGCTACATAGAAAATGGGACCCTAGGAAAGACACAGGGATCCCCCAATGACGGAGAAATGGATGAGACCTACATGAACAACCTGGACAACAGTAGGAGTAATGAAGGGCAAGGTTTGAGGGAAAGAAAGCTTAGGGCAGCAGGAGATCCCAGCTGGATCAAGAACAGAAAGGGAGAACAAGGAATAATAGACCATGATAAATGAAGACCACATGAGAACAGGAATAGGCAGAGTGCTGGAGAGGTCCCCAGAAATCCATAATGACACATCCTCTGTAGACTGCTGGCAATGGTTGAAAGAAAGCGTGATCTGACCTAGTCTGGTGATCAGATGGCCAAACACCCTAACTGTCGTGCTGGAACTCTCATCCAATAACTGATGGAAGTGGATGTAGAGATCCTCAGCCAGGTCCCAGGTGGAGCTCCAGGTGTCCACTTGTCGAGAAAGAGGGGGGACTGGGAGAGCATGAATTGTTGAGCCCAAGATTGGAAAAAAACACAGGGACAAATGTCCAAACGAATGGACGCACATGAATTATGAACCAAAGGCTGAGTAGCCCCCAGCTGGATCAGGCCCTGTGGATAAGTGAGACAATTGAATAGCTTGATCTGTTTGGGAGGCGCCCAGGCTGTGGGACCGGGACCTGTCCTTAGTGCATGAGTTGGCTGTTTGGAACCTTGGGCTTACACAGGGACACTTTGCTCAGCCTGGAAGGAAGGGGCTGGGCCTGCCTGTAATGAATCCACCAGGTTTAAATGAATCACCAGGGGAGTCTTGTCCCTGGAGGAGATGGGAATGGAGGGGAGGGGCTGGGGGAAAGGTGTGGGTGGAGATGGGAGGGGCTAGGACAGGGGAACCCATTGCTGATGTGTAAAATTAAAACACAAATATAATTTAAAAATGTATTTGGTTATTCTGGTAACAGTCATACTATTATTGTGCAAGTGGACATATCTTGCAGGTATATTGATGGTTTCTTTTATACTTTAGCAGCATGTATATCACCTTCTAGTACTGTGAATGCTAATCATTCGGGAATGAGTACTATCTAAATTTCTCCACATTCTATGGCATAAGTATGTGGTATCTTCAGCAACAGGGTCTTACCAGCAGGCCTCACCACAACCATCAGGCTGAGGAAGGTAAATAGTGGATTTGGTAATAGTCTTTTAAGGTTTAAGCCATCTATAGGAACCCTTTGGCCAATAACTCCAAACTATATAACCTATTCTTGGTACTGCAGGTTTTACTTGATAGCATATGATAATCTAGCTGGGGAAGTGTCTTCTCCATGTGTGATAGCTTCATTTAAATATTTTTAATATATATTTATTTTATGAATATTATACAGTAGTAGGCTTCCATATGGCTTTTAAAAGGTCTTTAGTGTTAGTTATCTCTCTATTCTTCTCTACATTCCCTCCCTCCATAAATTCATTTAAATACTCTGCTTTAATTTTCCTTTTATCCCTTTAAAACACTATATTCTATTTCACCTTCCTTGGGAGAATTCTTTCCTCTTCCCAAGTCCATAATCTCTGTGGATATTATAAATGAAATACACATATTTAAAGCTTAAAAGCTAACACCCACTTCTAAGAGGAATCACACTATGTCTGTCTTTCTGGGTGTGTGTTATCTCACTTAGGATGATTATTTCTAGCTCCATCCATTTATCGGTAAAGTTCATGATTTCACTTTTAACAGATTAGAAACATTCCTTTGTAAATGTACCAAATTTTAGTTACCCATCCATCAGTTGATGGACATCTAGACTGTTTCCATTTTCCAGCTATTATGAATAGAACAATAATGAATGTGGGTGAGTAGGTATCTCTGTAGTAAGATATGCAGTGCTTTGGGTATATGCCCAAGCATAGTAAAGCTGGATCTTGTGGTAAATATATTTTCCTCTTTTGGAGGAAATCTGATTTCCATAGTGATTGTAGCAGTTTGCTTTCCCATCAGCAATGATCAAGTGTTCTTCTTTACCTGAATCCTCTTTAGCATCTGCCGCCATTTGCTTTATTAATCTTTGCCATTCTGACTGAAATAAGATGAAATATCAAAGAAGTAGTTTTAATTTGCAATGGGGCTAATGATAGCTAAGGATGTTAAACAGTTTTAGCTGTTTGTTTTGCCTCAGCCATTTGGGTTTCATCTTTTGAGAGCTGTATGTTTATTTTATAACCCATTTTTTAAACATTGAGTTGTTTGTTTATTGATGTTCAGTCTTTTCAGCTCTTTGTCTATCATAGGTACCAACCCTCTGTTAGACATATAATTTGTAAAGATTTTTCCCATTCTGTGGGCCACTTCTTCACTTAAATGATGGTATCTTTTGTTGTATGGGAGATTTAAATTTCATGCAGTACTATTTATTAATACTTAGTCTTAGCGCCTGTGCTATCAATGTCCTTTCCAGAGAGTCCTTACCTGTGCTAATGAAGTCAAGTGTACTTTTTACCAGTCTCCTAATTAAAAAAAAAAAAAAGTCTACCTAGAGATTTATCTACCATGGCCTTAGATACATATATAGATGAAAGTGTCACCTATGCCTCAAGACTTTCCAAAATCATCCATCCCTTCTATCCCTTTTCTAAACCTCATCATACAGAGATTTTCTTTACAATTTGTTCCTGAGCTTGTCTCCATCTTAAAGAATGTGCCCTAATGTTTATAACTATTTCCTGGGCATAAGCTATCCCAAATAGCTGGCTATGGTATCAGCCAGCATCTAGGCCTTATTATTCTAACTCTTTCATAGTATCAACAAGTCAAATATGTGTCTTAGATGACAAAAGAGGAGAATGTTGAATCTTCAGTGAAAACTACTGGATTTCACAAAAAAGTAAAGCCTCTCCTACCAGTCTCATCTCGCCATGCAATCTAGCTTGATCTGCTATTATGGATATCTACACTGTTTGAAAATCCTAAATTAACCCTTTGTGCATATACACTTGCCTGTTCTTCTGCCTCATATTCTTGTACAAGGAAATGCAAGCAGTTACAGACTTTTAAAGACTCATCTCTATTGAACACATCCCATTTCTAGTGCAAGTCCAGCTGCAGTCCTCTAGGTAACCTTTACCCTGGCATTCTCTCCCTGAGAAGGTGAATGTGTAGGTGAGCATAGCATGCCAATAGTATTATAGACACTGTTAATGAATACAACTATTCTGCAGAGATTTGAGCCTTTTGGAATGGTTGCCCTTCTTTCCCAGGCCTTCAGATTATGTCAGTGCAGGTCATTGCACACAAGTACAGTGGACTGGAATTTATTCTTTCTCACACTACCGTCTCTGGGAGCTAGGCAAGCTCACCTCACATATACTACCTCAACATCCATTTTCTGGGATTTTTGTTGGAAACACAGAGCTAAAAGAGGATGTTGAGAAAACAAGACAGGAAAATACATAAAAAAAAACTTTAGATTCATTAAGCTCTTTTCTTAAAATTGTCTAAAAATACCTTGAAAAGTTCTTTGAAAGCAGAAGTACATCTACCACAAAAGTCATATTTTTTCTAATTTTACAATCTAGAATAGACTAGTTTGGATGCAGAAAATCATTTGCTTATAGATACATTTGTTTATTGTTACTCATTTTATTAACATATTAGTATTTAACTGGGTTATGATTAAGGCTGAGAAATTTGCTTTTAGAAACTAAATTTTATGGGCTGGGGTTGTAGCTCAGTGGTATGATGTGTCTTGTTGCCCAGCATGTGCATTGGTTCTTGGGCTTAATTCCCAAAAATACAAAAAAATAAAAAAATAAAGAGCCCCAAAACAAAAGAGAAAACAGAAAAATACACGAACACAAACAGAACAAACAAACAAACAACCCTTGCTCCACCCCCACTCTCCCCCCGAAAAATATTGAGGAGGCTGAGTTGAGCAGAATTACCTGGTAATGACTCTGTCCTTCTGGGAAGTGTGAAGTCTGAAAGAAAAGAAAGATCAAGGGTGGGCTGAATCTAAGAGAACAGATGGTCCCTGATGATGCCTGCCAGAGACATGGGAAAGAAGAAATGCAAAACTGTTCCTGCTTTCTTTTTCCTCTAAACAGAGAACATGTACATAAGAGCTCAGTGTGGGTTGGACAGATGGGATTCTCAGGGAAAGAGGTTGGCAGTTCCTTCCTTAGAAGAGGCTAGCCAGTGAAGCTTGGTTTCTTCTGAAACCAGAGCCTTGTCTCTACTCTGCATCTAGGTGGGCAGAAAAAGAAGCACATCATGAGAGGAGGCTACAGTGAATCTAGAAGCATCCGTCATACTTTGTCCTGTCCTCCAATTATTACTTCTGATCTGCAAGATGTAGTTGTTGAATACTTGCTTATAGATAAAGTTTTGAAATTCATGCATGCTGCACTGATATGATATAACCCTGAAGTTGGCTCCCCAGCTAACAGTGTAAATAACAGCTATACAAAGTTTTAGACACCATATGATCTACCAAGTCAAACACTAGGCATGGAACTCTGTAATCTGTGTTTTGATAAGACCTCCAAGTGACTGTAATAGAGACTGGATATTATTAAGCACAGTAGCAGGGTTTAGAGGTAGGTGCTCTGAGTTCAAATCATAAAATCATAGCTCACTTATTTAGTAGTGTTATACCTTGGTCAGATTGGTCACATTGAGAAATGAATAATGGCTCACATTATTAATGTGATCAAATGGAATAATGTACTTACACAGGTTTAAGCAACAGAGTTCAAAAAATATTCTAAGTGGACATCTTGGTATGGGAGAAAGAGATAGAGAAAGAAAAAGAAGAGGAGGCAGAGAGACAGAGACAGAGAAAGGCAACCATAGCAAATTCTTCACATGAGAAACACAATGTTCCACCCTGTTGCTCCATATTCTCCAATCACCTTTGCACATTAGTAGGTTCTTAATGACTACATCCAGCATATGACTGTGAGCACAAGGGACATGGCTCTCTCTCCGCCACCTTAAATAAGAGAAAGGACAATGTCGAACCTCCACATGATTTTGATCCTTGGCCACAAAGCCTACTTCCTCCATTCCAGACTCTGAGCCAGAAATAAAGAGCCCTTGTGATAAGTTGCTGATGTTATAGAAGTACTGTGTTGTAGGAACTGGGATACAGTATCTGGGCTAGCAATATAGACGCGAAAGGAGTGAAGAAAGAGAATAAGACTGACAGTGAGATGTCAGATAGAAAGAGAAACTGATTTCAAGAAGAGAAAAGTGCTGTTTCTGCGTGAGAGGAAGCAAAGCTTGGATCTTGTTCTTACCTCTGCAAGTCCTGGGAGGAAGACCCTGATACTTGAAAGAATAAACTCGAAGGAACAATAGGTATTTTCTGTATTTAATTATCTAATTGGAGTCTGGGCATACTAGGTGCTCTTATTCTAGAATGGGGTGACTTTAAGAGAATCAATGTTAAAAGCCGTTATTTATCAAGACTTCCTATGTGCTCCACCAGCCCATTAGCCCATTCTCTATAATACTCTGCTTTCCCTTTAAGAAAATAAACCCATAAGGAGCATGATCTACTATCCATTTATTTCTCTTCTTCACTTTTTAAGAGCATTTCTCCATCTTCCCTTGCTGAATTTCATTCATCTGGAGTATTTCTGTGAACACAGCTTGCCTTTTGTTATACTCATATACATGTCCTCCTGGATAGTTTGATTTTCACTCATTAGCCAGAGCTGACTCAGTCTCATCCTTTAATGGTTATTGGATTATGAAATTGTCAGTTTTTGCAAATGTTCTCTGATACACTAATGCAAGGTAAGATGTTCCTTTTATGTGACCAGTCAAGGAGTATGTGTAATCTAAGAATGGAGAGTTAAGGACAGTTAAATATAGTCCTATGCAAAATGTCTCTAGGAATCAATTATCTGTATACTAGTATGCATATTTACATTGAACATGTTATGCATCCCAGGCTGGCCATGACCTCACAACTATCCTTCCTTAGCATCCCAAAGACTGTCATTATAATTAAGCATTGCTACAGTTAGCCCCTACAACATTGATGTGTGTAGGTAATTGTTGTCTTGAGTATTGGAAGCCAAAATACTCTCAATACAAAACAGAGCCCTGTAAATGCTTTCTAAGTTGATATATCCAAACTATAGCAATCAGTTCTGTCAATAAGAGACATAGAATTTATCTTTAAGTGTTATGTTAAATGGAAATGAACTAAAATATGTAACAATTTGAAGGAACTCCAGAAAAAAAAAAGTGTACAATACCCCATTCCTCTTATCTAAGATTTAGGATAAGATGAACTGAATTAGGAAGACCTGGCTGGCTTTGATCAGCTTATAAAGAATAAGACCAATAAATAATTAACGTGAAGAACGAGAAAATTCAGGCCAATTCTTCAAGCCCAACATAAAGGTCACTGTTTGGTATGAAGGGTTTTATGGTGTTAATTTTTGAACTGTAAAGATATAAATATAAATGGAAAATTATTTATGAATTTACATGGGTATCATTTTTGAATGTAAATAAGTGAATACTTGGGATTGTGCTGCTCCATTAATAGACCATAGCATCCCCCATCACTGAGCTGCCCCACTCCTTTGCATCCCCAGAGGCTCCATAGGTTTCCCATGAACTCTGTTCTTTTGGTTGTCAAGGGCAACACCATGTAGACTAAGAAGCAATGTCCATAATACATTCATCTGTTGATTAATTACTTGCTTTTCAATACAGTAGCACTGGTAATTTGAAATGTGCAAGCACTCAAAGGAAAACAGTATATATTCTGCAGACAGAGCACCTGGCTCACAGCAGATTTTTAGATAGTTGAAATAATCAACCAGTGAACTCATGCTTACATTCATATTTGTATAAACACTTAAATAGGACATGTGTACATATGTATCAGAATTTGGGGTCAGCCTATACTAGTGGCTCTTATGAAATTGTTTATTATTATCAACAGTAGTGTTTTTGTTTTGATTCTTTTACTTTTCATTTTTTGGAGGAGGGAACTGAGATGAGAGCACTCTGTGTAGCTCTGGCTCGCCTAGAACTCACTTTGTAGCCCGGTTTCCTTTTTAAAACCTGGAGCTTATATGAAGTTCCTGCCTCTACTTCCAAGTATTAAGATCATAGCCATGTGCAATGACACCTGGTCAGGATAAATTTTCAAAAATTGAGGTTTTAATTACCAATTGAGTTACTTCCTTAACTCATTACATATGACCTCCTACTTTACTACAATTTTACTCTACCATTACTATTATTTTAATGTATACATATGGCCATGGTAATATATTAAAGATATGTATATTATTATATTAACATATGCTATAATATTCAGTGTGCACATGTATAGAATTGGTATATTTAATATATTCACATTCAATACTGTTGTTTTGGGTTTTTTTTTTTTGTTTGGTTTTTTTTTGAGTCAGGTTTATCTGTATAACTCTGGCTGTCCTGGAACTAGCTCTGTAGACCAGGCTATACTCAAACTCACAGAGATCTTCCTAATTCTTGCTCCAAATGCTGAGATTATAGGCATGTGCCACCACTGAACAGCTCAATACTATGTTTTAAAGTAAAGCTATGTTGATCTTTATGTATATAAACATGAATGAAGGCTTCAACTTCTTATCTTTATCAAAACTTGGAATGTTGAACACGCAAATGGAAAGATAATTTTATAGTCCATACCTATATTTCTACTTTGGGAAAAAGTAGTATTGGGAATTGCACCCAGGACTCTGTTCATAGCAGCAATATCTCTGCTACTGATCTACATTGCTGGTCCCCTCTCTGCCTTTTGATATCTTAACAATATATGCTATTATCATTTATGTTTCCCCTGCCATAAATTAGAATTCATTATATAGTCTTTTATTACTGTTTCCACAGTTGCCTTAGAGATAAAATAATCAGTTCTGATTTATTGCAGTCTTATATGCATTAGTTTCTTAACCACATTCATAATGATATGACATCCTGCATGTTAATTCACTTAAAATTCTACATGTGTTTAAATTAAATGCCCACTATATGCTATTTTTGGTCATTTTTAAATTAAGTCCCTTGAAGATGGAGTAATGGCTTAGTCAAAAAAGTCAATTATTTCTCTTCTCAAAGACCAGAGTTCAATTCCTAGCAACCACATTGCAGCTCACAACTATCTGAAGTGATAGTTTCAGGGATCTGGTGCCCTTTGCTGGCCACACGGTCATTGTATACAATCACTGCATAAGCATTCTTGCAGGAAAAACACTCATAAAATGGAATAAAAAATAAAACATAAATTGCTGGTCAGTAGTGGCACACGTCTTTAATCTCAGCACTCTGGAAGCAGAGACAGGTAGAGCTCAAGACCAGCTTGGTCCATAGTATGAGTTCCAGTACAGCTAGGGCTGCACAGTGAAATCCTGACTCGAAAAACAAACAAACAAAAAACCTAATAAATAAATAAACAAAATTTTAAAAATGTTAAAGTCTCCTATTTTTTTCCTTGTTCCCTTTAGTTCTGTGTTTCTATCTAGGATTATATTATTACTGTCTGAAATAGTCTCAGAGGGATATTTTTTTAAAGGTGACTTAAACTATTATTTATCTCTATATCTTAACACTATAAATTGGATAAATTTTCAACAATAAATGTTTACTTAATTCATAGTGGTAAATGCATGCTAGCCATAGGTTAAAGGACCCAAACCCACCTGCTTGCTCCTAAGGAACCTCTGACTAGTCCCAAGGCAGCTCAGGGCATCACTTAGTGAGAAGGATGCATACAAAGGACAGTCACAAAGGGATTCTTACACTGGACTCAAGGCAGCAATAATCCATCCATGAGTGAACCAATTCATTCTTGATGGCAGAGACCTAATAACTCTTTATGATGTTAAGTTCTTCATGATGTCAATTATTGTATTTCAGCATGAATTTGGTTAAAGGCATTCAAATTATAACAGCAGGTTTGCTTAACACACACACACACACACACACACACACACACACACACACACACAGAGAGAGAGAGAGAGAGAGAGAGAGAGAGAGAGAGAGAGAGAGAGAGAGAGTCAGCCATTTCTATTAGTGTTCCCCAAAGCCATGAAATGGTAAATCAGATCTCATCACTCTTGTTCCTCCACTATCAACCTGTGACTCCTAAGAGGAGATACAATAGTAGAAGTTGTTAACATCATTTGCATTGTAAATGTATTTTACATTTGAGAGGAGACGCTTTTTATTTTCTGTGTAGCTGTTGCATATTTGTTTTAAATGGATCTGATTCTGTTATGTGAGCAGAATGTCTCTGTCATTTTCTGTGTCTGCACTTGCCTCTCCTCTCTGAGACTTTTCTTCCTTGACTATTATTTTTTTTTTTATAAACATGTGATATTTGTGGTAGGTTAATCTCATCCTTGGATACAATATTGCCTTCATATGCAGCTTCTAGAACAAAATAAGTTCATAGAATCTAGGATTATTTTAGTGTTCAAATAGAGAATAGTGATTTTAATCCAGACTCTGTTTTTCTGGGGATATTGTCCAAAGTTATAGAAATTAGTAAGATGGCTCATGCAAATAAAAGCAAATCAGGAACTTTCTCTGGCCACAGGGAATTAAATAAAATTAAAATTCCTTCTCACATGAAACAACCGTATGTGAATACAACATAGGGAATGGAACATTGCTTTTTAAGGTGCTGGACATATAGAAATCACGAGGAGTAATCAAAAAAAAAAAAAATAGGACAAATCCTGAAAAAAAAATGTGAATGTTCCATCCATGGCTCCAAGCAAACATTCAGGCTACATTACTGAGAGACAGAAGCCTCATAAAGCCCATGTTTTCCAAGATCTGAAAAGACAGTGGTAAGAATATAGGTACACTAGGTAGAACACAGGACTGAAAAGAGGAATGTTGCTTAGGGATTAAAGCTGTCTGAGCTGGGCGGTGTTGGCGCAAGTCTTTGATCGCAGCACTGGGAGGCAGAGCCAGGAGGATCTCTGTGAGTTCAAGGCCAGCCTGGGCTACCAAGTGAGTTCCAGGAAAGGTGAAAAGCTACACAGAGAAACCCTGTCTTGAAAAACCAACAAAACAAAACAAAACAAAAAAAAAACAAAAGAAAAACAACAACAAAAAAAATAGCTCTCCAAGATGTTGATAGTTTGATAGCGGCAACATACATGTCAGAACACTATCTAACACAACCAAATATTAAAATCCACAACAAACAGATGACTTTCTTTCATACAGAGTTGGGAACACTGACTACGTCCTTGAGGAATTCTATAAAATGCATGGGAATGCGTAGCCAAAGGGGAGGGATCCTGAATGGGAAATAGTGAGTCCTAGATGGGTTTGTAATCTCAAAGGGAAGACCCACAGTGATAAAAACTGTTTTTCTAAGAACTTATATCTGTTCTAAAACAAACCCCCAAACATTTTCAGAAATACCTAGCATCAAATAATTTAATGCTACCATGCCTGCTCCCCAATCAACTATTAGAAAATATGCAAATGATAAACTGTTAGCCCACAAAGAGGAGGGAGGCGATAAAATAAAGCCCCAAGGGTCGAGGTGTAGTTCACGAATCAAGCACACAGCTAACATGTCAGTACTTTAGGCCCTGTTTCCTTTCACATTAAAGTCATGTAGAAATGTCCAGTCTATAATAAAAATCACAATCTTGGAGATGAAAAGTGTAATGTTTGAGATGACCAATGGGATACATGATAGAATGTTCATTGTATGTAGAAGGTGAATAAAATTGAATTTATAGTTACATAAATTTCTTGAAAAATAATAATTTGAAAACTTAAAGTTATCAGTAAGCTACAGGGCAGCTTAGAGTAACTATATATGCATAGTACCATGTTCATACATGCATATACACAAGAATCAAGCAAGATATTTTTGAACTACTGTATTTAAACTGTTATAGTTGGAAGAAGTATTAACTCCATAGATCCTGGAAGGTCAATGAAGTTCAAGTACATTTTTCTACAACTGCATGTAAAAACACTGTAATAAAATAATGCAAACAAGAGTGACACATTTCAAAGGCATACAGGGAGACAGAGGAGAGAGTACATTATTTGTAGGAGAATAAAGCTTGGGATAAGAACAGATTTCATATCATAGCCATTGAAGTAAAAGGAAAATGGAGAAATGCTTTAATATGTTTGATGAGGGAAAAATGAGCTTGTGCACTCTAGTTAGTATAGCCAGTAAAAAAAAAAATTCAGAAATAAACTTCAAATAGAGAATGTATCATAACTTCAAAGAACAAAATAATGAACAGCAATAATATATACCCACAAAAATTTTAGAGGCACTTCCTAAAATAGAGGAAAGGACACTTGATTGAAATGTCAATTTTGTTTAGGAAAGAAAGATAACTAGATCGAGGAAGGATGAGAAGGATAAATATTGTGTGTGTGTGGGGGGGGTGATATGGTTTGGTTTGTGTGTGTATGATCTTTTTAAAAATGTGGTTCCTTAGAAAAAATAGCAGCAATATTTTGTGAATTTATGCTTATGTAAGTCAGTCAAAACACTGAATGAACGATTCAAATACACTAATACTAAAGATACAAGAAGAAATAGAGTGAACAGGATAGGCCACTAGAAAACAAGCTAACGACATGAATTACGACATTACGTCTATGTAATCTGAATGTCTCAAAGAAAGGCAAAATGCTAAATTCATTTCTTAAAAGTATGACTCATACCCTTCATACTTACAAAAATCCTTTAAATGCACCCTCATGAAACGGGTACAAAGGGCATACTTGGCTGACTTTGCTCCAAAGGCAGCTAAGTAGTTGTATCAATAAAGAGGAATTAAGTTTAAGATATCCCTTCTCCAAATGACTTGGTGAGCAACATAGAAGAAAGCAAAGGAGCACTGAAAGAGCTAGAGGCTGGGGAAGACTGCCAAAAAACAGCGTCTGAATGTGACAGGGCCGTGGAACTCTTGAAGTCGCAGCAACCATAGCAGCTACTGGCACAGGATGAAGTCAGCCAATACTCCAGCTCTGATGGGGAGGGGCTTATGACGCCCCCCCCCCCCCCCCCCCCCCCCCCCGCGCCAAACCCCAGCAGAGGCGCTACTGGCTGGTTAGATACAGGAGAAGAGAAGTCAGTTTTTCTCAGGAGTATGGCCCAAACTCTGGTGGGTGGTTTAACACCCTTGAGTATCTGGGGAACTCTCATCATAGCCAGTGGGTTATAACACAAGCATGAAATAGAGAACATAACATTGGGAAAGATATGTGGAAGATGGCCTAATAGGGATTGGAGTAAGAGTGAACTGGATAAAATACACTGTGTAAATGTATGAAATTCTCACAGAATAAAATAAAAACATATTTAAACTATTTTTAGTATGAAGGTCATTTTATTTTGATGAAGGTATAAATTTGTCCAAAGGACACAGTATTCCTAAATGATTCCATACCTAATAACCAATATACAAAATCTGTGGAACAAAAGCTGTCGTAAGTGCAAGAAGAGATACACAAATTGGAATTACAGCTTGATAGTCTAATATCCCTGGTGCTATTATTGTTAGAACATGTAGGAACAAAATCATCAGGATGTACATTGCCTGAACAAATACCTATTGACATTTCCAGAACACTCCAAGCAACAATAGAATACACGTGCTTTTCAAGGGCATATGAAATATTTACCAAAATAAACTGTATTCTAGATCATAAAAATGCCTCGACAAATTTAAAAGGATTCAAGTCACAAAAAGTATGTTCTCCTTCACCCGGTAGAATTGAATTAGAAATCAATAACAGCAAGTTCTCCAGAAAATCCACAGGTATTTCAAAACTATATAAAATACTTATAAATAATCCAGGGACCAAAGAAGAAAAAGAGAAAGTGAAGCATGTTTTCAACTTAGTGGTAAATGAAAACACAGCATACCAAAACCAGAGATATTACAAGAGTAGTCAGTCATTTAGTAGAAAACTTTTGGCACAAAAGACTAAAAGATGAAGGATGCCTTCAAATCAGTGACCTCAGCTTCTGCCAATGTCCTTGATAAATAAAGAAGAGAAAAAAATTAAACCCAAAATAGAATAAAGGAAGTTATAAAGACCAGGGCTGGATTCATTGGAATAAATGAGGGGAAGAAGGCAGAGAAAACCAATTAAAGCTGTGGCTGATTCTTTAAAGTCAATAAAGTTGACAAAACTCTTGACAAGCAATAGAACATTAAAGTGATGGTGTAAATTATCAATGTCTGGAGTAACCTAGTTGGTGTCATTACATAGTCTGCAGATCCAAAGAAGACAATATGGGAATATGTGAACAGACACATTTGAATTAACTTGAATACTTAAGATCACTTGAACATATCTGTTTAATGACACAAACCATTGAAGTTCATTGGAAGAAAAAAATTCAGTGACCTGTATAAATTAATACATTGAATTTATGTTTTTATTTTTTATGTGTATATAAGTGTGTGCTTTTGGGTGTAAGTAAATATGTGCATGCAGGTTAGAAAGGCCCACCGAGGCCAGAAGAAGGTGACCTATTCCCCCAAATCTAGAGTTATAGACAGTTGTGTGCTGTCCAATATTGTTGACTAAATTTTTCATAAGTAAAGAGCAGTAAGAAATGTCCACAACATATTAATAAAAAACCAAAATGATTGACTATTAGCATTTCAAAGTGCCAGCCTCTGAAATAGTGAAAAATGATAAAATAAAATAAAAGTCATTCAAGGGCTAATGATGTAGTTCCTATTAGATCTACATGCCCGCTTAGCATGTGAAAAGTCCTGGATTTGTTACCTAACACTATAAAACATGGTAGTTGAAGAAGGTATTTATTGTCTCCATTAATAAACAAAAACAACACCTATGCAAAAATTGTGATGAAATCTACAAAAAAAATCTAGAATTTGCTAAATATAAGTTATCAAGTTTCTAAGCTCCATGATAACACAGAAAAATATTTTCCATATAATAGTATCAAATCATTGAAAATAATGTTGGTATTTTTATTACCATTGAAATAAATATATAACAAAATTCAGAAACTATGTATTAAGAACTTCACATGAAACTAAAAAAAGTACAGAGACATTGAATAAATAAATAAACAGAAAGACACAAAGTTCAAGGGTAGAAAGACTCAGAAGTGGTAAAATGTTAATCCTCCAACTTGATTTATAAATTCAACGAGCTATAACATAATCCTCGCACACTTTTTAGATAATGATAAGCCGATTATAAAATTCACATGGAAATGTGAGAAACTTAGGCTATCCAAACAACTTTGAAAGAGAATAAAGTCAGAATTCAAGACTTATGATGAAAATAATCAGAATAACAGGATAGTGACACAGAGACAAATAAATAAAAAATGTAACTGTATACACAGAAATTGGTACACATGTACAAATAATATCCAATTTTTCAAAAACATTAAACATTTCAGTGGAGGAAGATTCATCTAAGTAAATTATATTTGATAATTGAAAGTAAAATGTTTAAATAAAATAAGAAAATCAAAGTTTAAAATTTTCTACCTCCTATAAGATATCCTGAGAAGAATGGAAAGGCCAAATATCTGAGAATATTTTTTTAAATCTTATATCTCATGTATGACCCATAGTTGATCCCCCAAATAATTAAATATAAAATCAGCTAAGTTATTTGAACATAACCTTCAACAAAGACACCATATTGGAATATAAAACGTGATTAATTTATTTGTTATTAAACGGAAAAAAAAAAAAACCATGAACTGAGCAATAATCACAACGAGATCCTAGCATATACCTATCTAGAATGTCTCAATTCAAGGCTGGTCATAGCAAGTGTGGTTGAGAGTAGAGTTGAACTAACTACAACTGCCGACAGCATTGATGATAAAAGGTGGAAACACTCTTGGTGATGGCTTGGCCGTTTCTCATCACTGTAGACTGCAGGATTTTCTTCCAACTCTGTTGTAGTCTGATGCCCCATGTGGTAGTCTTTGAGGCTGAAGCTTTAGACATAATTCCTAATGGTAGAGACCCCATGATTGAGATTAGTGCCTCAGTGGAGAGAAACTCTACAAGCCTACTCCTGGTTTTTCTGTACTGGGCCATGTTGTGGTATAAATCATGTGGACAGCAAGAAAAGGCCCTCATCAGACTCTGAATCCATGCATGCTAGTCTTGGAATTCCCAGCACTGAGTACAGTAAGGAAGTTTTTGTAAACTACTTATTACGTAATGTATTTGCTATAGCAGGTTTATCTTGTTAAGATACATACGATATGAATTACTCAAATATTATGAGCTAATGAACAATCATTCTGTTATAATATATATATTATATATTATTATTATTACTTCACACAAAGACACATTTTCCTTGGAAGCAAGTATTTTAACTGCTTCTCTCAATAACTTACAGCCAGAGCTGAGCAGATATTGAAATGTTCTAATGGCAAAAGATGTCTCTGTGAGTAAAGGTGCTTGATGCCAAGACATAATCTGAATTTGAACCTCAGAACCCACAAGTTGGAAGGAAGAAATGATTCTTGTAAGTTGTCCTCTGATGTCTGTGTGTGTGTGTGTGTGTGTGTGTGTGTGTGTGTGTGTGTGTGTGTTTATGAATATACAGGTGAAGGTTTCAGACACTGCACCACTCTGCATTTTATAATTAAGGAAGAATCTCTCACTAAACTCATAGCTCACTGTTCATCTAGCTGACTTGGTACTGGGATCCTCTATCTCAGCTTCCCCATTCTGAGCTTATAGTTGGGCTACCATGCCCACACTGATTTCATACAGGTTCTCAGTATCCAAATTCTGAGCTGCCTGGGCTCAGCCATGCCCCAAGTTCTTATAGTCTTCTTGTGAACAGGGAGAGGGATTTTGGAGTTTAGATGAGATCTCTGGAGAGACAGGCAGTTAGGTGAAGTCAAGAATGCTGGCCAGATTTTGTCCTTCATCACTTGAGTGGTTAGGGCAAGAGAAATGGTGCTGAGAAACAACACATGAAAAGAGAGAGAGAGAGAGAGAGAGAGAGAGAGAGAGAGAGAGAGAGAGAGAGAGAGAGAGAGAGAGAGGGTCTTATACATTTGTGTATTATTTAGTGTCAGCATGGGACTTACTACCCAGAATGGCAATTTATAAACTGATTTATGTACTTCTGTTATGAAGCTAGGATGCTGGAAAGAAGGAACAGCAGGAAGATGATGTATTTGGAGGCAGATTCTCATTATTAATGAGAAGAAAAAAGGGTCACTTTTCAAATATGGAGAAGAAATGCTTGGCATTCTCCAAAATAATACATTAAATATGTTTAGACTCCTAGAGCTCACATGCTATTGTTTCACAAACTTAATTATGAGCTCACTATCAGCCAATAATATGATGTGGGCACAGCAAAGGGTAATAGACAGAGGTTGCATTTAAATAAGAAAAGTAGTCATAGGATCCTAGGATGTGGCAGGCCCACGGTGTTTTTTGTATTCCACCATAGAACTGCTATATTGCACTTATTTCAAGAATAACAGAAATAATAAGAATAGAACCTGTTCAAGTTGACCTTTGTGTTGACCTAATGCCACTGAAAGCAGTGGTCCTATAGATTGGACACCCTAGGATCCCATTGTCCTTTGTGGTGACTCTAGAATTTGTATAGAGAAAGTGCCCAGCAATTTGAGCCTAGATCAGTAGAGCAAGTGATGCTGAAGAGGGGTGTGTGCTGAAGCTCTGTTGGTGTGGGGGAGTGCCCTGCTCTATGTAGAAGGCAGAGCTACTTGAGGTAGCTTCTGAAACATGTAGAAATCATAGAAGCAATACTAGTTGAGTTTTTCCATTGACCCATTTCTAGGACCACAGTAGGAGATCATCTAGTTGACTTCCATGCCTTGCCCTGTTCCCCATCGTGTGCTTTAATTATATTAGAACACATACTGAGGAGCTTACATTTTAAGCATTTCATAAATCAAATAAAATAAAGCTTTCTTATTTTGTTGTCAGTCTTATAATTTTATGGAGTAATGCATGCTATTAAGGGCAATGAAGTAAGTAACTGAATTTAGGCTGATTGAAAAAAGTTACAAGTGCCCAGAGAAGCTACCTTCAGTTCTTAATAGAGTTACATAATTCCAAATGGTAATGTACATTCATTTTAATAAGCATACATAAATAACTAGAAAATATAACCTGAATCATCTCCCTATTCTTCAGATATATGAATTTCAGAGAGTAGACAGTGATTTCCTAGCTGGTATAGCAAAGTTAATGAAGAGTAAAGCATTACATATGCTTATGATGCCCTCAAATAAATGAATTAAAATTAGCTCAATTTTCTAAAAAAAAATGCTTTGTAATTTGCAGATTCCTTAAGTTTCTTTAAGAGAGAGAAGGACACTTGTGATAGAAAAAAATGGCATCTAGAATCTAATATAGTTATCCCTTCTATTCTAACACACACCGAGAGTAGGGGAAGAGAGGGAGAGCTAGCGAGCTAGTTAGTTACTTCATCCAACATTATATATTGTGGGACAAACCTTACAGATATGTTAAGGGAGAGAATTCACATCTGTAAACTGTTTCTCTGACAGCCTATGATGTGTCTTGTAACTGAATAATCTTTAGAATGACCCAGAAGTTAGAATATCTTAAATAAGAGCATGGAGGCTTATCCTTTAATGTAAATGTTAGGAAATAACAGAGGCTAATAAAAATAATGTAGCTGTACAGAAAAAAGTCACATGTTCCTACCCCAGTTACCAAGCCACACAACTTGCACAGATTCATTAGCCTCCACATCAGTTTTGCTATTGAATGCCTTTACAGAAATGCATGCAATGGAATGGAATGTACCAGCACCTTATTATACAAGTCTCCTGAATATAAATAATGCAGGAGGCCTGTTCCTTGCAAAAAGATGTTGTGTTAGAAAAAGAAAACTGTAAACAGATTTCTAGTGATAGGTATTGTATGTGTTGCAGATAGCATCAAGCTTTAATGCCTGTGCAGAAGTAAATGTGGATGTGTATGAGCACAAGACCCTTTAACAACATTGGATTTGTGACCCCCCCCCTTTTCTTTTCTACTCCTCATGAATCTCTACAGAATCTGTAATGTGAATGTTCTTTGTTCATGATATTGTATACAAGCTTCCCCTGAAAATTAATAAGGCTGTTTCCAATCCACAGCCCTATTTGCATACTTCTCCCCTACCAGTTAGCTTTTGATTTTCCTCTCTATCTCTATCTGTGGGGTATAACTGAATAGTTTCTGAGCCAAATCTCAAATCAACCTTTCCCATGCCTGTTTTTCTTCTCTTCTGGAACTTGCAATTTGGGTATTCGGTGCTTTCCGGCTCCTACGATCATTTTATATCTCTGTTTCTTTTAAAGATAAAATATGTAAGTGTCAAATGATCTTGATAAGACATTGCTAAAGGGTTAATGGAAAAAGAATCCTCTAAAGATAATTAAGATTACAACCAAGAACTTTTGAGGAAAGTGCAACTAACTCTTCAAGAGTGTAATATTAAGCCAAATCTAATTTAGTGACTGTTGAATGGATAAATATCCAACTCCAAAATACCCGACTCATTTTCCCTTACTTCAGGGATTCTCTCTGAGAAGAACTCAATGAGAAGTACACTTAACTTGGCAGATCCTTCATGAGCTGACATAATTGAAGTTTTTGAAGAATGGGCAAATAGAAGTGAACTTGTTAAGGCTATGCCTCTCCTGCTCTCCTCTTTCCATTTTTCTCTCCTTCCTCTTGAACAGTTTCTACTGTATATAATTATTTAATCATGTTTATAAGGCAATTATTTATTAGTTCATAATCTTAAAGGCTTGGATTAGTCATCCCATTATCCTTTCAGTAAGAGATACATCATTTGTGCAAGAAAGATATTTAGCACTTAAAACCTCATGCTCCTTGACCTGTCCAGGGATATTTTTAAAAATCCCTTCCTCTCATAAATCTTGTATTCTGTTCATATTTGTGAAGATCTCCAGGGTTCAGTCAACTTACACATACTTATCTTTCAAGCTGGAAGAATATGAAAGCTTAAGTCTTTTTGACTTAGGAACTAAGTTTGGGACCACACACGACAAGAATTTTTTGTTGTTGTTTTTTTCGAGATAGGGTTGCTCTGTGTAGCTTTTGTGCCTTTCCTGGATCTGGCTCTGTAAACCAGGCTGACCTCGAACTCACAAAGATCCACCTGCCTCTGCCTCCTGAGTGCTGGGACTAAAGGCGTGTACCACCACTGCCCAGCTGAAAAAAATTTTTTGAAAAGGTACAGCCCAAACCTTTAATTGTCTTAAAGGGTATATAAGAAAGGACAGTGGAGTGTTTGCTTTTGAAACCCCTTCCAGAATATTTACTGTTGGAGCAGAACAACAAAAGATAAATTGCCTTTTGTAATAGAACACAGGCAAGTTTATAACTACATAGCACTGAATGCAGACATCTTGTAGAGGAAAGTTGCCCAGCTCAACACAGATTGTGTACACCAAGTTTACATGCACATGGCCTGTCCCCAGACAAAGTGCTGTCTCTATATTGGACATGGGTATCTGCCGAGAGAGGTGGCAAATATTTACATAGTCATCTATGTGGATTTGTACTTAACTGTCTCAAAACTGTGTGGTTTGTCATTGGAAGAGGTATCTGGGTTTGACTCATTAATTACCACTTGAATGATTAGGAAGAGCATGACAGCAGGTCTGTGCTCGCACCAATGAGCCACCACAGAGTCTATCCTGCAACTGGTCAAAACACTTATTCTCAAGTTATTTCCCCATCCCTTTTTAAAATTTTAACTTAAAAAAGAAAGAAGAATGACCTACGTGTGTGCTACATTCGCTTCATTTCCACCTTTCTGTCCCAGCTCCAACTCCAGGTATGTCCCCTAATCCCTCTCAAGTCAATGACCTCTAATTATTATTACTACATACATTCTCCTACTTCTTATTACTCCCTGGTGTTATTGGAGAATGAATCAGTTTCGTTTTGGAGAATATAATGAATAAAATTAGTATATAGGAAATGATTATTTCTTAGTTTTCTTTACTGTTTCATTGATACAATGTCCTGAAAAAAGCAACTGTGGGAAGGAAGGAAAGGCTCATTTGAGCTGCCATACTAACTTGAAAGTTAGAGTCCATCACAGCAGAGAAATCAAAGAGACAGGACCCCGAGCGAGTTGATCATATCACACCCACCATCAGAATGACGAAGAATAATAAATGCATGCATGTTTCCTCTCAGGGTGCTCTCTTCTTTGCCTTCATTCCATGGCCCAGATGCTGCAAACATTCAAGGTGGGTCATCCCACAACAGTTAGCCCAATGAAGGGCATCCTTCTCAGATCTGCTCATAGGCAAACCTGATGGAGACAATCCCTCATGGAGGCTCTCTTCTCCTATGATTCCAGATAATGTTAAGTTGATGTTTCATACAAGCTTGCATAGGTTGGCTGGAATCTTAAGGTAATCTCACTCAGATAAGCAATTCTGGATTCTGTGAGAAAGGAGAAGGGATTCCTTCTCATGATGTAAGCAAGAACATACTTTCCAGGATTGTAATGAATCTTGCGTGAGAAGAAAAAGGTAAAAATTGGGGTTTATTCACACAAGACAAATTCCCCAGAAAGTTACATATTTTTTTTCCTAGGTGATTTCCTTTGGACTAGAACAATGATTCTCAACCTGTATGTCACGACACTTTTGGGGGGTCAAATGATCTTTTCACAAGGGTTGTATATCAGATAGTCTGCATATCAGATATTTACATTATCATTCATAACAGTAGTAACAAAGTCACATTTTATGAAGTAGCAACAAATAATGTTATGTTTGAGGGTCACTTCCACACGAGGAACTGCATTAAATGGTCATAGCATTAGGAAGGTCAAGAATCACCGGATTAGAAGGTTAGTTATTACCAGTTTTGTTTCAGAAAATTCCTCAATAGTTGCTATTTCTCTCTGTTAGACATATTTCATAATGAACCCAGCATTTCCACAGAATCACATAAACATTATTGTGTAGAATTAAACACCAGTTACTCAATGAAACTAAAATGTGCTCGATTTACTTCCTTTCTATTCCAGAAGTTTGTAAGGAGGGGGCTCATATTTTGAGCATGCTTGCTGTCAACATTAGTAAGCCCAAGGAAGATTTCAGGATTAAGAAGAGGAGTATTTTAGTTGTCTCTGTAGGTTTCCCCATCATGATCTTGATGCCCCTTGCTCATAGAATCCCTCTTCTCTCTCTTTGTACTTTTGAAGCTCGGCTCAGTGCTTGGCTGTGGATCTCTGAAACCTATAGAGACAACCAAAGCAAACAAATGGCAACTCATGAACTTTAGACTAACAGATGTGGAGTCTCCATGGGAATGGACAAGGCCCTCTGCATAAGCAAGGCAGTTGTGTAGCTTGATCTGCTTAAGGGGCCCCTGGCAGTAGGATCAGGATCCTTCCCTGATGCATGAGCTGGTTTTTGGAGCCCATTACCTATGGTGAGATACCTTGTACAGCTTTAATGCAAGGGGAGGGTCTTGGACCTGTCTCTACTGAATGTACAAGGCTCTGCTAATCTCCCTTGAGAGGCCATAACTTGTTAGAGGAGGGAATAGGGGTATGGGTTGGGGAGGGAAGGATGGAGGGGCAGAAGGAGGGAAGAGAGGAAGGAAGATCCATGATTGGCATGTAAAATGAATAAAAAAAATTCCTTAATTAAAAAAAAAAGGAGTGCTGGGATGAAGTTCAGACCTGGAAGCAAGTCACTCTTTCTTTCTTTGTTTTTAAGTAATAAAATTCTCATCGAGGTTTTTACTGATTTTTTTTTATTAAGAAATTTTCTATTCATTTTACATACCAACCACAGATCCCCCTCCCTCTTTTTAAAATATTTTTGTGGCAGTTTGAATTTATTGACCTCCATAATCTCATAGGGAGCAAGCAGCACTATGAGGAAGTGTAGCTTTGTTGGAGTAGGTGTGACCTTGTGCTGTGGATATCGCTCTGTGTAAATAAAGTTCTGATTGGCCAGTGGCCAGGCAGGAAGTATAGGCGGGACAAGAGAGTAGAGAATTCTGGGAAGTAGAAGGTTGGAGAGAGACACCACCAGCTGCCGCCATGAAAAGCAACATGTAAAGACACCAGTAAGCCACAAGCCATGTGGCAAAGTATAGACTAACAGAAATGGGTTAATTTAAGAGAGAAGAAGTAGATAATAAGCAGCCTGCCACAGCCATACAGTTTCTAAACAATGTAAGTCTCTGTGTGCTTTCTTGGTTGGGTCTGAGCGACTGTGGGACTGGCGGGTAAGAGAGATTTGTCCTGACTGTGGGCCAGGCAGGAAAACTCTAACTACAAATGGCGTCCAACGTGTTGGCAAGAGTTTCCACCTAAAACCTCAGAAAAAAGATTCTAAACCAGAGCTAAAAACAGCTTCCTAGTTGTCTCTCTCAAGTTAGTGGCAGCCTGCAGGTTTGAGCTACTATGGCGGGTTCCTGGCGTGTGTGTCTGACCAGCAGTGTGGCGGGAATGAAGAGTCTACAAGCGGCACTTTACTCTGCTGCGTGGTAGATTTAGCCTTTTCTAGTTTAAAAAAAGAAAAAAAAAGTTTCTGGCCTATGCACTGCTTTGATAGAACTGCTTCTGATAGTTGATGGTACACATGGCTCCAGACCCAGAGCTGGCGGTAAACTGTACCACTGCCATGTTGGAAAACTGAGGTGAGTGGAGCCAGCAGCCACAGTGGCATTTCAGTCTTACAAAGATGGATATTACACAGAGAATGTGGTTTGTCTTGTCTTTGGGATTTTTAACTGCAGAAAAAGATTTGATCGTAAAACCTGTTGAGTTAAACAAATATGTAAATTTTAAAGGTACCTTGACTTCAAAATTTGGATATAAAGATATGTTGCTTTGGAAAAGAGTCTCTGCTTTTGTTTCCACAGAAAGCCAGAGGCTATGGATTTGTTCCAGATTAAGATATATCAGGTTTGATCAGCCAAGACCACCTGAAAGGTCTCCGATGACACCATGGCCCAGATGATCTGACATCCAGAATGTTTTCAAGGCAACTGGCTCAGAGGTTCACCCTAATGGACTACTCTATAATCCTAAAATTTTCTTTTTGTCCCCATAAGATACAGCGCCCCCCTCCAGCAGGAAGTAGTCAGAGAAACTACGCCCACATTCCCAAAATTATCAAGCTGGCTTTGGAGATAGAATTGGCTCACTCCTTCTCTAAACCCAGACATATTGCTAAAAGAAAAGGTTAAGAGATTCTTGTGTCCCAAATCAGAAGAGCCCTCTAGTGTGGGACAGAGAAAAACCAATATTTTTATTTAAAGCAGTTTGATTATAAATGAGATCTCTTTCTAAAGAAGAAAAGGGGAAATGATATAGATATAATAGGATGAAAGGGTAGATTAAGGAACTTCTAAAGAGCAACAACTTGTTTAAAATGTTTTACATTGGTATAGATTTTAGTCTATTGATACAAACTTAAAGTTAATTTTGTTATACTGTGTGTATATTTCTACTCTTGTTTAAGGTATTATGTTTGTATAGCTCATTTTAAATTGAAATGGATAATTAAAAATAGATTGATAATTAGTCATCTATGATAATCATACTCGTAGCCATGTTAGTTAAGTCTTCTAGATATACATAGAGATATTTCAGGTAGATAGGTAATCTTCAAATACTTCAAAGACCTACAGAATATGGCATTTAAAATACTTTTAAAATTTATACTTTCTGGACAGTGAGACATGTCTGCTCCTGGCAGCACCAATTTACTTCAGAGAGGAAGATGGGCATTGAAGACACTTCATATGGAGTTTATCTTCACCTTGGCAAAAATAGCCATTTGGGCAAGAAACTGTTCTTGCCTGGATTGCTTGATTGACTGGACATGCAGGACCCATAAAAAGGTGACCACTGAACTTTGCTTGACAAAATGGTCCTTCAGGTTCCTGCTTCACAGAGGAAACTGCCAGACATTCTATAGGACACTGAGAAAAGTGACCAAGAGACTCTAGCCCTGTGGGCTGAAGACAAATGCCCCAACTTTACAAAGGAACATTAGGTGACTGTCCAGGCTGCCAGCTGTCTCTGTCTACTCTTGCAAGACTCCTCAAAAATGCTTATATCCTTCTCCCGGTTCTCAGGTAATATTATATCCTTCTGAGGTCTTTGATGTGGTTGAAGACTAGATAGTTATAATTTCCTCAGTTATGATAAAAGATAAGTTAGATATAAAACCTTAGACTCACAAATATAAGATAGATGGGATATCTTCTTTAATATTGTAACTATAATTCTTGCTTGATAATTGTTTGTTATATGTAATTGTACTATGTAAAAGTTAAAACCTTCCTTTAAAAAAAAAAAAAAAAAAGAAAAGGGGAAGTGCTGTGGATATCACTCTGTGTAAATAAAGTTCTGATTGGCCAGTGGCCAGGCAGGAAGTATAGGCAGGACAAGAGAGTAGAGAATTCTGGGAAGTAGAAGGTTGGAGAGAGACACCGCCAGCCGCCGCCATGAAAAGCAACATGTAAAGACACCGGTAAGCCACAAGCCATGTGGCAAAGTATAGACTAACAGAAATGGGTTAATTTAGGATAGAAAAAGTAGATAACAAGAAGCCTGCCACGGCCATACAGTTTCTAAACAATGTAAATCTCTGTGTGCTTTCTTGGTTGGGTCTGAGCGACTGTGGGACTGGCGGGTAAGAGAGATTTGTCCTGACTGTGGGCCAGGCAGGAAAACTCTAACTACAACCTTGTTGTAGAGGTGCGTTATTGTGGGGGCAGGCTTTGAGGTTTCCTATGCTCAGGGTACCACCAAGTGTCTCAGTTGACTTCCTGTTGCCTGCACTATGTAGCACTCTCAGTTCCAGCACCGTGTCTGCCTGCATGGCGCCATGCTCTTGTCATGATGATAATGGACTGAACCTTTGAAACTGTAATTGAGCCATCCCAATTAGATGTTTTCTTTGTTAAGAGTTTCTGTGGTCATGGTATCTCTTCACAACAATAAAAACTCTAACGGAGACAACCTTACAGGAAATTCATTCTTCCAGAAAGGGAAGCCATCACCAGCGTTAGACTGCCTATAGACTTAAGGAGAATTGACAGCAAGCTTAGCTTTTATTAAATACTTGTTATAGGCATGATGACTCTCATTACTGCCTTTGAGAAACACTGAGATATGCAAGATGAATTTTCCTTTGAAAGACGTCCCAAGACTGTGTTGTCCTGGGATCTGTTCTCATTTCCATGATTTGCTCTAATTGTTGGTATCAGCTTTCAGACTCTCTTTGTTCTAATAACAAGACACTGACCCTTGAGGTTTCTCTCTTTACTAGTAATGTACTGGATGGAATGAAATATAAGGCAAGTAACAGTAAGATAGAAACACAGAAGGTCAAGAGATATACTATGCCATTTCTTGATATAATAAAGAACAGATAAGATATTAACACAGAGTACTCTCCTCTGGGAAGGTGGATCTAGCTTCTGGAAGTTTCCCTAGTAGCCCCTACTTGGTTTTCTTGAATCCTGGTACACTGGCACCATCAATTTTCTGGCTAATTTCTGCTGTTTGACCAAATGTTCTTAAATTTAGAGGACTGGTCCTGTTTACAGCATCATTTACCTTTGTCATTTATTTTAATAAACTGTGTTGTGTTTTTACATCAACACATGTATGGACATTAACTTCTATCAGAGGGAAAATAAGGCATCACAAAAGTAGGTTTTTCTAGCTTTTTCCTGTTTCCATTTCCCTTCCTCAGAAGCTCACTCCCTTGGCATTACTTAATCCGGTGTGCCAATTTCTGCACACTGGGATCACATAAGGCTTTCTAAAAGCTCCCATTTCTGGGCTTAACTATGTGTAATTCAACCATGTATCCTCTCTCTCTCTCTCTCTCTCTGTGTGTGTGTGTGTGTGCGTGTGTGTGTATGTGTGTTATAGTTGATGTATAAACACATGTATGTGCAGTTGCTTGTGCCTATGCACACATGGAGGTCAGAGAAGAAAGGAGGCTATCTTACATCTATCATTTTTCCATGTAATGCCCTTGAGGCAAGGTGTTTCACAGAAGTCGCAGCTTGCCATTTCATCTAGGCTGACATATCAGCAAGCCTCAGCATTCCTACTGTTCCCCCTCCACCCCTGTCCACCCATACAGTGTTGATGTTGCAGGCACGGATGCAGCTGCGGCCACAGGTAGCATTTCATGTTGTTCAAGGGAGGGAGCTGAGCTCAGTTTCGCATGTTTGTGCACAAATGCTTTAGCTACAAAGCCATCTTCCTAGCCATAAACCATTTATTTATTTTTAAATTGTTAATGCTTCTAATCAGTTGAAACATGCAGTTGAGATTTAAGATCACTTAATTAGTCAGCTTGGTCTTGCTTGTTACTGGGCACTGCATTTACATCACTGTGGGGTTTGGCGTTTTTTCTACTCCTTCTATTTACTTGTTTTTATGCTTGCTCCTTGTGATGGTTTGTTTGATAAGTGACTTGATTGCATTTAGAAATGCCTAGCAGCTAAGCAAAGATTTATCTGGTGCTGCCAACTTGATTTGATGAAGAAATACATAAAACGTTAGCAGAATACAACTATGGGTGTTTCTGTAACGGCATTTCCAGAGACAATTGGACTAGGCTTGTTCGGATGTAACAACCAAATTAATCTTTACATGGACATTATATGTCAGCATTATTTGGAAGTGTTGAAAGGTAGCAGGTTGATCTTAGTGAGGAGTGGATCGTTAGGAGAAGACCCTTGTGGTTGCCTGTGATCCTGTCACTTCTGTCTTCCCCCTCTCCCTCCTTCCTGTGATCCTGGTCACTTCTGTCTCTCCCATCTCCCTCCTTTCTGTGATCCTGGTCACTTCTCTCTCCCCGCCTCTCCCTCCTTCCTGTCAGCCATGAAGAAGCTCAAACAATCTGGACTGAAATCTCTAAGAAAATGAACCCAAATAACATTTACCTTCTTGAAATTGTTCATGAGCGATAGTTTGATTTCAGCTATGCTAAAAGTAAACAATATACTGCTTCATTGTGAAAGGTGAATCATTCGCTGTTTTCACCTCTAATCATTCCAGAGGGTTACAGTTAACTGTAAGTGAGAACATGGCAGAGACTTTTCCCGCTTGGGACTCTATTGAATTCTGACTGTCCTCTTGTATCAGCTCACAATGAGCATCCATAGCTATATTAAACACACACATACATATAACACACACACACACATACACATACATATAACACACACACACACATATATATATGACACATATAAAACACACACTCTCATATATAATATATATATATGACACACATGCACACACACATATAACACATATATAACATACACACACATACTCACATATATATATAACACACATATAACACACACACACACACATACATATATATATATATATATATATATATATATATATATATATATATATATATATGTAAAGTTAGAGTTTTGTAAGTAAATTCCCCTAGCCTCTCACAAACAAACAAAAACCATATCCATAGGAATTAGATAACTTCTAACCATTATTAGAAAACAACTGTGCTGGTGTTTTCAGCTTGAGCTCTTGTCATATTTGTTGCTTTCTTTCAAACAATGGGGCATTTCCATGTATCTGACCATTTTTCACAGGGGGAACTGCTTGTTCACTATTGGGATTTAGGCTTGGTCTGTTAGAACTTGTGTGAGTTCCTATAAAACCTTTTAAGCCCCAAGGAAGGGGGCCAATGCTCAACCCAATTCTAGGCATTCTTTCAATAAAAATGAAACCTGGTGATCATTGAGAGGAGGAAATAGGCTTCAGCTGGAGTCTGCCTGACCAGAGACTCACTGCTGGGCCAAATAGATTATTTCCTTTTGCACCAAGGAAACTAAGCACTGCTTTTAGATGCTTCCTGCAGTTTGCATCTGTGGCCTCAGAAGTTGGGGCTTGTAGGGGCATACTGCTCTTTTGTTTGAAAAACATCTTAGCAGACAGTTTTCAAAGTTCTGTGGTCTCTCTCATTGACAAAGATCAAACAATAGAAGGATGAGTGGTACTCTTAGCAGAGTAGTAGAGACTGAGTTCTTCCCTGAAGTCCGAAGAAAGTAAGGATCTTAGAAAGAGAAGAATCCAGCGAGCTAGAAGGAGCCATTGATGGCAGGATAGATTGAAATGGGTTGGCCTGTGGGTAAATTCTGCTACCTCCATATTTGATGGAGTTCAGTGTGGTTTCGCTTCTTCCTTAATTTCAGAGCATTCTCTCTGTCCTTTAGGTTCATTAGTTACCTTCAAATCTTCAGATGTTGTAGATTACAAATAGTGGGTTATACTAATTTTCTTCAGAGAATGAAGGAGGGATATCTCTCCCTGATGTCGTCATGGCCATTCAGAGGATTTGTGTGGTTAGGGAACCAGCACAGGAAAAGTCTTCCCCATTCTCAGGTACCTAAAAGGAGACCAGGTTTTCCACACTCTAGTTTCTTACCAAGGATACATTCTTGAGGAATCAGAAGTGGCAGGGTTTGCTTGTCTTTGAACGCAGAAATGGCTCTCAATTCTTTACCTTCTCTAAGGGTCTTCCATAAAGAAAATCTTGCCCCTAAGATGGTCATGGCCAAGCATATATGTGACCATGTCTCCAGATGCTGAAGTACACTGAAATGATTTGTTTTTAAATTTCTAGGATGAAGCATCAAGAATAAGTACTGTTCATCTAGACATGATCCTTTTAAGTATACTTGGTTTTAAAGCCCTGGTGCCTTTAATCCCAGCACTCGGGAGGCACAGGCAGGCCGATCTCTGTGAGTTCAAGGCTAGCCTGGTCTACAAAGCGAGTTCCAGGAAAGGCTCAAAGCTACACAGAGAAACCCTGTTTTGAACCCCACCCCACCCCCCAAAAAAAGAAAGAATGCCACAGGTACCAGGCAACACTACCATTACTCAGTAGCACAACATACATTTGGATGTGATCCAGGATAAAATAAAAGAAGTCCTACAACAAAAGTACTTTCTGGAACAACCTCAGGAATACACTCATCCGATCCTTCCCAAGTCACTCTGTTATTTAGCTTGGCAAAGTGTAGCTTCCCACACTTCCCAGGTAGATGTTTTACTTGGATGTTCTATTGTATACGTTTTTTATTCTGTCTATCATAAACTAGAATATATACGAATTCCTCACCATTTGAATGGCTGGAACACTTTTGAAAGTGTTAATTTAAAAAAAAATGTATTGTGTGCAGGTGTTCTGTCTGGACATCATGTGATTATCTGGTGCTGGCTAAGGGCAGAAGAGGCCATGAAACTGTATTTACAGACAGTTGTAAGCTGCCAGATGAGTGCTGGGGCTTGAGTCTGGTTTCTCTGGAAATGCAACCATTGCTCATAACTGCTGAGATGTCTCTCCATATCCCATCTCTTTTTTTTTATTAGACTTTATTATTTATTTATGTGAATGTGAATGTGACTGTGTGTGTGTGTGTGTGTGTGTGTGTGTGTGTGTGTGTGTGTGTGTACCTGCACTTGTGTGTTAGTGCTCAAGGAGAAAAGAAGAGAGGACATTGGATCCTCTAGAGATGGTGTTACAGGCACTTGTGAAACCCTGCATCTGGATGTGGATGACAGTAACAGATATTTGGTCTACTGGAAGAGCAGCCAGTTTTCTTAACTACTAGGCCATCTCTCTATTCTCCATAAATGATTACCTTTATTTTGTGATTCCTTTTATATTTGTGTGTGGGTTTTTTGTTGTTGTTGTTCTTTAAATGGTTTGATAGTAAATTTTATAGTAAATTTTATTTTATGTGTATGTATATGTTAAAAACACACATTTAGTAAATGATGTATAATTGCATTAACCTAGACAACTGGAATAAAACAACATTTAGTACCCAAATCCAATTCAAGAGTAAATTACAAGGACAGATAGCTATGTCTTTTCAGGCAATGACTCACTCATAGGAGGATACTAGATGTAAAACAAAGATGACTAGACTGCTATTTGCGTGTGTGTTTTAAGAGAGTAACCAACAGCTCAATTTGTTGTATTGATATCAGTGCTTTTTCATGTGTTCATACAGAGTTTTAATACACTTTTAACTTGCTAATTTCTTTAAAGCCTCTGAAATATTAGAAGGAAATGTTACAACTGGTGTGCTCCTTAATTAGTTCATCATCCCCAGTGCCTTGTAAGATGCATGTGAAATGCTAAGGTATTGATGGATTTATTCTGTGGGGAAGTCATGAATGTATTTGTTTCCTAATGTGACTATAAAAAGTACCTCTAATTTAGTGTCTTTATCCAATACAAATAAATTACTCTACTGTTCTACATAACAAATGTCTGAAATGGTTCAGCAGGTCTGTCTTCCTTCAAAAGGCTCTGGTTGAAAATTCCTTGTTGTCTCTATCTTCTATATGCTGCTTTTCCTCTTGCCCTCCACCTTCAAAAGCAATAATGGCACCTTCTGGTCAACCCCACCTCCAGCTCTACCTCTGTGGTCATATTTTCTCCCTTTACCTTCCATCTCCAGCTCATGAAAATTGATGTACTCTCTTATGCTTGCAATGATAAGACAGTTTTACATGCTGGTCTCAATATCCTTAACTAGTTACATCTTAAGAATACCTTCAGCCACATGAGGCAATATAATCTCAGATTCCAGGGATCAGCAGATGGGTATCTTTGGGGGCAGATATTCTGTGTACTTTAGCATGTTCATGTGGATGTTAGGGCAGTGACTGAGCCTGGTAGGGAAAGAAAATCCTGCCATGTTGAGCTATAAAATTAAATAAATAAGTAAATAAATAAATAAGTAAGTAAATAAATAAATATATAGATAGATAGATAGATAGATAGATAAATAAATAAATAAATAAATAAATAAATAAAAACTGCTCCATGGAGCATCTCCAAGTCCAGTGAGGAAATTTGCCTCATTGAATGGATAGTTTCTCCAGTTGGAATAACATCAGGAAATAAGGAATCATTTGGAAAACCACTGCTTTCTCTCCAGCCTTGAAAGATTCATACTTTGGGGCTATCAAGATAGCTCAGTGGTAAAGAGTACTTCCTGTTCTTGAGAGGACTCAGTTTGATTCTCAGCACTGACATGGCAGCTCACAACCTCCATAACTCCAGTTCCAGGGGATCCACTGACCTCTTATGGCCTCCACAGGTACCAGGCACATATCCAGAGGGTACAGACATACATTCAAGCTAACATTTGGACATAAAATTAAAATAAATAATCTGAAGATCCAAAGTATCCTATATAGACTAATTTGCCATACCACTTTTTTTCATCTTTGAGTTTGTACAGCTAATTAGTGTTCAAGTACTATTGTCAGATGGAGTTTGTCAGGCCTGATGATTTTGGACAACATTTTGTATGTTAGTACTCCAAAGACTCAGGAGTTGCTCAGTGAGTAATTTTAGATCACTAATAACCTCGTAATTAGATAAATAATTGATACAGTTCAATTATATGCTCCTGTACAACTTTATTAATATTCAGATTTGAGTGCTAGATGCCTTTCTGCCCTTTACCTACCTTAGAGAAAACACAATCCTCCATAGGTTTGGCAGAACGTGCTGGAGAACCCATGCCAGAGCCCAGGATATGTAAATTAGCCATCTTGTTTCGAGGCATTAGCATCTGTTGTGCTTAATTATTAACAAGATGGCCAGTGTTTGCTATAAGAAAGTGGGACTAAGTGAATGAGTTTGGGGTTCGTGTGGTTTATTTCAGTGTATTATTCAAGGACCTTCAGCCATTTTAGAAGTGTTGTTGAAAGCTGGTGAGAAGTGTGCAACCATCAGTATGTTTGTATGTCTAGGCTGTACGTGAGTGTGTCTGGGACTCTTGGTGCTCTGTGACTATTGAGCCAGACCCTATTTAATAAGGTACCATTCACAAACCATTAGAATGTTTTGGTTATAATAACAAATGAAGCTGTTTTTGAGTAGAAAGAGTTATTCTACTCTTAACTATCACAATGTGAATAAAATAATTAATATAAAAGTGTTTCATTCATAGTCAAGGAACTATGGAAATTGCAAGCTAGAGGAAAATAGTGTTCTGCCTGTAAAAAGTGGGAGAAAGGCAGAGATTTTTGTTATATTGGATACTTTCTATTTAAGTTACCTTCTTAGGATCACATATAAACAAGGACATGTAACTAATCACAACTCTTTATCAGTTTAAAATCTAATTAGCTGATTTTCTGGATGTTCTCATATTTGAGATTCCAGTAAATTCTTTTCTAAGTAAATAGTTGCTTAAATATCATTGGTTGAACTAACTAGTCACCTAACACAGAGCTTGGTTTCATTTATTATAAGATTCTTATACATAATTTTCTACTTAAAATTATTTTTATATAAACAATTACAATTTTATTTAAGTGTTCCATAAGGACCCCTCTCTCATTCTTGTGTGTGTGTGTGTGTGCGTGTGTGCACGTGCGTGTTTGTGCCTGCCTGTATAGAATGTGATGGACACATAGACAGATACTTTAATTAATTAATCAGTTAACATATTCATAAAGCAACTCTCACAAATGAATAAAAATGTCATAGGTCTTGCATTGCTGGGGATTTGAAAAAGAAATCAACACTTGCTTCCTGGTCTTTGCAAAGAAACTACATAAGAAATAAAATATCTCTCCAATCTGTTAGTTCAAATTATAATAGCCCAGAGTGACCTAATTACAACATTGCTGATTTAAATTAGAGAGCTCTGAGCAATAGCTAGACCTGTGATATTTCTCTAGAACTTTCAGCTGTTCTTAGGCAAAGGTTTGAAAAGCTTGAGGTATATACCATGATCCCACATACACCAGCATATGTGTTTTAATAGTCACTTCTCTGCTTTACAACATAAACTAGCAGCTATACTAGCCTGAGTAAGGTCAAGACTTAAGCAATAAAATAAAGGAATATGAACCAGATGGCATACCCAATGTCCAAGAACCAGGAAGATTGAGAGAGTGAAAATTTCCCACCAGCTGCTGTCATAGACCATTTACCGGAATGACGTTCCTCGAGTTTGACCTTCAATTAAAAATGGTGCAGTAAAATGGTGGATATTATTTTTGGTGTCTGAACATTGTAGATGTCATCTTAACAAACAAATCTGTAGGGAAGATCAATACACCCTGATTAGGAACAAGTTGGTCTGTTCAAGGAGACATGGGCATGCAAAGGAGGAGCTTGTTAACAAAAGCCACTGAGCAGAGGGCTGTGATGCCCTGTTGGTTGGAAACACTTAAGATAATCAGGAGCGAAGATACTCCCTGACTACTCATTTGAACTTCTAATTAACCCAGTGCTTCCTGATTAGTCAGAGTTCTCTATAGCCATGAGAGCAAATGTAAGGCATGGGAGGTCAGGATCTAGAAGGAGGAGACATTGTGACTGAGCTATAGGAACACCTGGTTAATGCCTTAGGCAAGTTGGGTGAGACAGAGGCCTGCCAAGTATGGTCATAACTATTGGTTGCTTCAGGAGACTTTGCCGTAAAACTGACCTGTTGCTGGAAGTAGAGGGTATAGAACCTGACTCTCCCAGCTACACGAAACTTCTTTCTTATAAAGTCCCACCATCTCGTCTCTCTACTTCTGACCCTCCTGGCATATTTTTCTTTTTTTCTTTGCCATTATCATTTAACAGAGACACAAGAGTTTGAAAATGTTCATTTTTTTTTTTTTTTCAGTTAACTCAAGGCTCCAGTCATCTGAATAATTATCTATGGATAAGGTCCCATCTTCTGCCTGGGAAGGTTTTCTTTTTGTTTCTTCTTCATTTTCCCCTATGTTTAGGGCTGAGCCCAACATTTTGTGTTGGATAAACAAGCCTTGTACCACTGAACTACATCCCTGTCCCTTAATCCATTACTTTTTGGGGAGGAGTTATGTTACTGAAGTGTCAAGATCCATGTAATCAGCTCCAACAGATGTGAGGACAAGTAATTATCTCCAGCAATTCCCAAGCAAGAAGTGTGTGGAACATAGAATAATTATTTTCACCATTTTCATGTTACCAGGCTTCTCCCAGGGACCTTGAACTTTTGCTATGAATTTACAACATGGAGAAGCCCTTGATCTTTCTACTCCCCATGTAAGAAGAACATCATTACCTTTAAAGAATTGTGATGCATGGATAAGATTTATGATCAGAATTGCACAGCTGAAATATTTAGTAAGTTTACTATGTTTTTTATATACTGCTATAATACTTACGATAACAACCATAATGCTTCCCCCACACACTGGGATGTAATTTTAAAACAACACAAATTCAGTACAGATTGCATACCTGATGAGTAAAAATGATTAGAAACACAGGGCTAATCCTATAATAGAGATATGTCAACCTTTCTGGTAAGACTTGAAGTGTGAACCTCTACCTCCCACAAGCAGAAACTGGGAAAGAATCTGCATTTTGTGGAGTCATAGAGTGTAATTTAAAATTTAAAATTAAATCTGTTATAATAATAAAAAAGTCGTGCACTGAGCTTACCATGGGTGCTCTAGAGAACTCTACTAAACAGTCTTGCTGAAGCAAAAGAAAGTTTTATTTTTGTCTTTTTTGTTTGGTTGGGGTTTTTTTTGGTTTTTCGATACAGGGTTTCTCTGTGTAGCTTTGCACCTTTTCTGAAACTCACTTTTATTAGGTTTTATTGTATTTTTAACATTTGTATTAGTTTTCTGAGAGTTCCCCAAATGCCTTTTGTTCAAAGTCACCTCTTCTCCCCATTCCTACCAATTCTACTACTCTTCCTTATGCACTGAACTTCGTGTCCTCTTTCTGCTTTCCCTTTTAAACATCCCTCCAGTATAGTTTGCACTGCCAGTGTACTCTTAGATACGGATCTTTCACTGTAAATTAGACAACTGACCCAGAGCTACATGCTTAAATAAAACTGATTCTCCCTTTACTAGAAGTCATCAGTTGGCAATAGGTCCTTAGCTATAGGTGGGAATTTGTGTCTACTTCTTTCTGTGGTCTTAGAGCCTTTTTGCTCCCCCTTCTGCCATTGTTCTTGAGCCCTGGGGAGGAGGGGTTATGATACAGATGTCCCATTCAGAGCTGAACATTATTCTGCAGTCTCTTATTCTCTGCACCTCAGTCAGTTGTAGGTCTCCATGTTAATCGCCATATCCTCCAATGAAAGATTCTCTGATGAGGACTGACCCAAAGAGTCCTCTATGCATATAATGATGTCATTAGGAGGTAGTTTAAAACTATTTCAATTTGACAGAGTAATAGAAGTCAGATCTTTCCCTAGGATCCAGGACCTGTCTAATCACAGGTTCTTGTCCCCAGTCACAGTACCCATTACTTGCTTCAACTTGTGGAGAGGCCTGAACATTGTTCAGTTTTTAATTCATCTCTTTATTTCATCATCCATTCAAGAATCTGAATGCCCTCTTTAATGAATGAAGGTATACAGTGCTGAGGTACATTAAGTGGCATTCTAATCCAAGATGAATGCTGACATCAGCAATGCTGTTCTGACTCCTCCAATCCATTGAATTAAAAACTGAACAATACATAAATGTTTATTTGGCTTGATGGTGGTTTTGAAGCCATAACAGATTTTAAAGGAGCTTTCCCATTAGAGCCTAAACTATGTTTCTGGCATGTGAACATGAAGATGAGATCTTACAGGTAGTCCTGGGACTCATTGTCTATGGTTTTTGTTTATAAGTAGGGTGATGTCTATTTTGCTACTTGTATAAAATTGTAGTTTTATGAATGCTGTAGCCCAAAATTTGGGGTTTTATGTTCGATAATCTCAGATGCAAGCTACACCTAAATCATAACCTTTGAAAGGCTAAGAATTCCAGTGTGAAAACATGCTGTTTTTTGGGGGTTTTTTGTTTTGTTTTGTTTTGTTTTGTTTTTGCAAGGTGTCATCTGGAATTGTTTTATGCTTCTCAGAGCAAAGTAAAAATGTAAAGAGATCATCACTTAGCTGATAAACTGTCAGCTTCCAGACAAAAACATTTTAACTGATTTACACCTGTTCTTCCTCTAGGATTGCTATAGTTATTTGATATATCTCTTCTCCAAATGATCAGCAATAGCTTGGGGAACATTCCTTTAGCTGTATGCAAATTGTGCAGGAAACATGGAAAGCCTGGCTATGCCCAGAGTGAGTTCTGTTATGAATATAAGCTGCAGAAAGACTGAACTATTCATCAGGCACGGGGCACTCCACAGGCTTAGGAGTAATGGATTGACCGAATTACAGAGCGGTATTGGGACATTTCTATGATACAAGAGGCCTGATATTCAATAATTGATCAAAAATAGCCTGATAGCCTGATAGGAGACAAATCAGAAATCAATCATGGCTTCGTTGCTTGGATACATGGTAATAGTTCCATTTAAAATACTTGCTTTGCAAAATTTCTGAGAGAGGAAAAATAGGATTTAAAATTAGGCTGTTAGTTGCTGATGTAGTAAATTGAGATAAAAATCAAGATAACTTATTTCCATATTTTGAAGGAAACAGCTTTTAAACTATGCTGATTTGGGGTCATTAAGGTATTTTTAGGCTTTTACTCCTGGACAAGTTTGAAGAAATGCAAGAATAGAAAAATATCACTTTTCAATGACACATTTGAAGGTAAAGAAACATTGTGACTGTGGTTGAGACTATTTGTATCACAAACTATAACATATTTGAGAAAAACTTAAAAAAGGCTCCATCCATTCCTACTTTTTAAAAATTTTGTTCAAGTATCCAAGAACCATTATAGTAGCCAGAGATATCCTTTAAGTCTGAGCTCAGGATTACATTAATTTCTACACCTGATTAACATTGTTCAAGATACTTAATGGTTCATATAATTTTCCTTATGTATAAAATAAGTTAGCAATCATCTCTCAGATAACTGAAGTGATAAAATGAGGTAATAGAGTTGTAGCATTTACCGAGAACCTGGATACATATCCAAAAATTAATATCAAAGATTAGAATCTTACCATGTCATATAAAAGAAAAACATAAGTGTAAATAGTTAGCGGGGTGGGGGGTCATCCTTGGAGTTTCCTAGGAGTTTTCCTTGCACAAGGTTTTCATCTGAATCTGGAATGCTCTCCCTCTTTCCAGTCATCTTTCAGTACTCTTCCCCTGGCAGCCATCCACTCCCCAACCACATCCCTCCTGGTTTCATCTCCACCCACCCCAAGTCCACCCACAAACTCTCTTCTATTTTCCCCTTTCCTGGGAGCTTCATGCACGCCCCTGTGGGTCCTCCTTGTTACCTAGGCTCTCTGGGTCTGTAGATTATAGCATGGTTATCTTTCACTTTCCAGCTAATATCCGTTTATAGGTGAGTATATTCCATCTTTGTGTGTCTGTCACTAATGTTGTGGCTGCCTTTCAGAAACCTATTCCTCCTACTGGGTTGCTGTGACCAGTCTTAATACAAGGCTTGATGTACCATGCTTGGTTGATACCCACAGGAGGCCACACCCTTTCCGTACAGAAAAAGAGAGGAAATGTATTTAAGAGGTGGCAGAGGGGAGGTGGAGGGAGAACAGGAGGAGAGGAGGGAGAGAAAACAGTCGGGATGTAAAGTAAATGAATAAATTGAATTAATAGAGAAAAATAATTTTAAAAAGAGAAAATATAGAAAAATGTGAATATCATTGTATCTTAATAGTTGTGTGTGAAAACATCTTATGACTAGTGTTTGATGTATAACTTTTCAGTCGTCTACCATCAGTTATGGCTCTTGAAAAGGAACAGATACTGTGGGGTGCAGGAACTGATTTTCTGGGGATTGGAACATCTTATATTCTCAAGAAAGCTTTATCTTCATTTCTTTAAGCCCTCAAAGGCCCAGTGCTTGGAATTTACATAGCTGTGTCTTAGGGTAGCAAGAGATGGCCTAGCTTAAACATCAAGGAATTCAAGAACTAACTTTGGGTTAAGTTTCTTCCTATAAAGAAAAGGATGGTAATTATAGTTTCTCATTAGAATTAGTTATAGAGATCAGTGAATAAGAAAGCTATTACTTAACTAACTAGATTAAGTAGTTATTTTTATTAAGGGAAAATAGGTTACCTGATCTATACAGTGAGCACCAGGAGAATATGTCTGGACAGAAGAACCAGTGGGAAGCATTAGAAGGTTCCAGAAACTTAATTCAAAGGCACCATGCACCAGGGACCCAAGTTTGAGTTGCCCATGGAGTGTGGACACTTTTACCTTTGCCGTTCAGGTTGAGAACAAAGGAAACAGGATAAATGGTAAAGGGTGGAAATTATATATACTAATTGGCTGTATGGTTGGTTGTAGAAACAATGGGGTCATATATACTTCTCTTCTTTGTACACATTATTATGTGTTAAACATGCTTCTTCTTTAGGTCTGTTTTAAATTATAAGATACTTTGTTGGTTTCATGCCCTTTGGACTCCATAATTTAATCTTTATGTTGTCATATCTCAGAGTGAAACTTGGAGTAGATGAGGAATATACAATATAAAGTAACAGAGAACTTCAAAGAGAACCTTGGGTCTCCTCTTTAAGGAACAGAATAGGCAGGTTTTACTTGTAAAAGGGGCCCCTTGTATTGTACTAGAGATCACCATGTAGATGTATTGCCAGTGTCAAAGATTACTCGTGGGTATCTATAGTACATTCATTTGTTTCTCTTTAGCTTCATGGGTTTGCAACAGCTGTAGTCATGAATGATACCTAAACTGTTGCCAGATGCATATTGATGAAATTGTCACCTTTAAAGATAAATTTAGCAGTAGGTCCCCACATGTAGCTCTCAGGACTGCTCAGTGATCTCCATATTCAATCCTTTTTATTTGCAAAATCCCAGAATGGCTTGTTTTCCTGCAGGAAACTGCCATCTAAGACTGTCTGTGAAGGGCTATAGTACAGTATCTTGGACCAACAGCTTCAAGCTGAGATTTTTTTTTTTTTCATTCCATCAGGTGAATCAGAACAGGCATTACAAGTCTAGCCCAGAAGTGACAAACAGAGGGCCCCACATTAGAGCCGTGAGATAAATGAAATCATGTAGGGAAATAAAAGACTGTGTTAATATAAACAAGGAAATTATGAGAGATGTACATTTCTAAACATTCTAAACACACACATAACTGTGAGAAATAATTAGCACTATAGACTATAAGGGTAACAAATATCTCCGGAGGATAATGAAATGGTATCTGTCAACTTCAGTACCATGTACTGGACTTTGTACTAAATATTTGTTGTGTATTTTTCCTTCAAAACCCATAGTGTTCTTAGGTTTTAGCTTCCAATACTCCTAAGGTAAGTAAATTTTATACTGAAACCACATCGCTTTGGCTTCAGAATCTGTGTTATTTACGACTTCCCTATATTATCTCTCAATGAGACCTCTTTTAACAGAAACTGAGAAGAGCTCAGAAGAATGTGGAAGAGCTCTTGGAAGTATTCCAGCCCGTTTATTCTCCATCAGTAGTCATTTTGACCTTTGGGAGCATGTGGAGCTATTTGGAATACTTTGATCATTTTGATTGGTAGTTGCAGCATGCAGCTTGCACGTCATAGGTGCTCAAATAAGGGCACCACTGTCATTCAATAGCCCAAAGTCTATCACCCCACAACAAAGGATGATCTGTTTCAGAAATGTCAGTGTCAGGAAGATTGTGAAAGATGGACTGGGTTGGGTTGAGCAGTGGTTCACCAAGTAAAATATTTGGCTTCAGGGTAAGCTTCAGGACCTGAGTATGAACACCAACCCTACCAAATCTAGGTGTGGTGGCACCCATGAGCCCAGTTACAGGGAGACTGAGACACCAGATCCCTGGGGTTTGCTGGCCAGCTAGTAAGTCTACTCAAATAAGTAAGCCCCGAGTTTCGTGAGTGACTCTGCCTCATAAAATGTGGAGAGCAGCAAAGTTAAAAATCCAATGCCAAACTCTGCCTTCATAAGCATGTGCACACATGTGTGCAGGAACATGTGTGTATGTACACATTTCAAAGAACAGATTTAGTTAAAAACACAAAAGTTTGAGAAGTGTTAGCTGTTCTATTTCATTTTATGAGTAATCCTTATGAAAATTGAATTTTAAATCTTATTTAACATGTAATTTAAAATTCTGAAATGCCTCATAGCAAAAGCACCTGCTTACCTTTATGCCTGCCGTAGGTAGGGATATTCATAGGATTGCATATGGGGAGCATCATGCCAGTCACTTGTGACTTACCCAAAGTGCTGGAAGAAAGAACAGATTTTAAAAGAAGTTCTCCTGACATCAACTGTAAAAAAAAAAAAAAAAAATAATGTGTTTTTAAGCAAAGTATATCGTGGTCCAATTTTCTTAGCCAAATATCTAAATCAAAAGGAATCTACTTAAATATAATGAAGTTATTTAGACATTAAGTAAATTGCTAGAAATTAAATAGGATCATATTACCCATTTGTCAGTACATGTTTGTGCTGACATCTTCGTGAAGAAGAAGAGAGAGAAGTGGAAGTAATAAAGGATAGATAGAGAGGTTCTGACCATTGATACCACTTTGTGTTTTATTACTGGCTATGGCAAAGGAAAGGATGGTCTTCTAAGCCACAGAAAGGATAATGCAAGAAGATGCATAACTTCTATGAGCTTGTTCCTACTCACGGGGCTCACATTATTATTAGGTTCTATGTCTATCACAGTCTCGGATCTCTGAAAAAAGTGTGGAATTGCATTCTTGTCAGGGTCTTCCTTTACATGGTATGAATCTTCCAACATTGCAAGACCTCTGCAGCCTTGAATGGTCATTTTAGGGCTAGAAAATAATGCAGATCTACTGAATTATTCCTTTTTTTTCCTGAATGGAAAATACAGATGCATCACTTTCCAAGGCATTCTGAAAGGTATACTTAAGGATTATCACAACCAGATGGTGATTCCTACCACACATAAGCCAGAGATGTAAGGATGGTGTCTATGTCTCAGTCTCTGCCTATCTTCATTTTCTCAAAGTTTAGTGACTGGCTCAACACACCTTTGGGTTCCCTCAGATTTGGGCTCAAGTGCTTATTCCTTTCTCATAATGAGATTTAATCAAGCAAAGCCAAAACCATGACTACAAGTTAAACACTCCCCAGGGAGGTGGAACCAATGACTGGGGGAGTAATGAACCTCTATTTAACTTTCAGATTTTGTTAATAACTGTTTGACTTTAACTGGTTGGAGCTAATTAGTTACTGTGGTTTCTCCATTACTGGCTTATAAAATGGGACTTACCTTGTGCATATTAAGCGATTCTCTCAGTGTGGGCCATTTTGGAGCAAACAGAAGGAAAGCAAGTGTCTAGCATTCACACTGAACACCATTGAGGTTTTCCTTTATTGCTTTAAGACTGTTTACATGCCAAGTTCTGGTCAATCTGGAAACCAGTCGTTAGGATGATCTGGGCTGGTTTTGTGATCAGCTCAGGTACCTGTGAAACACTGTGGAAGGGTTTCTATGTATTCCATAGAAAGCAGCAGCACAAACAATGTAAGTTCTCAGGGTTGGCAATAGCTGAGGAAGTGAGGAGCTGCAACCACTGGGCAATGTATTGGATAGTCTCCTTAGAAGGAAAAGTATCCACTATGAGCCTAGGTTCATTAGGCTTGGTGCGGTTCCTAAAACATACAACTTTATGTGCCTTTCCAGATTTACATGAGAATATATTTTATTTATATGAGACAATATAATATATGTAAAATTAGAAGAAGGTAGTTATTAGACTATGATGAAGTTACCAAAGAGAAGACATCAAATTCTGCTATATTCCTAGGTTGGTGCCTATCCCAGTTGTCATTAGTGAGACTTCATCCAGTAACTGATGGAAATAGATGCAGAGACTCATAGCCAAGCTCAGGGAATCCTGCTGACAAGAGGGAGGAAGGATTGTATGAGCAAGAGTGTCGAGGACATCACAAGGGATCCTATAGAAATAACTAACCTGGGCACATAGGAGCTCACAGTCTGGACCAACAGCCAGGGAGCCTCTATGGGACCCCCCTAATCTGTGTGACAGTTGTGTGGCTTTGTCGACTTGTGGGACTCCTAGCAGTGGGAACAGGGCCTGTCATTAATGCTGGGGCTGGCTTCTGAGGACCTATTCCTCATACAGGGTTGCCTGACCCAGCCTTAATAGAAAGGGAGAAGCTTAGTCCTACCTGAACTTGATATTCCATGCTTTGTTTATACCCATGGGAGGCCTGCCCTTTTCTCAACAGAAACAGAGGACTGGGAATGGGGGAGTAGGGAGAAGTTGGGGGAACAAATGTAGGGGTTGAGGGAGAACAAAGTGCTATTGGGATGTCACATAAATGAATGAATTTAATTAATAAAAAAGAGAGAGAAGGAGTCAGGAAATATGGAGACAAAGTACAAAGAAACAGTGTCCTAGGGAGTTTTAGAAGATGTTTATGAGTACAGTGGAATGTGTGTCAGAAACCATAGTGTTCTCAGCCCTAATGTGCTGTCCTAGATCTCAGTGGCATTGGATTCCATCATGGGTATGGAGTTGGTTTGCACCAGTGGGCTAAAGGCCAGCCTGCTATTCGCTCTCAGTTACTGCACCAGGGATATGTGTCTCTCTGCTCAGTTCCTACTTTGTTGTATACGATGTTCTTCCAAATGATCTTTGACTTCTAGCATTATTTTTAGGGTTCTGGGGGAATCTTGAGATATTTCCTTATTTTCTGATTTGTATTCTACATTCCTAAAATAAAGATTGGCATACAGATGTTGTGGTATTCAGGATACAGACATACAAGCTAGATTCAATGGTTTGATTTTCTAATTGGTTGGGCTCTTGACTGGTTCACATCCTCACCTTCTGAGGGATTGTCAGTCATTGAGGAACAGATGAAGAGAGGGGAGGTGGTTGATCCTAGCTTACAAGGAGCAAAACGAGGTTGACGATGCCGTGTATGAGACTTAACTGTATACTTACATTAGCTATTAAGCCACTTTCGCAGAAAAATGGGCAAAACATAATAAATCTAGTTCTACTGCTGAACCCTTGCTTAATAAATCGATGAAATCTACATAACATTTTTAAATGCAATTCACATTTAAAAATCAAATTAATTGTACACCACACTCCAAATTAGTTAATAACCAAGATGAAACAAAGAACCATAAGTTCCCTATGTCTGCTGTAAGAAAGGGGCTGGGCTATACACACACAGGAACAACAAAAGTCAACAGTTTTGTGACAAGCACATAATGGGTCCTTATGTTTGTATATTTAATATCATGGAAAGTGGAATCATCCTATGTAACACTGTTCCTGCATCTAGGGTTATGAATTTAGTCTGAGAACTCCCTTTGGAACCTGAGGTTTGCGTAAATGAAGCTAGCAGACACTACTTTAAGGTGCCAAGGACATAAACCCATATAGTCTCAAGAAATGCCTGAATTTCCTTTTTAGAGCATTGAAAGATAGGAAAGGGTAAATGCAACAATGGCTTAACATTACCTGTGTTTCAGACTGCTGTTTTCAGTAGACTGTTTTGGAACCCAGAAGAACAAAGACACCTTGATTTACATTGTTCTATGCTCTACTCTTTCCCTGCATGTGGACCAGAGACAGAGCATTTCTTCCCTTGCAGCTGAAAGGTTTTCGGTTTAAACAGCTTGTGCTTCGATTCTGTTGGTTTATCTCTTACAGCCTTCAATTTGTTATATAAAATGATGCAGCAAATGGAAGTATAGAGTGCACCAGGTTTAGGGAACATAAAGGGAAGGGATGGAGGATTGGGGGAAGATAAACATCAAAACCCTGCTCTTTGTGTACCACAGTAACTTGAGTTTCCTTGAGGATGCTACAGAGCCTGTTTTGGAGAAGCCTAGAAAAAGCACAGCATTGCAATTTGAAGAGTGCCACTCACCAAGAAGTTGTCTATAAAATTTGCTAAAAGCTGCAGACTTCATTGAGGTGCAGTTAAGGTGATGAGGTATTAGCCCAGAACAAGATGTCACAGCCTCAAGCTTAGGTCTCCCTCAGGACCATGAGAGATCACTATTGCTGAAACTTCTGGGGTAGACATTTTTAATATACTTTAGTATTTTGTCTATGTGTCTTTCTTCTTTGAGAGTAGACTTCATATTTTAAATCTCTTAATTAACACAGTTCTGATAATGATTAAAACATTAGGCTACAGTGCGTGATTTTAAAAACTCTATCACTGTTAATATATAAGCTACATAACAAAAGTCTGTATTTGGAGAAAAAGGGTAACTCATCAGCAAAGGACCCAATGAAAATTAAAATTCTCTTTGTCCTCCTGACTCAAATATCATTCCTTAGAGACAAATTAGCATTAACAGCCTGTTGTTCATATTTGTGTGGCCAACTTTTATATTTAAATGGTGAATTTGTAGATGTGTTCCGTGATATATGATCACTACATAGAATTCATTAAATAACAGTAAAAGTTAGAATATATTTCTACCATTAATACCTACTCTTCTAAATTTTATTGCCAATTTTAGTATACTATATGAGTGAGTGCTTCTCATTAAACAACCAACATTAATTAAAATAATAAATTTGTAACACTATTTCTCAGCATATTAGCTTAGATAGTCTCTGCCCTTTGCTTTTCAGAGAAGGAGAATTAAAGTATATATTTTCTTTACCTAATATTTTCTTTAATCCTTGGATATTTCTTAGCCATATTATTGCTATCTTTTGTGAAGGATTATGAATTTGAATTCTCTACTATAATTATATTAGGTTTGGGGCTGTGTGTATAGTTTGATTCTAAAACTACAATATATTGAATATTAGTTTAGAACCTGAAATACAATTCAGAACAGAACTACATGGAATGAAAACAATAAAACACTGTTACTAAAAGTTGCTACTTAAGCTACTAAGTGTCAATGATTGATGCCTTCTCTGGTTTCTGGATAAAATATGTGCGTAGTCTACCCTCTCATTCCAAGAGTCTCCATTCATATTGCTTCCCATTATCCTGCATCTAGAGAAAATTTTATGGGATCTAGAAATCTCTATGAAATGTTTTCATGTAATTATTACTCAATACGTATAACACAGGAAGTAGAGACATGTTAGCAGCAGTTCAGGGGAGACACTTTTGGGTGAGGACTCAAAGGCTTCCAGTCTGAGGAAACAGGATCAGCTGACGAGTTGGCAAGGTGGGATTGGCTGTGGCTCATTCTGTTTCTTTGATCTTTCAGTTTTCACCCCAATATCTGGCTCCAGGTTTTTTTTTAATTAATAAGACCTTTTAAAATTCATGTTATATAGTACAGATTTAGAGTTAATATATAACATGTGCAATTATATATAGTATATTTACAGTTTTTGTTCTCATATTGCTTTGTTTAAAAATAAATTAGACTTATTTAAGAATTTTTTCTCTGTATGTGTGCAGGTATGCATGCATATGGTTCCATGTACAAGTGAAAGTCTAGTATGGAAGCCAGGTGTCCTCCTTTACTGCTATCCTTCTTAGTTTTGGAGAAAGGTCTCTCACTGGATCCAACACTCTCTAATTGGATAGACTAACTGGTGTGTGAACACTCTAGATCAACCTATCTATATTCACCCAGGCCTGGGCTAACAAATATGCACTCACTTTCCTATAGGTCAGGGAGACTCAAATTCAGATCTCCTGCTTCACTTGGCAAGCACCTTACCTCCTAAGCCTCTTTCTAGCCTGAGAAGACAGACTCAGGCTCAAGAACCAAGTTTTAACCCTAGCCCTAGAGAGTGAATTCAAAGTTGGTTTCCATTTAATCATTCGTTATTTTTCACGAAGAGGTCATTTTCATTTTTGTATTATTTGATGTATCTTTCAAAGATTATCTTTTTCATTCTTCCCATGGCTAATAATGTATGTCTGTTTATAAGCATTTATGGGTGGGAAGTCATGTCAGGAAAAGCTTACAAAGAGAACACAATGGTGGTGGAGGCCTAGTCCAATCTGAGCAGGAAGGATTTCCATTTGCGCACTGAAATTCAATATGAAATGAGATAATAAGAGTATTCTTTTTGTCCTGCTAATTTGCTTTGGTATTAACAACAACAAAAATGAATTATCAATTAAGCAATTATACCATTACTGGAAGCACACTATACAGAAATGACGGGTCTTTCAAGGAAGAAAAAAAATCTCATTTGAATATAAAATGTAAGTCCGTCAATGCTATTTTCACTTCTGAGGAACCATAAACTCATAAAATACCAGATAAAATTAAGAAATTATATTTTAGTTGACATTTCAGGCTGTTTCTTGTTAAACATCTTATTAATATATTTGTGTGTCCAATCCTATTGACATTGAACATTCTTTGAAAAGGCACTTTGTCAAGATCAGGATATACAAGTAAATCCATTCATTTACCTATTCATTTGACTAATAGTCTGGCAAGGCATGTCACAAAAATGGTTTACAGTGCAGAACAAAACAAGTGGATCTCTTTGTACCATAGATGGTAGGAAAAAATATGGATATGCAACAAATGAATTATATTTGCAACAACAGGACAGAAGAAAAGAACCCACAGTGCTTTAACAAAAAAAAAAAACAAAGAGAGACGAGCTAGCAAATGTTATCCTTCAGTGAAGTATTATTTAACTTAATAAAATTACAAGGAGAAATAACAGATAATTTTATGGTAAGAATGAAAATAAACACAAAATGTTGAAGCTGGTTTATCTGTGCACAGGGTGATGGTAACCATGTTGGTGAATCCTTGCTCTGTGGATAATAGATGTCCCCTGATGGCACATTCTGGCTGGATGCCCAGAAGTGGATGGAGGCACTTTTGTCCATTTCAAATCTTCATTGGCCTTCCTTTCCTTTTATTTGGCTTGTGAATTATTTCTGTGTCTCAGTATTTTGAATATACGATGGAATCTAGCTTATATGTAAATTCATCTCTGTTGGCCCCTGCCTCACCAGTTCTTTGCCCTAATATCTTTTCTGGACACTCACCAGCAATATTTGTGACTACTTAATAATACATGTTCCTTCAACTATCGTTTTCAACTCTAAAATCCTCCAAACCTTTCTCTAAAGATGTCTTCCTTCTTTGCCTGGAGTGAATTTCTTGATTACAACCAAGAAATCTCAAGGCACTTATCTCAAGTGCTAACTAGTCACAGTGACCACTGTGGGCATAGAATGGAGGCTTCCAAAAATTTCTTCTATCAAATCCACAAGGATCTTGGTAAAAATAAATACATAAATAAAACAAAATAAAAAATTTCTACTATTCTGGTAATTAAGTAGCAGCATTCATTATCAAAGGGATGCTTGAGTGATTGAATAGAATTCATCAGCGAGGCTCCTGGTTTTCTGATCTGTTCTTTTCTCATTAACATCTCCCCATTTCCTAATAGTTCTTTGAATACCACTGTACCATAAAACCAATGTATGGGAGACACTGAAAATAGGGAGAATAAGCAAGTAAATCCCCGAGAGCACTCCCTGTAGTAAAAATACATTCACTTACTATCAGACAGTCCCCTGGAAACTTCTACTGGAAGAGGTGGTCCTGGACTTGATTCAAACTTCACTTATTGTGAAAAGGTTGGTCTGCAGTTGTTTCAACAACCCGATTGCCTGAGACAGAGAAAAAAAAATTAAATAAAGAGAAGGGGAGAGGGATGAAACAAAAAAATGATGCTAAGGAAAATCTAGGGGATTCAGTGTTCACAGACAGTTGTGAAAAATCTTTGAAATATTTCTGGGAGTTCAGATGAGGGTCAGCATATCTTGGGGTGGTGTGTGCACACATACACAAAAAGAACTTTAAAAGCCCCAGTTCCACCTTTAGCTGCTCTTTAGAGTCCTTACATTTAAGAATTGAATCCTAAGGGAAACTACAAACTGAGTAAAATGTGCTGTGAAAGCCCCCAGCAAAAGGTAGGAGACTTACATATGCAAAAAGCATTTAATTAAGTCTTTGCACAATCAATAAGAGGTCACTAAACTAATGAAGTGGAGATTTTAGTAGCAACACATGATAGAGAATTGAGATTTTTAGATAATCGTTCTGAAGTCAGTGGACAATGAGCAGCAAGGAATTCTGTTCTCCACTTCTGTCTTTGGTATTTTAATTTTCCTCATATAACTGAGTTAATGCAATATTTGTCTCCCTTGGTTCAGCTTCTTTTATTTAGTGGACAGCCCTCTAAATCTATTTCTATGATTGAAGTAATGAGATTTCCACTTTTTATGGTGAAAGAATGAAACAAAACACTAATTAGTCTCAATGACAAATGTTCCTGAGGATAGAATGTGATTATTCAGTTACAATAGTGCATTTGAAATGTTCTCCTTAAACAAAAAGCATCACATGATGGGCAGTAGAATACACTCCAGTCCATTCATGGGGAAAATGTCCCTGAGAAAACTCAGAGTTAATGATCAGTCTTCCGTGGAGGGGTTAGTGTTCTGGATATGTCCGCTGGGGATGGGTGCTATGCTGTCAATTGTTGACTACATTTAGACAGGTTATGGATTATTATAAAAACTAAAATTCAAATATTGTGAAAACAGTGTTCCTGTTAGCTCACTAAGTAAAATTTTAATAGTTGATTTGACATTGTAGAAGAATGTCTAAGTGAAATGATTGTAGCTCTGTTGATATAATAGTTTAGGGGAGAGAAAGAAAAGCTGAGTAGGCACAGCCTCAGGATTCCATGGCTCATCATTTGATAATCTAAACATACTCAGGACACAGGGGTAGAAAGAATAGCTATATAAATGGTGGTTGGAAACTTCCTGAACTTGAAACAAAAGGAGCATTGTCAATCCATAGGCATTTTCAATCCATAGGAATTAATAATATGTTTATCAGTTGACATATCATTCTATGTTGACAGGTATGGACTTTAACTTATGTCTCAGTATATGCCAAACTCCTCCTTTCCACTGTGTTTACTACATGTATATATTGAAGACTCATTTTTGAGATAAGATCTTACTATATAGTTCAGGCTGGCCTGGAGCTCTTGGGAATTCACCCGCCTTGACCTCCTGGTACGGTGATTACAGTTGGGTGCCATTACACCTGGTTGCCAGCAGAATTTTATTCAGCCATAAAGACAAATGGGATTATGCCTGCTGGAAAATGGATGGAACTGAGAGTATGTTAAGTGAAATAAAATGATCCAACAAAGTATCATGTGCTTTATTTCACAGTGAATTATAAAAAAAAAAAAATTTAAGGGAAGGAAAAAATACATCAAAAGACATGAACTTAAAATGTAGGTGAAAAGACACTGCCAATGATACTGAAGGAGAAGGGGATAGATAGGAATGATAATTTTAAAGAAAATTAGAGGGGATGGATCTGAACAAAGTGTATTATACATATGTGTGGGGATACCACAATGAGACACTTTTTGTGCTATTAATATATACTATGAATAATAACAATCAAAACCAGCCATGGGAGTTTGGGAATACCCCAATTTATGACAATTTTATTTTGAGATTTATCTACATCTACAATCATTGTATTTCTAAATGGGATCATGGTCTCAGGTTTAGACATGAAGTTTGAAAGTACAAGACAGAACACACTCCATCATAAAAAATAGTAAATCTCCATAAACTTATATAAGAAATACAATAAATGCTAATGTGATAATTTTTATTTTTTCTTTATTATTTTGTTGAGAAAACACTCCTTAATTTTCCAAGCTCAAGAAGAAAGTTCTATTAAATTTTACATTTTTGATGTCCCAAACATGATCAAAATTTAACTGCGTTCTGGCTGTAATTGGGAGCTGAGTGATTGTGTCAATCAGTAAACTAGACAAAAGCTTAACAACTTCAGACCTAAAATTTTAAATAGGAAGGAATTCAGTGATATAAGGGAGAATAATGTGTTCTTCTTTGAGTTTAATATTTTTAAATAAATGATATGGCTTCTTAGGATCAGTCATTACATTAAATCAATCATTACATCAATCATTACATTAAATCTTTAAGTTTTTACATTTTAGGTAATATTTTATTTGTGTGTGTGTGTGTGTGTGTGTGTGTGTGTGTGTGTGTGGTGGTGGTGGTGGTGGTGGTGGTGGTGGTGGTGGTGGTGGTGGTGGTGGGTGGGTGCCAGAGGACAGAGGACACCTCAGGAGTGGTTTTTCTATTTCCACCATGTGGATCCTGGGGATCAAAATCACGTCATTGTGGCAAGCCCCTCCATAAGCTGAGCCGTATTGCTAACTCCCCAAAATCATGATTTGACTACTGAGTATCAGATAGTGAGTGCATCAAGCTTGTATTACTCCATTGTGATAAATGATTCAGGTTCCTATAACAAAATGCCTTAGATTGGGTAATTACAAACAAACAAACAAACAAAAAACCAAAAAGAGCAACTTGTGTGTATCATTTTGGATGCTATGAATTCCAGACATCAGCACCAGCATTTTCCATTTATGGTCAGAGTGTATTTCTAGTAGATATCCTCATATAGAAAGGACTCATCAAGCTGCCTACAGTTTTCCAAATAAGAACTACTAACTGCACCCATGAATATTCTCATGAATTCATCGTTTATCTGAGTATTTTAACATCATCACTGTGGTGTTGTTTTTCAACATGAACTTTAGAGGAACAAAACATTTACACTGAAGGCTTAATTCTCACAGCCTCATAACATACAGGGTGACCATCCCTATTCTGAAATCTGAAATCTCATATGCATCAAAGCTCAGAATCTTTGAATACCAGTTCATCAGTACAAGTAGAAAATTCCATTCTCATTCTCCCCCCTCCCTCCCTCTTCTTCTCCCTCTCTCTCTCTCTCTGTATCTGTGTATATGTGATGTGTGTATATGTCTCTGTGTGTGTCTCCCTCTGTGTGCTTGTGTGTGTGTGCGTTTGTAATGATATATGTGAGGCACAAAAAATTTTGTGGATCTTGAATTATATTCCCAAGATACTTCATTTTATACACCCCCTACACACACCCATACCTACACTCATATACCCCAAACACAGATATTTTAACCTCCCCCTCCAAAAATCAAAGTTTCAATTATTCTTTCCACAAGTATTTGAGATAAGGGATATTCAATCTGTACATATTCATATTCTCTTAATTTTTGAGATAAAGATTACCGAGATCTTGAGAAGCAGCTTAACATCTCTCTGTCTTGGCGACACAATTATTAAATGTGTTTCAAATTTCTTATCTTTGTTGCAAAGTTTAACTCCACGCATCCTTCTTCATCAAAAATGTGTATAAGTCCCTATCTGATTAAAGAATAATTAATCTTCCTAAAGGAAGACGGCTTTTCCTGGCGATATATGGTCCCCTTTTAACATTACAGATTTCAAGATCTAATAGTGTTATTGAATTGCCATTTGGTTATACATTTTTTACTTTTCAATTCCCTTGTTAATGCATTTTTATATGATTCCCACAGCAACTATGAGACACAGTTTAATAGAAATTATTATCTTCACTTTAGAAATGAAGAAACAAAAGTTCAAATCAAGGTCATTCAGCTAGTCTATGGGTCCACATTGCCTGAGACTCACTCAAGTGGTTTCAAGTCCAGTTGCATAATCCAGAATGTATTATGTCCACCTAAGTTTCAAATGTTTCATTAAGACTGTGAATAATGCATCCAAGTAAACTTTATTAAGAATGATTGCTCCACTCTGTCTCACAAAGACATGTTATGAAGTCTTCTATTTTTATCTCACAGAAGTTGTTCCAGTCTGGGCTGTCCTCCTACATTTCACTGTCCATCACTAACAATGCTGTTCTGTATCTCAGGGGAGGGAAAGTCTGCATGCCTTCAGTAACCTGTGGGTGAAGGCACTGGAGGATACATTGCCCAAACAATTAGAAATGGAGACCCTAAGGGACTCTGATTGAACATACACTAAAAAGGGATGACAGACTTAATGTGTTAAGAAAATGGAGACAAGAATTGAATTTATCCCATGCCATTCTGCTCTGGTTCTGAATAGTGTCAATGGTAGGATGTAACAACATAGGCAACCAAAACAGAGGAAGCAGGTGACCTGGCGTGTAAAATTAAGCAAGAGGAAGACAGTCATGTAAGCATGAAATTTACAACTCTGAAGGGTTGAATGTGCCTCCCATGGGAAATAAAGAATGATTCCACACAAATGGAAGAGGCAGCTAGGTGGGACTTCACCCAAGCTTTCATGTAAGGATCTAGAGTTTTAGAAATGTCAAGTGTTTTAGGAGTAAGGGCCCCTGGGAATGAGTGATTGTACAGAAAATGAGGGTCATTGAGATACAGTTTTCAGAGCAGATGTCTACGTTTAAAATGCCTCCTTTAAATGACTGTGAGAGATGGCAGGTGTGGTGGTTTCCTTGGTAAGGGCCCTTGTCACCAAGCCTGAAGGCCTGGGTTGATTCCTAGAAGCTATATGGTAGTAGAATGAGGTAACAGACCCAGAAGGGGTCCTGTTGACCTCAATATTGTGACCTGTTACACGTTCATATAATGAACACATTTTTAATAAATGAGAGATGATAGATAGGTATATGTTAGATAAATAGGTGATAGATAGGTAGGTAGATAGGTAGGTAAACATATAGGTAGGCAGGTAGGTAGATAGATAGATAGATAGATGTTATATAGGTATATAGGAAGATGGGTAGGTAGATATATAGATACATAGAGATAGATGCTATATAGTTATATAGGTAGAAAGATAGGTAGATAGATGATAGATTGGTTGATAGGTAGGTAGATTAGATAGATAGATAGATAGATAGATAGATAGATAGATAGATAGACAGACAGATCTGTGTTTGTATAATTTAAGAAGAGAGAAAAAGACTTTTCACTCTGGTAGCTAGCAACAGAGCTGTGTGGTTTGCATGTGATTTCCTGAGGGCAAGGCTGAGAAAGTCTCTGTGACTTCAATGAGTTTAAAGCTGAGCCTTAACGCTACCTGGCTGTAAAACTGGGGCAGTTTCCTCATTAGATCATAAAATATCCTTTTGGTTTTACTAATAAGAAATAATGAGTTTCCAAATTTTCCCCTTTATAATCTGTAAGCACTTAATTGCCTGGAACTGAGCTTCGCCTCGGGGCTCCACCCACTAGGGGTGAAGTCTTGTTTTCTCCCAGTCATTACAGAAGACCTGCTTATTAATTTTTATACTTATAAAAAATTTCAGTGAATGTTTAGTGTCTGAATGCACTGTCTTTAATGTATTGATGCTGCCTGAAAATATATAAAATGTGTCATACATTTCTATAAGCTATCTTTGTAAACCTAATTTGTACACAAACCAAAGCAGTAGGTGGCATTTTTAAGCTTATTCTGAAAGCCTTGGCATACAGTTCTCAAATACTTGAATTAATGTATGGACTGGGAGAATGGATCATCCACTAAATTGTTCTCAGCTAGGTACAGAGATCTTAGTGAACAATTAAATTTATATTAAGTAAATAAATGAATTAAGCCAGAACTCATTTAGTCCCTCAGGCATTGCAAAGATTGAGTTCTCATGAAGGCTTTGGATTTTGCTAATGGATTCAGCATAGTTACCACTATACCTGGGGAGAGCATTTTCTTTGATTTTCATAATGCCTATCATTAAGAAATTTATGGTGCCTTGGTTCAAAATGAGACCCACCTAGCAGATTTTTTGAAAACAAATTTCACTACAATCATTAATATCAAATGATGTTGTTCACATAATGTGGATCAGAAAACTTAAGCCGAAGGAGGTGAGGTCAAGACGAGCCGAGCCCTTTGGTATCTGCAGCAAGGAGGGAGCTGAGTCTGTAGCACTTGCTGCCCCAACTGCTCTTCAGGCAAGTCAGCTTGCTTTCTTACAATTACCGTTTTGTGGGGCTGGGAGGAACATTTTGTTATTCGAGTTTCTATATTTTAGATTTCAGGATAAATGTTTTACCACACCAAAGGCTCATTCTCACTACTGTTGCTTATGTCCCTAGAGCCTTTCACAAAACCAGGAACTGGACAGGGGAGCCCAGAACTGTATGTTCTCATGTTTGTATTCTAGTAGCAAGGTGATTCCATGGTGTGCCTCCTTGCAAACATAAGAAAACTCTGCCTTTTCTTCTGGACAGTATCTCAGAACAAGTAATTTTTATTTTTCTCTTTCGTTTCTTTTTTTGTGTGTATGATGGGATTTATGATTTTGATGTGGTGAATGAATGAAATCGAGAGCTCAGGGGCTTTGACTGATTTTCTGTCTTAAATGTAATAATGGTCAGAAAGCTAGTGCCCCTGACTCCAGACCAATAGCCAGAATGTACAGCACCTTGGGACCAAAGCTTGATGCGGCCAGACCTTGAACTTCTTGTCTCCACCTGACTTTCTCACATTTTAGCAGCTAGAATACAAAACGGTCTGCAGCAGCTCTGCCTCTCAGGTGTAGGAGAGAGCAAACGCAGAAGGACTTTCAACTCAGTGGGCTTCACACAGACTATGCCCTGGAGAGAAAATCTAAGCAGTGCTCTAGGCAGGTGCATGATGCGCCTCAGAAGCAGAAAGTGTTTGATTCGCGAGCACGAGGCTCAAAAATAGAGCACTGTGAAGAACCGAGGCATCAAGCAATGATGGGCACGTTATAGCGTCCCACTTCCAACACTGACGGTCCTTCTTGGTGCTTTTGAGTTCAGAAAGGATCAGAGGGTAAGGCTGGCAAGGTGGAGGGAGCTGCAGCTGCATACCAGACCCAAACCTCCCAAGGAGCAAAGGGGGCTATCTCTCCGAGGGTCAGAATGAAACTTGAGATACAGAAAGAAACCCCGAGAACCTTGAGATTGGCACACAGGGCAAAGTAGCATTACGTGTGTCCGGGTTTACTGATTCCTTTGCAGTTCAGTAAAATCACTTACTGTTTTTTTTTTCCTTCCTCTCCCATTTTTTCTCTTCTTTTCTCTTTTTAAAATTCTTTTCCAAGCAGGCTTGATGGAATCTCTCTCTGTCTCTCCCTTCCTCTCTCCTGCTCTTCCTCTCTCCCTCTCCTTTTCCCTCCTCTTCTCTCTCTCTCTCTCTCTCTCTCTCTCTCTCTCTCTCTCTCTCTCTCTCTCTCTCTCTTTCTGTCTCACTGCTCATTGCTTTGAAAAACTGACTTTGTAAATTACTCTTGAGCGAACTGATTTTGGTTTTGAAACAATTGATGAGAATCCAGATATTTTTCAGGGTTCAGGGTTTACATTTAGGAACTGTGTTGATAATTTGTGTTTACTTAGCAGGGAGCTCAGGCCCTCCTTCACAGATGGAGGAAATGGAAATAAACCATCCAGCAAAGACTCCTTTTCTGTGTAAACTGACCTCAGACACTATTCCTTCTCTGCCCTTGTGTCCCCTTAAATTGAATACTAACCCTGGAATACTGAGATACCATAGGCTGTCAGTAGGGGACCCATAATTAAGATACCCAAAGTCTAAAGAAGTCAATGGAAATGCAGTTATACCCAGCAGTTCGTTCAGCCTGTAAGGAGCTGATGCATATACAAAGATGTGTTTGACTTAGCGAATGTCCTTGCAGTTTATCCTTCACACATTCCAATTTGTCTGTGGATATAAGCCTGAAAAACCACAGCTCCTTTCAGAAAAATGGATTCTGCAAACTGAGGTTTGAGGCAGGAGAGACAACACAGATCTCTGTTAATACTCAATGTCCAAAGATTGGGTGTCAGATGGTTAAAGACATTGGCAACATTGATATTCTCAGTCTCTAGGGCAGGCCTGGAGGTAGGGAAAGCCCATGGGCTCATCACTTGTAGCCTCAAACAGCCTCATGCAATTACTGCAATGCACTGTGCAAATATAATCATATTCTGTGTGTACTAATGTTGCTATGCCCTCTGCCTTGTAAACTCTAGATTAGTCATGGATGTCAACAGACCAGCTAAAGAATAAACAAACAGCATAGTGAGATGCCTTCTTATTCTGTAGACAGGATTTGTACTGGTTTAAAAGGCTTATTTTTCTCAAAATATCTCGAAGTTTTATCTACAGTATGTTAAATGTTGTAATCAATAGTAGCAACCCTTTTACAACTTAGAGGTTCTTTTTTTTTTTCTGACAGACAAATGCTGTTTGAGAATTATTCTCATGGATATATGTAATTGGCTCATTTATTTTAATTGCTGAAAGTTATACAGCTGTGTGTATTGCTCCATTTTTATCCCACTATTGATACACACTTAGTGTCTCAGATTGTTTGCTGTTTGATAGTGCCTCTACAAACATCCATAAGCAAATATACTGGAGATCTCTAAGGAGATGGATGCCACCTCTGGAGATGCACTGTCCTTTTGGGGAGTGTTTGGAAATGTATATGTGCAGTTTGCATATCCTGGTGGCTGGGAATGCTAAGAGCCACTGTCAATGGGGCCTAGGGGATGTTTAATATCCTGCAGTATCTGATACTGCCAGTATCCAAATCACTGCAGCTTTCCATATGTTGAAATAAGACTCTAGGTTATGTATGTGTTTAGAAGAGAAATCATTCATGCGGTGAATGCAAAAGGATGATACTCTCATTTATTTTCTTGTTTGCTACTCATCTTGAAAGACCTGGGAAGATATAATCTCTCACCTATAGTTTAGATATTGTTTTCAGTTATGTGTGGCAAGATGTGGAAGAAGGGATGAAGTGAAGGTGGCCTGCTCTTTAGCCATAAGACCCTTTGGCTATAATTTACTTGTTTCTTAAATTATGGGATCAGATGGTGTCTCACTTTTCACTGTTCCATGCAAGGGAAGAGAGTAGAACATATACTTCCATATGCCCTTACTTAATTTTCTGGGGAACTTATATGTGTGAAGTTTCCCTATGATCAAGAATCATACTTACCAATTCCTATTCCTAGAGGAAGAGGTTCAAGGTAGTGCATTCTTCCCACTTTGATTCTCCAATGTCTCTGTTAGGTAGTGGCAGAACATAGGCCTAGAACTCTTTCTAGGGTTCTATGTCTTTGGCCTCCTAGAAACTTCTGTATGTTCATACCTCCTTGTTTTGAATGAGTTTATATCTATATTTGTATTCCTTATACTCAGTGGGGTGTTGGGTGGAAATAAGTATCTTTGTATGTGGTTTTGTCATGCTGCTCTTCCAAGTAATTGGATCCATTTATACCACCATGTGTGGGAGTACATATGTCCTTATAATCACCGATATGGGGGATTGCCAGATTACTGATACTTCTCCTCCCCTTCTTCCTTATTATAATTACTGTCACTGTTATCTGATGGTCCAATAATTGCAAAAGGACATAATGTCTCAGTCGGGGATCCCCAACTAACAGTGATGGGAACAGATGTTCATGCTCTGTGTTTATTTTGCTGTCCTGATAAGTACTTTCTTATCTCCATAGCCTGTTACTCTATTGATTTATTAATTTTGTTTGTGTTGATCTGTAGTAATCCTTGGGCTATCTACTATTCTCTGACACTGACTCATAACAGGCCAAGAGGCTCATGATCCTAGGGCAACTCAGCAATGCCTTTCAAAGTTCAGTAACCTTTCAGTAACCTTTTGTTAGTTCTTATCTCTGGTAGGTGAGGCACCTTCTTAGGTACCACATACACACATTTGTCTTTGCATGATTCTGGTTTGTTTCTTTACATATATGGCAGTAGTGCCTCCATATCTCTTCTATAATCTCTTTCTTCATTGAAAACCATGAAGAATAAAGTTAATGAGATAAATGAGATGCTCCAATCCTATGGAAGAACTCTGCCATAACTGACATTCATCTTCTTTCCTCTTCATCATCCATGCTAGTCTCTCTCTCTCTCTCTCTCTCTCTCTCTCTCTCTCTCTCTCTCTTCACTACTGCTAAAATGCTTTCTAACAATCAGCATACCTTCATCTGTAAGGCATGTAAATCTTGGTCCTCATTTGGTGTGCATGGTTGTTGCACCTATGCATTTGTAGTGACAGCAGTGTAGATGTTTATTAGGAGGTGCCTAAATGTAACACTTGGATTCTATTTCCCCTTCTCTACATATTTAGTAAAATGAGTTTTTCTTTCTGCTGATTCTGGTTAACTATCTTGAACTCTAACCTAACCAATTTTTACCTATTACTCCATGAGCAAAAGGTGTCCACAGCACCCTGGTAGCAGGTATAATTTATAATGCAATAGGAGTTCTATGTACTTCTTCTGGTAGGAGTGTCTTTGGTGGGCTATGACCACCAATCCTACAAAGCTTAGAGTCATGAGGGAACACATCATAAATAATTCCTTAGGAGCCATGCACCCACTTATTGGCTTTTGAACACATGCTTTTCTTTCAGCAGGGACATAGTGATAACTAGGGTGATCATTGTTTTAATAGATACACTGCATATTCGATTATAGCATCTGTTCTCTCAGTGTTTACTACAAGCTGGCATTTCAGCTTCACCTTCAGAGGAACATTTTAATATTCCGAGTTCTGATGTCTCTTGGTGGGTGGCATACTATACTGATACATCCAGGGCGGCTCATAGGCAGGAACCAGGCCAGCATTTCTATACTCACATCACCCCCTGGCAATGTCATGCCTGTATATCAGTCACTGAGAACACCGTCACATCATGATTATGGCTAACATTATGTGGGCAGGAAAGGAAATCCATACCCAAATAATTTTTCCTATGTAGATAAGCAGATGGAGCTTTGAAGGGAGCTAATGGAATTAATTGATGGCCAACAATCTGTCTCCATCAATCAATTCCATATTGGGTGTTTAATGTGTCTATTATTGATAAGCTTGAAGTTGATATCGATCAATAGATCTGCCTTAGTATGCGGGAGCACATGTAATTGTGTTAATTCATGGACTCGTTCTTTCTTGATAGTCGCTTGTTTTTATAAAATGCATATATTTTGGGGATTTGTGATGACCAATGCCAAATTGCATCTAGTGCATGATTTAGTCCTGTGCTGTGAGATTAGTACATAGGGTTGGCATATAATAAAAACCTGATTTTACGGCAATTTCCATATGATTTATTATGCATGTATTTCTGCAAGACAACAGTGATCTTCTAACTTCTTTTCCTCCTATATCCCTGCTTGGGGCATTTCCATCTATAAAACTCAATGACCACATTTACTGTTCAGGTTTTTTTTCCATTTTTATTTATTATATTTGTGTTTTACACATCAGCCATGGGTTCCCCTGTCCTCCCCACTCCCGCAACCACCCCCACCTTCCCCCCCATCCCCTCCCATCCATTCCCATAAACTCCAGGGCCAAGACTCCCATGGGGATTCATTTAAACCTGGTGGATTCAGTACAGGCAGGTCCAGTCCCCTCCTTCCAGGCTGAGCAAAGTATCCCTGCATAAGCCCAAGGTTCCAAACAGCCAGCTCATGCACTAAGGACAGGTCCAGGTCCCACTGCCTGCGTACCTCCCAAACAGTTCAAGCTATTCAATTGTCTCACTTATCCAGAGGGCCTGATCCAGCTGGGGGCCCCACAGCTCCTGGCTCATAATTCATGTGCTTCCATTTGTTTGGCTATTTGTCCCTGTGCCTCTCCAATCTTGGTCTCAACAATTCACACTCTTACAGTCCCTCCTCTTTCTTGACAATTGGACTCCTGTAGCTCCACCTGGGGCTTGGCTGAGGATCTCTGCATCCACTTCCATCAGTTATTGGATGAGAGTTCCAGCTCGACTGGTAGGGTATTTGGCCATCTGATCACCAGACTAGGTCAGATCAGGCTTTCTCTCGACCATTGCCAGCAGTCTACAAAGGATGTATCATTGTGGATTTCTGGGGAGCTCTCCAGCACTCTGCCTATTCCTGTTCTCATGTGGTCATCATTTATCATGGTCTGTTATTCCTAGTTCTCCCTTTCTGTTCTTGATCCAGCTGGGGTCTCCTGCTCCCCTAAGCTTATCCAGAATATATAAAGAACTCAGGAAATTAGACATGAAAATGCCCAACAGTCCAATTAAGAAATGGGCTATGGAACTAAACAGTAAATTCTGAACAAAGGAAATTCAAACGGCTGAAAGACATTTAAGGAATTGCTCAACATCCCTAATTATCCGGGAAATGCAAATCAAAATGACTCTGAGATACCATCTTACACCTGTCAGAATGGCTAAGATCAAAAACACAGAAGACAGCTTATGCTGGAGAGGATGTGGAGCAAGGGGAACTCTCCTCCACTGCTGGTATGAATGCAAGCTTGTACAGCCACTTTGGAAATCAATATGGTGTTTCCTTAGAAAATTGGGAATCCATCTCCCCAAAGACCCAGCTGTAGCACTCTTGGGCACATACCCAAAGAATGCTCAATCATACCACAAGGACATTTGCTCAGTTATGTTCATATAAGCATTGTTTGTAATAGCCAGAACCTGGAAACAACCTAGATGCCCTTCAACTGAAGAATGGATAAAGAAAAACTATGGTACATATACACAATGGAGTACTACTCAGTAGAGAAAAACAATGACATCATGAGGTTTGCAGGCAAATGGATGGATCTAGAAAAATCATCCTGAGTGAGGTAACCCAGACTCAGAAGGACAAACATGGTATGTACTCACTCATAGTAGGATACTAGATGTAAAACAAAAATGACTAGATGGCTACACAACTCCAGGGAGGCTACCTAGAAAATGGGATGAAAGACACAGGGATCGCCCAATGACAGAGAAATGGATGAGATCTACATGAACAACCTGGATGACAGTGGGAGTAATGAAGGGCAAGGTTCCAGTTTTTTGTTTTTTAAATTTAATGTGTTTCTTTTTTTTTCCTTGCTTGCTTTTTTTTTTTTTAATTTTTATTTAGATTTTTCTATTCATTTTACATATCAACCACAGATTTCTCTGTCCTCCCTCCTCCCACTCCCAGCCCTTGCTACCAACCCACCCCCCCACTCCCACCCTCTCCAAGGCAAGGTCTCCCGTGGGGAGTCAGCAGAGCCTGGTACATCCAGTTGAGGCAGGTTCAAGCCCCTCCACTCCGAACCAAGGCTGCAAAAAGTGTCTCACCATAGGCAGTGGGCTCCAAAAGGCCAGCACTAGGGACGTGTCCCAGTCCCACTTTCTGGGGGTTCCCTAAACAGCTCAAGCCAAATAACTGTCTCGTGATCTATAGGGCCTTAGTCCAGTACCATGGGGGCTCCTCAGCCATTGGTCCACAGTTCATGTGTTTCCACTAGTTTGGCTAGTTGTCTCTGCACTCCTTCCAATCATGGTCTTGATATCTCTTTCTAATAGAATCCCTCCTCTCTCTTATCGACTGGACCCCTGGAGCTCTGCTTGGGATGTGTTTTCTATGAGTGCTAGTATTCTTTTGAAAAATTTTTATTGAGAATTTCATGCATGCATAAAATATGTTTTGATCAAATGTGTTTCCTCTTTCTCCTCCTCCTCCCCTCTCCCCCATCACTTTACCTCCCAATCAGTTAGCTCTTTTTTTTTTTTTTTAACCCATTGAACCTACTTCCTGGTACACATATGTACTTGCATACAGAATCATAAACTAAAGTATGGGTAGCTTCTCAGGAGCAGCAACCCAGAAAAAAATTGATTTCCATTCTCTCTGCCAACAACCATTCTTCTAGGGGTAAGACTTGGTGAGCCCCTGCTGAATCCATGAAGGAACCTTGGATAGCTAGATCTTCTGCAGGCGTTTGCATACAGTCATGACAAGGGTGACCTGGCTATCCATTCATGTCAAACCATGAGTCTATACTTACCACCTGCAGAGCAAGATTATCTACTTCATTCTTTTCTTTTTTCTTTCAGTTTGATACTTAGAAACCCTTTTGAATCCACAAGTACAAACTGATGGAGTATTACTGGTGACAGGGGTACAACTTAACATATGACATTAGCACCACAGATACATGATTTCACATAAATTGTGTCATATGTCATGTTTGTTTTCCATCTGTGATGGACAACTGCTATCGATTGGCCTACCTGACTGTGACTTGATAGAACTGACAGACTGCATACGATGGTGGGACAATACCAAGTCACTGCCACTCATTGTAATGTTTACAGTCTCCAACCGCATCAGGAGAGTGTTACAATACACTTTTTCTTAAAGGGATTATATTGAACTGCTGTGGGCCTAATGGTTCCACACATTACAGGAAGGTATCCTGTATCTGTCCCAAGAGATACTGATTCCCAGTCCTTACACTTTTAGCATCATTGCTCAGTTGCATCCTGAGGCTCAAGAGGCAACATATGGTACTATAGTTCACACTTGCTACTGTGTCCTTTTCTGCTCCAGAAATTCTGGCATCCTTTCTTGTTCCTTAGCAATCAGTCAGTTCTAAGTGTAGATGTCTGGATACACAAAGGGGTCTCTGCTTCCTTTGTGTTCTTTAGTATAGTAGAAGATGCAAGATGCTTTTTACTTCCAAAGGGATCTCATAGCTATCTCCTACATATCGCATCACCTTAAACCTCAACCAAGTGACTAATCTTGGAGCATTTACAGAATTCATTGTGCCCCTATGAAATGTGTAAGTCCTACAAAGGCCTTTAGAGTATTTTCTCCTTTGTTAACTCGGCACAATGCTATAGGTGTAATGGACCAGTGTGGCATGCCCCTATGTCTCAAGGTGGTCACATCTCTTAGGACTACAGTGAGGGAGCAGGCAGCAGGAGACTGAGCATTCGAGTCAGCACTAGAGGTAGCATCAGAAGAAGTTGTTTTCCCCAAAGGGATGCAAATTGTTCCTGATTTTCTTCTTAAAATTTGAATGGGAAGAAATGATGTGTCAATGGATAAATCACATATTGCGACTTTATTAATGTATGTTTTTAACAAAAATATATTCTCAGCTGTAACTGCAACTGAGAATCTTACTTGACTAAACCATTTATATACTATAGTCATTCTCAGAGATCCATCCAGTGTTGACTAGGGCCTTGAGTACTGCACACAGGAGAGGGGCCATTCCCTTGAATCTTTTAGGACTTTAAAGATTGATATCTTCAGACCAATTCCTTTAGAGTGCAATAATATTTCTTCTCAAACAATTTATTGATTCGAAATGTATGAAGCAAATCAATCATAAAAAAAAACCTTCCTGAAGTAGCATTGTATCTTTTACTTTTCTGTTGCTGCAATGACACACCAGCTGATAGAAGAAAGAGTTTATTTGCGATTATGGTTCCAGAGGGATAAGAGTCTGTCATAGCGAAGAGATGAGTCAGCAGGGAGCAGGTGTGGCAGGAGGAAAAGGAGGCTTGTAGCTCCTATCTCAGCCATGAGCACAAAGCAGTGAACACAAACTAGAAATGGGATGACATTTTTAATGTCAAAACCTGAATCCAGTGATATGCTTCTTCAAGCAAGGTTGTATCAACCTGTATTATTATTGGCTTTATGGCTAATATCATATGTATATAATATATTTTTTTATCTATGGGTTTATTGATAGACAATTGGTCTGTTAATACTAATTTTTTTCAACCATGTGAATGGTGATATTATAAAGTCACACACACACACATATACATGTATGTATTATGGGTACCTATTTTAAATTTATTTGTGTACATACTTAGTAGATTTATGGTGTCATATGGCAATCCCATGTTTAATACTGTGAATTACCCCCAAAATCATTTTTATATAAAATGAACCATTTTTATTTTCTTCCAGGAATTTATTAACAAGCTTGCCAATATTTATTTTCTAAAAAACGTGGCCATCCTAGAGGGTATGAAGAGTCTTTATTTTGGTTTTCAATTACTTTTCTCTACAGATGAAAGATATTGAATATCTCTTTATGCATTTTCTGGGGCTTTTAATACTTGCTTTGGAAATACCCATTTCACTTCTTAACTAGCTTTTAATTGTATTCATTTGTTGTTCTTTATATATTCTATATAACAGGCTTTTACTAATATATGGTTTTCGAACATTTTTCCATTCTGTAAGTTATATTTCCATTGAATTTTTATGTAGAATATATTTAAATTGTCAAAGACTTAGTTTCTTTTTATTTTCTTTCCATGCTAATAGTTCTATGGATGTAGGTTTTACACATATGTTGCTGAGACATTTTGGTTTAATTTTACATGGTATGAGATTATCCCAGCACTATTTGTGGATGAAAATTATTTTTAGCTGACTTATCTTTATACCTTATTAAAAATAAAATGTGTAAAACACAAACAAATTATATAATCCCAGAGTTTTAGAGGCTAAACATGAAATCAAGGTATTGATAGTGACTCATTCTTCCTAAAATCTTTGGCCCTTACTTTGAGTCATTCTAGATTCTGTTATTATTTCTACAATTACTGAAATCTTTGCTACAGGAGTATCACTTCAGCCCTGACCTCATTGTCACATGTGTTTTTCATGGGTGTCTGCATTTTAACATAGTTGTCTTAAAACATGTCAATCACAGTAGATTAGGGGGCAATCCCCCGCACACACACTAGTATGAATTCTTTTTAATTTTATGTGCAGAGGCCCTTTTTCCAAATAAAGGTCAAATTCTGAAGCATGATAACTACATTTATCTTTTTGTTGGTACATAATGGAATGCAAAATACATTGGTTTAATACTGGATTTATTTTCTTTTTAGTTCATTGTAACATATGATCTTGTGCCAGTTGCCTGAGTTTTGGTTACTTTGATGTAATTACTACAACTTTGTTCTTCCTTTCCAGATTGATTTAGCTATGCATTGACTTCCACGACCTCTTATGGATTTAATGTTTGACCTATTCACTGCTGTAAAAACAACTGTTGAAATTTTTATAGGGTTTTTATTGAATCTGTAGGTCACTTAGATAATATTGTTCTTATGACATTAATTCTTCTCATATATGAACACAGTGTATCTTTTCATTTGTATAAGCATATTCTAGCTGCTTTCATTGATTTTTGGAGTTTTAGTGTACTTGTTGCTTATAATTAATGCCTTGGCAGCTGATTATTTTTGATGCTGTAGTGGACTTTATTAATTTTCTGTTAAGAATGTTGATTCTGGTGTGTAGAAGCACAAATGAGTGAGTGCTGATCCCATTTTGTGGTTTTGCTAAATCCATTGATTGCGTCTAGTAGTTTTTCATTGATTACCTGGAATGGAGAATCATGTTATCTGTGAATGGAGATCATTTACTGTTTCCTTCGTGATGTAGATGTCTTTTATTTCCTTTTCTTGCCTCATTAATCTTAGTAGATGCACCTGTACAATATTGAATACCATTGGTGAAATTAGAGATCCTTATCTCATTCTTGGTTTTAGTTGGAAAGATTTCAGTCTCTTACTGCTGAGAAGGGTGTTAATTATAAATGTGGTGCTGTTTTTAATAGATAGTATGGTTGTTGCCTCACATTTTCAGACCTTTCCATTAGTGCAAATAAACCTTCACCTTTCTCATACTTCTTACTCCAAAAATAAGGGGACTCGGCCTGTATAAGTCTCCTGAAAGCTATATTATCAGTTCCAAATTAACCCTTGAGATAGTAGAAATGACTGGCAGATGAGTCTGTAACAGAATTTCATCAACTCAGGAAGCTGCCTGAACACTCCCTCTGATAGTGTAGCCATGATGACATTTGAATCTCCAAGTATTAGAGAACATCAGATTATTTACAGAATATGCTTTTTCGTTTTGTTTCATATAGATGATAAAATGTCTATTATTAATGTTTGTGATGATTAATCTTCATCATCAACTTGATTAAATTAACAATCATGTAAGGTATCAGTGAAGCACACCTTTGGGTGTGTGCATACAGGGAGTGTTTACAGGGAGGATTAATTCTGAAAAGAATGTAAGCTTTGCTATCCCTATAGATGGGTTTCCATAGTGAAGAACCATAGCCAAAGGAAAAAGCCAGTTGAGTGCCAGCCTTCATTTCTTTCTGCTTTCTAAACATTGCTGCAATGTGTCTTATCACCTCATATTTATGCTATCACCATGCTTTTTCTGCCACTAAGGACTGTATCCCTTAAACCAAGGGCCAAAATAAAGAGCTCCTCCTTAACTTCCTTCTGAGGGATTTAATCACTGTAGTGAGAAAACCTAACTATGACTCTATCTATCTTCTAGACGTTCAGATTTCTTAAATTAGGTACCATATTTGTGGAAAAACACCTTTGATGACTGTAGTCTACCTTGCCTTTGGAGGCACAACCCTCTGCTACCTACATTCCCCATTCCCTGTGGAAATATCCCCCATGGCTCTTTTTGTGATCTTCTCAGTCAAGATGGGAGTCATAGTCACCTAGACTATCATATACTCCTCAGGGTTTTTTAATCATCATGAATATTAATGAACCATGCTCTACAATCACTTTTCCTACCACTGTCTTTAAAACTACAGAGTCATACTTCTTTCTGGAGTTTCTCCATAGTGTCCTCTTATTCTTGTCAAACAGTTTTAGGTGTGTGGGTGGTATTCAGCTTTACAGGGCATATCTAATCCAACAGTAGAGTTTCCCAAGACCATTCATTCTTTTCCCTATTGTCTTGAGTCTCAACTAGAGCAACAAGCCTATCTTCATCAAAGCTCATTATTGAATGGTATTTCTTATATCCAATTTATTTATTTCCATTGCCTTGTTTTGGACAGGTCCTAGTGTAGCTCAGGCTGCCCTCAAAATTGGTATTTGGCTGAGTTTGGCTTTGAACTTCTGATCCTCGTGCCTCTTACTTAGAACTGCTGGTATTGCTGATGTGTGCCAACCTACCAGACTGATACCCAGTTTTAGATAAAAATGTATGTATTATATGCAAAGCAATATTATTTAATATTATTTTGTTAACTTTATCATTGAACTTAGTGACTTTCAAGCAACAGACACTACGTTTTTACAAACTTAAGTGTAATATGGTTAGTTCTGCCATACTATGGTAGGGCCTGGTTTATGAGATCCTTAGCATCTTTCAATACATGTTTAATCACCTTTCAGTCGTTAATATTAAACATGATGTGGATCTTTGACCCATTAAGATGTCTTTCTAATTGTTAGAGTTCTTAAAGGGACATGCACAAACTTTTAAGTCATTGATCTATTAGAATTTTAAATCTTTAGATAGAAAAGAGCCAGGCAGGATTCCATTTTCTCATAGGTGAGGACTGACTATTTCTAGCTTTTAAATAGGGTTGTGACTAGATAACTGTTTTGATTACAAAAACTTTCTTTAAAGAGAGAAAAGCATTGTCTCTGTATCTGATTCAACCTAGTTTTATTGCCTGAAATGCACAAGATAAAGGTATTTCTTTATAATGGTATCAAATGTGGGAAACTCCTCACTGGTGTTCAGACACATTTCATACACATCTAAGCACTTTCCTCATCAGTCTCTCAGCTTTACTTTTGACTTGGACGTGATCTAGTTCACACTCCAGATCACTCTTTTCCACCAATATTTCAGTATTCACAAATTGTAAGAGTGTGAGTAATCCTGGACTGGCCCTGTTCTAGTGTCAGCTTCTGTTCATTTCTTTGAAGTTATCAGATCAGATTTGCCACTGTGCAGCTCAACAAGGTAATAAATTTTAACTCCTAAACACTTTCTTGGTGACCAGAGGATCCCTGTGTGTGTATATATTTATATGCTTATGTGTATCAGAGACAGAAATAGAGAGAAAGGCAGAATAAGACCATTCATGTGTACAAAAACCATAATCTCCACATATAATTAATTATAAGAAGTCAATGTGGTGATATATTGTGCACCCCAATAAAACTGAAAGATCAGAGAGGCAGAGAGCAAGTCACTAGTTCTTACCCCTGTGAAATTCTCCACACAAAGAGAACCAGTTCGTGTTTCCTCGTGCCTTATATACCTTTCTGTGTCCTATCATATTACTTCCTAGGATTAGGAAGTGTGTGTGTGTGCTTCCCAAGCAAAGGCATGAGATCTCAAGTGTTTGGATTAAAGGTGTGTGTCACTATACCTGGCTCTGTTTCCAGTGTGGCCTTGAACTCACAGAGATTGAGAGTGATCTCTATTTTGCAAGTCATAGGATTAAGGGTGTGTGCCATCACTGTCTGGCCTCTATGTCTAATCAAGTGGCTGGCTCTGTCCTCTGATCCCCAGATATATTAAGGTACACAATATATTGGGGTACACAATATATCACCACAAGTCATTCATTATCAGTCTGCATTGAGTTGTGTACAGATGTGCATCACTTACTTTTTGGTTTCTATAATAAAAAATAAACCAGAGATCATCTTTTATGTTTGTTTTGTATGAAGTTTAATGCCTAACAGATGTGAGGTCTGACAAGGATATAACTCACAGGGAACTGGGCTAATGAGAACTTACATGTATTAAAGGAAAAGTCAGCAGTCAGTTTAATTAGCGTTTGGATAACCTTGATGGGTAAATATCCCAGAGTTTCTCAGAATTAGGAACAGTTTCTTATGGCCATTCTTTAGCTCCAGAAGACTTTCAGGGACTCTTTCCAACCTTTTGTGAGAATATGCTGAGTGAATCAGCACTCAGGTAATGTATTGCATCAGCAGGGTGAAATAATGGAGAATGTAGAGCAAAGCGGCTTGAAACAGTGGAAAGCTAATTTTCTATATGTCTCAGATAAGGAACAGGGGAAGTCCTTCCTGTGTGATACATCAAGGTGATGATGTGCCCCATTAACACAATTTGTTTTATATTTCTTAAAATAGATATGACTGTGGGAAATGACTGATGGAGGTCAGGGAAAAAACTCATGTAGTCCTTCACCTTGTATTCATAAATCAATGACTTGGTCCTAGAGAATTGGCTAAAAATACATTTCTCTTTCAGATGAAGGAGATTAGGTAGTGAAGAAAAGAATGTGTTGACTGCAGTGACTGAGGACATCATCTCTGTTCCTAATATTATCATATAGTACCATGTGGAGGACAGGAGAAGTGATATTTTCACATTTATCCTCCCCCATTTACCCACACATGTACCTAAATATGTACACATACAGGTATGACTATGTACTAGTTACTAGTTTTGTTGCTGTGGAAAAAAAACCTGACAGAAGCAAATTAAGCAAGGAAGGGTTTATTTAGGCTCACAGTTTGGAGGTTTGGTGCATCATGGTGAGAAATTAGTAGTAGCTGAGGGGTGAGCATGACACATCTGGCCATGTATTCAACAATCAAGAAGAAGGGAGTATTGAGTGATGGTGCTCAGCTTACTTTCACATTTTTAAGCAGCCTACAACCTCATCCTCATCCTATGGGATGGTGCTGTCCACAGTGGCTTCCCACTTTCATTGACATTACTTAAATAACTCCTTATAGCCAAGTTCAGAGGTTAATCTGATCTAGATAATCCTTCCCAACTGTGCCCAGAGTTTGGTCTCTTGGGCAATCCAGATCCTGTCCAGTTGAAAATCAACATAAACCATCACAAAGTGTGTCCTTAAAATTCTGTGAGTTTGCTGGGTGGTGGTGGCACATGCCTTTAATCCCAGCACTCAGGAGGCAGAGGCAGGCAGATCTCTGTGAGTTCAAGGCCAGCCTGGTCTCCAAAGCAAATTCCAGGAAAGGTGCAAAGCCACACAGAGACACCCTGTCTTGAAAAATTAAAAAAAAAAAAAGAAAGAAAGAAAAAAGAAAAGAAAAACAAACAAACAAAAAACAAAACTGTGAGTTTATAATGAAAAAAACAGTTAAATTCAGTTAAGTGTTTGACCCTGGAGTAGGGACATAGTTAATGAAAAATATATTAAATGAACATATATCAAATATTCCTATGAGAAAAAGGAAAAATATCCACCTAGAAGGGATTATGTTGAAACAATAATATAATGTAGACACTTCTAGATTTATTTATTTTATTTCATTGTATAATTTTTTTTGTCTGCATTGTGTTTGTGCCTAGTGTTGTCAGAGTTCAAGAGGGCATGGGTCTCCTGGCTGAAGTTATGGATGTTTGTGAGGCACTATATGTAGATGTTTGAAACGAAACTTGAGCCTCTGTAAGAGCAACAAGTGGTCTTAACCGTTGAGCTCTCTCTCCAGATATAATACACACACACACACACACACACACACACACACCACACACACACACACACACCACACACACATACACACCACACACACACACACATACACACACACACCACACACACACACACACCACACACACATACACACCACACACACACACCACACACACACACACACACATACACACACACACACACAACACACACACACACACACACACACACACACACACATACATATATGTAATATATTAAAAATTAGGCATCGATACCAACAACAGTTTCCAACATTCGTGATTATATGATAAAATCATGAAAATCTTGAGCTGAGAATGTGTTGAGTTCAGTAAGAAATACTGATTTTTAAAAATTTCCTTTTGTACTATGAAACTGTAACCATTTCAGCTTACAGTCACACACAACATAAACTCTAATAAAGGCATTTAACATGTCAGGAAGCAAGGGGAAAACATTCACATTGTAAGGTGGCTCTGGATTCCCGATGTACTTTATACTCTTGCTTTTTATTGCATTCTATGAGCAACATACAGCCCCTTAAAGAAGTACCTTCTACAATGTATCATTCGTGTTGGAGCAAACGTGTTTAATGCTTTTGTTGGCCATGATACTGAAAATAAGTGTTGATTGAAGCAAGCGCAGCCATATATTGAAGTCCACAAATAGACATGTTTGTTCAGTTTATTCTCCAGCCTCACTGCAGGAATGTAAATGAGGTTTTCCAGACCCAGTTTCAAGCTGTCAAGTGGCAATGTGGGAGGGGGCAAGAAAAAAAAAATCAATTGAGTGAACCTAGCACAGAAGTCTACAGATTAATTATGTTCAGAGAAACAGAAAACAATGTGTTTTTGTGTTGGCAACTTGAAAGATTGGTGCCAGGAATGCTCTTTAATATTATGTAAACAAATGGAGCCTAATCAATTGCAAAGATGGCAGTCACTGTGCCTGCAAAGGTGACAGGTGACATTTCCTGCTGTTCTTTCAAATAAATGAATTAGGTTCAGAAGTCAGGAGCTCTTAGCAGCTGCAGCCAGTGTTTATATATTGCTTATAGGACGCTGACTGAGTGCCACTGTGACTTCAAATGCCAACATACTGTTCCGTCCAAAACTCAACACATTGTTCCTTCTATTATGATTGTACAGTCATAAGAATGCAGGGGTAATTATATAACCAAGTTATCCCTTCTGCTTAACTGCAGAAACATGACCTCTGAGTCCTTTAAGCATATAAGGTTTCCTATTCAGGATTTTGGTTAACTTGGATGCATGAGGCTAAGGTATTTTTAGCAACCACTAATTCACTAAGTGGGAAAATGTTTATTTTTGACTTTTTACAATCAAATGTGACTTAAATATTAAACACTTTAATTTATGATTAACCAGTAGATATTTGGAATGGAGGGAAAGTTAGGTACATGTAGCAAAATGCTTAAAAAATAAAAAAAGTAGCATTCAGTTGCCAAAAGGTTGATGGAGGAGAGTTAACTATACAGAACCAGAGAAGAGAAAAACAGCTTCAGTGAACATAGCAAAGGTGTCGATTGGAAGGTAAAGAGATTAGCACATTCACTGATGAATGTTAGGCTTGCCTGTAAGTATTTAGGATCAAGGAGTTTGCTGTGAGACTATCTCCTAGTGACATCAGAAGAGGATGGGTTAATTTGCTTAACATTAAGTGTAGGGGGGATAACTTTAGATTTTGTAATTTTAGATGAGATCAGTGATTTTTTTCAAACAGAGAGGCAGGTTTTTCCTGACAGCACTAAAGAGAAGATAACTTTCTGAGATGATTTTGATTTTTGTTAAATGGAGAATTATAAAGTGAGATTTGCCAAAAGCACTCATAATAAAGGATGCTTAGAAAACACATTCTTCTTTTCAGCTAAACATTTTAGGATTTGAAATGATTACCTCAGCACTAAATATAAAACATTTTCTAAAATCTGCAGGCCCACATAATAAAAACATAAATTAGATTATTATCTTTACCCAGAATTTCTGTTTTCAGTTTATTTCATTAAAATATATATTCCATTTTATTCCTAAGCTCATTATTGAGGTAGAATAAGCAAAATATTGTATTTTGTTGCATAGATTAGGTAAATTATCACTTTGTTACTAAATATACTTTGTGTAGTTCAAAACTGTCAATAGAAAAGGCTCTCTGGTGTGTTTGAACTCATGCATTTGTTAACTCCATTTTGCAATGTATAGAAAATGAAAAAAAAAACCCAAAAATTGTGAAGTGTTATCATTAATTTTTAATCACAAACACACACAACTCATTGAGTAACTAAAATTACATTATGAGTGTGATGAATTTCATATGCTTATTCAATAGATGCATCTGTGCAGTAACACACCTTTATATATATATATGCACACATTCACACACACGTACACACATGCACACACACACACTTATACACACATACACATGTGTACACATTCACACATGCATATAGACACATTCACATGCACACACGCCGACACCGCCCCACAGACATTTATATATACACATTCATGCATGTATATTTAGATGTGAAGAGACATCTTAGAGAAAATGGAAACTTCCTTCTCAAGCCAAGTTATGGTACTTTGTTAAGCAAAAGTACTTCATTACTCTCATTTTATGCACTGCCATCTGGTATACTTGTACATTTTTGTGAATCTAGAAAAAGCAATTCAAACACAGACATTCACTAGACCCACAAGTAATTATTGACATATTAAGCAGCTCCTGAAGACAGGTTTGAACACATGGATTCCAACAGGATTTTCAAAGATTGATTGCCCAAGACTTTCTCATTGAGAAAAATATTTTGTGATACTATTGTGTAACAATTTGGCAAAGTGTTTCCCTGTACATCTGCTTGCATTCTCTTGTAAGATGGCATGTTACAAAAGTACTTTATGATCCATATTCATTTCTTTCCTTTGATATGTTTCCATGATTTATTAATGGGGAAGGAATCCTCATAGTGAGAAGTGTCTGAATTCTGAAAATACCCACAATGTATTGCCTTGCAGTTCTCAGGATTCTGTAGCCTTTGAGGGTTTATGGGTGGAACTACATTAACTTTGTAGCCAGGACTATTGTGTCAAAGGGACATTTAGAGGCCACTCCATCAGTTGTCTGCAAAGAAGATGGTGATATTAAGGGCAAATGTTTTCTATTTTACACAATCTATTCTTGGGGGATATACCTTTATATTTAATTTAAATAGGAAGCCCTGCTGATGCTACACTATATAGGACTTAACTAATTCTAATTATTTTCCACATGGAAAGAATATGAATTGTTAATGCACTTTCCCACAACTTACTGGTTCCCTTTAAGCATAATCCTTGAAACAGAATTCAATATCGCAAGTATGGGCAGATCACAGTAGAATGCAGAAGATTTGGTATACTCTATCACCCTATTGTGCTAATATAGATGTGACAGTGATTACCAGTTCCCTTCATCTGATCAACTAGATATTGCTTTACATGGCTGAAATTTATCAAGAGAAATTTGATTTTAAAATTTTGTGTTTGAGATAATCTTGGCTAGTCTTGAACTTATTTATTCATTTTATTTATTTTCTTCTTCTTCTTTTTTTTTTTTTTTTTTTTTTGGTTTTTTGAGACAGGGTTTCTCTGTGTAGTTTTGTGCCTTTCCTGGAACTCACTTTGTAGACCAGGCTGGCCTCGAACTCACAGAGATCCGCCTGCCTCTGCCTCCCGAATGCTGGGATTAAAGGCATGTGCCACACACTGCCCGGGTCATTTTATTTATTTTCTATCTATCTATGTATCTATGTATCTATGTATCTATGTATCTATGTATCTATCTATCTATCTATCTATCTATCTATCTATCTATCTATCTACTTACTAATTATTTTTGAGACAGGGTCTCACAACACAAACCCGGCTGGACTGAATCTTACTAATTAGGCTGCCCTCAAATTCACATAAATCTGTCTGCCTTTTCCTCCTAGGTGCTTTCATTAAATTCACATGACATGATCTAGTCTTGGCTTTACCTCTCAATCCTCCATTGACTTCCCCAATGTTGGCATTATAGACATTTACCCTGATGCCAATGCTTATCTTAAAATGAAAGATGGTTTCTACTAGTTAATTACTTCTGTATCTTCAAATATTTATTCTGAAACATAGTCATCTTTTATCCATCACAGTCCTGGTTTTTATCTGTTTCTAGTTTGAAATGTGTCTTTATTGAATAATTAGCTCTTCTCATTAAACACAAAAGAGCTTTAGTCAAGAATAAAGATAAATGGCAATATAGAATTTGAATAAATATCTAAGTTATCACCATGATCTTATAGGTATAACCATTTTATATATTTGCTATTTTTTCAGTTAAAGCTACTTTATAAGTAATTTATTATCTTCAAAGTGTTATTTTCTAACTTGACTTCCAAACAGGAGTAAATTACATTTAAAAAATGCCAGCATAAAATGTATAAAAAACCAGGTTATATTAAAGTAATTTTCTTCCATATATTCTACTGTAAGTAATTTAATATAATAATATTCAAATAGATAATTTTGGTTGAATTTTCAATAGCTCTATGATACGAGATCATTCTTCTAATTCTTGGGCCAAAAATATATGAATATTTAGAAAAACTCTTGAATAATATCAAGCTAAATTTCTTTATCAGGGTAAATTGTTACACCTTGTCCATGTACCTTTTAGTGTGTGTGTGTGTGTGTGTGTGTGTGTGTGTGTGTGTGTGTGTATGTATTCATGCATAGCATACCTCAAATGAGTAGAAATAGGGATCCAGTCCTTACATATGAACTGTATATTACCATGAGCTATCTTATTTATCTGGCACTTTTCTATGCTGTTGAAATTAGTAAAGAAAAGTGGCACATTATACACAGTTGTGTAAGTCATATTTTTGTCACAACAGTGAATACCTAAAATAATTAACTTTACAGAGATCTGAGCTTTATTTTGACTCTCTACAGACCTGAGATCAGGGGCCACATTACTGTCTGCCTCTGATGCTCATCTCATGTAGGAATGGTGATGAGCACATGGTACCACAAACTGCCTACTTTAGAACTAGGAAGACAGGGCAAGAGAAGGGGCTCAGGATCAGAGTCCTCTCCAAGGCATTCCTCTAGTGACTTCAGAACTTCCAGCTGACTGAATGTGACCTCCTAAATAATTCATTACTGCCCAGATCCACCTGTAGAACCAAGACTTTAATGCAGGGTCCCTTGGGAGACATTGACAAATCCTAGCAGTTGCAGCAGGAGGCATTTTTTCTTTTGAAATACAGATCTTGGGTGCAAAGACACATAAAAGATCTATCAGACACCTGACCTATTTTTTCTTTCCCTATTTCCTATACAAATATTTTTGTCACAAGGGGAGCAATGGAAATCTAAATTCTAATCGGGCACTACCACAACACGAAAAGATTAATGTATGAAAGTCAACCAAAAGTATCTACAAAATTGCACCCTTTAATGGGAGATGGCCAAAATCAGTGATGTGATTTTGAAAATGATAAATCCTTCATTGAAATGCTTTTGTTTGTCTCCAAGGTGTATTTATTGATTTAAGCCTACAGTTACTACTCTTGGATATGTCAAGTGCAAGATTCTCTACTTTATTTAGACAAATAAATAACAGCTGAAAGGTAGCAACAGTTGCATTAATATAGATATTTCACAGGGCTAGCAGAGAAATCAAGAACACTGAGACTTCTGGTCTTTGCCTTTATTTCCCTTTTGTACAATAGCTAGTGTTCTTCTTCCGTATGCTGTTCTGTCGTCATTAAAAGAGTATAACGGGAAACTGAAAGGACAATGGGTGTGCAGAAAATGAACAAAGAAATCTAATAAGTGGAAATATACTCCAGACTAGAACCTTTCTTCAAGGAATGTGAAATTGTCCTTAGTTGAGAATAGTGCAAGAAGCCGGCAGAAAATATTACAGCATTTGCGAACTACAGTACATATCCATTGTCTAAAAGAGAAAGAAGCATGTTGTATATGTAACTAGGGCTGATCCAATGTAAAACAATATACATGCTGACTCACCAATAACCGTACCTTGGTGTGCATCCCTTGTAGTTTGCAAATCCACACTGGAGAAGGGTCCTTTATGCAATCGAGAGATCCAAATCTCTTCCTCTGCCTGGACCAGCACCCAGACACATTGGTCTTCAGTTAGGTCACTTAACAGATTGTTTTGAGATACCCTGCTTTTCAGTTTATATTAAGTTGAAATGTATGACATTTCGTTAAAACTTGAAAATTGGTAGACATTTTTGAAGAATAGCTAGTATCCAGACATCTGTAATACATAAATATCGGCATACCAAAAGTATGCATTATGCTGAATTCTATGAAGTAACCTTGGACAATAATCTACTCTGACTGACTCTACTTAAGACAACCTCCAAAGCCTGGCTCCATGATAGTCTGTAAAACTAACCCTTGATTTGATTATTAAGAACCAAGGACAGCTATTGTTTCATTGACAATAAATCCTTCTCAGAACTACTAGAAAGTACTAGTCATGAAGTTCTCATGAAAATTACCCTATAAGTGAAGCATTCAAGGACTACGTTATGTTGAGGAATCAATGAGTAAGAAACATTTAAAGAAGGAGGATTGAATAAAGGGAATCCAGCGGGAGCAACTGAAAAGATGGATGGGAGGAAGGCCAGTTGCATGTTGCCACAGAACCCAATGAAAGAGTAATTTTCAAGTAATGAATTCTTAAAAAAAAAAAAAAAGATGTAAAATGTAGAGTTAGGAATCCTTTCAGAAAGGTAAAGTGGTTTTGAACACAGTGACACAAAACACCTATAATAAAATCTAGTATTAGCCTAAAGGACTAGAATGGAGCCAGGTTTTGGGGAGCTGATAAACTAGAGTCAGTAAGAAGAGATAATTGTACCGAGTTTTTCATAGAGTTGTTGTTCAGGATGAGAAAGACCCAAGGGAATTCAAATGATTAGGTGTTTAAATCCATATACCGCAACCAATGATTCTCTCTCTGTGGTCCTTATGTTTTACTCTTCTGTTTCAATCAGCAAGATTTCAGGCATTTCTTATACCAAGATGATTCTTTTAAAATCTGTTTCTTCATCTGCAAATGCGTATTAATATTCTCTCAGCAGTATTAGCTATATGTATTTTCCCCCTTTGAAGACACTGCAAGAAGCAAAATCAATTTAGCCATTTCTCTTGGGATGAAGAAGGCTATAGACTCTGGAATGCAGGTGAATGAATTAATCTTTCAAAGGAAAGGCTGATTTCCCTCTACAGTGATTTCCAGAAAGACAGAACATATGCAGTCATGTGTTTAGGTTTGACATGGACTCATGTCTGACCTTAATAGCATTTGTTTTCAGTGAAATAAAAGATAAATTATTTAGCTCCAAATAGATTCCAAGGTTGACAAATAGAAAGCTTGAGATAGATCAAAAATTAAAATTGTTACTCCTGGGGCTAGAGAGATGGTTTAGCACTTAAGATAACTGACTGCTTTTGCAATGGTCCAGAGTTCAGTTCCCAGCACCCACATGGCAGTTCACAACTGTTTATAAAACAAATTCCAGAGGATCTGACTCTCTCTTCTGGTTTCATTGGGCACACATACATACATGCAGACATGCACTCATACACATAAACTAGAAAATACATATTTTTAATATAGATAATGGCTGTGAGAGAAAGCATCATAGGGACAATATAATGACCACCCTGTAATGTCAACTGGATACTGGAGAAAATAACTTAAGATTTTGGGGGGGTTTGTTCTTTTTTTTTGTTTTTTTTTTTTACAATTTAATGAGATTGATAAGTGATTAAGGAAAAGTAATAATATAATTAGTCCATAATTAACATTATGAACTAAATAAAGGAAAATGATAATAGAGCAACTTAAGAAATATGTCAGAGAGTGGCCAACATAAAACATGTTCAAAATCAAGAACTAATTGAGTAGGAGTGCAATTTAATGCAGATACATTATGAAATAGTACAAAAGAGAGAAGTATGTTATTGATCCTGGTCAGAAGGAAGGCAGGTTGAGATCACTGGAGAGATGAGGATGTAGGGAGAGGAGATACAAGGTGAGGATGTTTTAAATGGAATGTTTCCAAGTTTTTTGAACCAGCAGCATACAATATAAGCAGAATAAAGAAGCTTAGAGTCTAAGATAATGATTGTAATACTTACATCATTGTGTATCATCTTCCATTAATTGCCACTTAAACACTTTATAAGTAATCTCCTGGAAAATCAATCAGTAATAAATTAAACCTTAATATACAGTCACAGGCGAATGTAGTGGTTCATAGCTAGGCAGAATAAGACTCCATTGGCATAGGCATGTGAACACTTTCTAAATAACATTATCATGTGCCTATAGCCTGGATTACATCATTTGAATATCTCATATGCAACCATCTCTCATCAGGATGTATTCTATTTGAAACATTAAAATATTCTAAATTAATTAAACTTAATGGAGAGCAAATTTGGCAAATCTATTGGCCTCTTCAGTTGTTGGCTTCCTGCTTATACTTGCATATGTGCTGGTAAATGATGTGTGTGTGTGTGTGTGTGTGTGTGTGTGTGTGTGTGTGACAGAGAGAGAGAGAGAGAGAGAGAGAGAGAGAGAGAGAGAGAGTTTTATTTTGTATTTTAAACTTAAGATAATGTTATCAGCAAATAGCATACCAGTCCAGTATGCAAAAGTTTCTTTCAATTCTTATAGTTTTGTTTAATTATAATGTACAAACTTGAATATGTACAAATATTATCTATGGGGGAACTACACTGTGATCTTTTAAATGAATTTGCTGATGATTTATATTTAAGTGTGTGAAAACATTAATTTCTAAATTTGGGAGAAATTTTAGATACTTATATTCTGAGCGTCTCATTATATAGTATAAATGCAATGCAAAATGTCTGGGTATTTGAAAGAGAAGTATGATACTTTCATCTAGTTTTTTTTAATTATTTTATTTATTTTTTGACAGTTTTAGACATGAATATATTCTTATTTTATTTATTCCCCTCATTCTCTCATATCTCACCCCGACTTCCTTAATTCCTTTTCTTTCCAACAGTACTCCTCTTATTTATATTTCTTCTGTGTACCACTTATTTATGAGTATGTGGATGGAATTGTTTATAGGATCAAGGGGAAATTAGCAATGGCCACACCACTGGAGCAAATGACTCTCCCATCCCTCTAGCTTGTTCCTTACTGCTAATAGCTCCTCAGAGAGGGATCAGGGCCCTAACGACCCTCCTCCCATTCCCACCCATGATGGAAAGTTGATAGGTTTAATTTTGTACAGCTCTTGTGTGATCTCACCTGCTGTGGATTCTTGAGTACAATGACCATGTTATAGATCCAGAAGACATTTCTCAGCACTCTACTTCAACAGGCCCTTATATTCTTTCACACATCCCAATCCTTTCCTTGGCGTTCCCTGGGCTTTAAGAGAAGGGATATACATATTCTACTAAGGCTAAACATTGAACAGCCACTTAGTCACAGCACTTTCACCAGTTAGGAGTCTCTGGTGAAAAAACCCTTTTCATTGGAATCAGAAACTTCTCCAAACAAGACTAATAGCAACAGTAATCTATGGATATGAACATAAACATTTGAAAAGTTAGTTTGATGTCATCATCTCATTTTAAATGGATACATTTTATTAAATTTTGAATTTACCATTCATCAGATTCTCTGGTTTCTGTAACTTTGCTTGGAGCAAAGTTTGAAGAGTTACAATGACTAGTAAACATGATGTAAGCTCTGGAAGGATCTACACATAGCTTAGAACTCTCTCTCAGCTTACGGAAAACCATTTAGATTCACTACATCCTGAACTCAGTTGTGAAAGAAGCGTGTGATGTATCAGGCTAGATTTCTGGGAGAACTCCATTACTTATTAGGGGATTTAAAAAACAGTTATGTGTTGTTAGTAAAGGATCCCATTCTTGAAAGCTTCTCAGATAACAACACCATTACATATTCTTATCTTTCTAGAGGAAAGAGGATGGGGAAACAGCACAGCTTTACTTAAATTGTCCTAGTTTACATAGGTATACAGTCTTCTCATATAATAAAATGCGTTCAATATAAATTTGAATGTCTTTGCAGGCTTATAGATACCACACAGTCTAAGAGTTCAAAGTCTACAGTCCCTTCTGAGACTCAAGCACATCAATTCTGCACAAATTACATTCTTCTGAAATATATCAATGAAGATAAATATTCCCATTACTAAATGAAGAAGCAGAAGAACACTGAGGAAAGATCCAAACTTATAGCTACACCAAAGATTTAGCCCATTATATTGAACTGTATCACACCTATTATTTTAGGATACAGTGGTGTGGTGTGGTGTGGTGTGTGTGTGTGTGTGTGTGTGTGTGTGTGTGTGTGTGAGAGAGAGAGAGAGAGAGAGAGAGAGAGAGAGAGAGAGAGAGAGAGAGACAGACAGACAGAGACAGACAGAGAGAGAGATGGAAGGAGGAATGGAGAAGAGAAAGAGGGAGAGAGAGACAAAGCTCAGTTCCCACTTCTCCATTCAACTTTCTATCTGTGTTCTGGTTCCTAGGCTCCCTCCAGAATGGCCATTCAGTCATGTTTACCGGATTCAAAGATTTCATTAGCACACATCTACACATAGTTTCAAATTCCTTCCTAAAATGAATTCCAAAAGCCTACACGCTACATGATCAGCTTTATCTCAGCAACAACCCAAATTTCTGGTAGCGCTTTTCTGTATTAGTTGTTTCTTCTCACTGTGACCATATACCTGACAGGAAGCAACTTCAGAAAGAAAGAATTTATTTTGGCTTATGATTTGATTTCAGTCCATCGTCTTGAGGATGGTAAGAAGAGTTCCTCGCTGCCATGGTGGCAGAATGTAAACCTGATTGCTTATATTTCCACTGATTAGTGTGCAGAGACTGGAAAGAAATCTGAGCTGCATTATAAGCATCAAAACCCATACCCACAAGTGAGCCACTTCCTAGGAACCTTCTCCTACAATCTCCACAATTCCCCTAAACAGTGTCATCAGCTAGTAACAAAGACGCCAAGTCTGTTAGCCTGTGGCGGATATTTCACATGGAAGCTACAAATTTTCTTTTAATTGTGAAATTGGCTTTTGTGCACTAGCATCTTAAATGAAATCAAGGGTAGTTTTAATGGGTTTAGGTCAATCATGCTTCTTGTTAATAAACTGACATGATCAAGGTGCTTACAGTACTTGTGTTTGGAGGAAGCCTGATAGGGTTACACATGTGCCACAGTGAGTTTTCATGCCTGGAGTTCTCTGCAAGCTACTCAGTTCTTTTCATGCAGAATGGTAGCTGGACCCCTCAGCCCATGATGTCCATTGTCCCCAGAGGTATACGATCATGAGGATAGTCAAACACATTTGATCCAGGTAAGGAAGACAATTTTGGCAGGATGAAGGTTGCCACAAACTCCCCAGTACTCCTCTATATGCTTTGCAATCACAGGTGGTGATAGGGCCATGAAAGAACCTACCCTCAACTTCTTATATATCTCTTCCCTTTCTCTCTGCCAGAGCTGCAGGCCACTAAAGTCAGTATACATGTGTGCATAATTTTATGTCAAGCTTATCTTCCCCAAGCCCTTCACCAATTTTATAATTCTTCATAAAATTTGTCCAAGATTGGGTTACCTTGAGAGCAAACAATTCTTACCAATGAGGCAGATAAATCAAAAGAGGAATAGTTTAATGAGAATAATCACAAGTGAGTCTACATTAAGGAAACAATAGATTTGTGAAACTTTAAAACACACAATCACAAATCTTCAGGTCCTAAAGACCTCAACCCAGCAGTAGAACATTGGTAAACCTTGCATGTAAACTCCTGATGTTCACAGAGGTCAATGATTTTATGTGATGTTCTGATTTAATTACTTCCTAAAGTCCACATTTGATTGCTTCCAACATTTCAAATCCATTGTCACCCTTAAGTGTTAAAAGTTTTAGCTGACAAGTTCAAGCCATTACAAAATAGAAGTAATCAACAAATCCTTACAGCTCCCCTAAACCAGTGATTCACACAGTATTTCACAGAAACTCCCATTAATGCTAATGAGATTGGGCAAGTTACAGGCAGAAGCTCTCCCTTACATTGATAGGTGAATAGTTCCCTGAGGTACTTACTTAGATGAGAGAACTTAATTTTCTCTCCACTAATCCTCTCTGGATGAAAAATAAGAAATCGTGCTTCACAAATTAGATTTCTTTTGTAAAGTTGCTGGCACCAGTTCATACCATTGGGATGAATTAATCAGAAACCACACTGGGGGATTGACCAAGCCACTTGGAACAGGTCTGTCCACTTTCCACTCAGAAGGGACCAGGTAGCCTAAGTCTTAAGAAGTCAGATTTTCTCATGGCTTTGAAAGAAAACCATTTAAATCTATTAGATCATGCCTTTTGTAAGGTTCCAGAAAAAAAAAAAAAATGGGAGTGTGCAATTATGTGCAAGAACTAGTTAGGAAGAAATAGAAATTTCTTGATTGCTTTATCGTGAATTGGAGAGTTCAGTCACTCATTTAATTAGCTGTCTAGGGAAGGAGAGATCATGAAATGTTGAGGGAGAAACAATGTACGGATACTCAAAGGCTCTTACAATGTGGTAGCACAGGTATAATTCAATTTCTAGGGCAGATGGACCTTGTGTAGTTTGGAAGAAAAGAGAAACTTTCAATAGCTCATCAGTATTTTAGCATAATAATCATTTCAAAATAAAATGTGGCAGTGGATAATTTTTTACTGATACAAAATATATTCTCTACTATTGCTTTTCTCATTTATTTCGGTTTTCAAGTATGTATGTAAGTCTGTAGCAACTGTGGAAATGTGCAATTCACATAGTGAGGCTCTTTTTAATACACCCAAGAAGAACAGTGGGAGGTCCTCAGAAAGACAGATACAATAAAAATTATAGAATATATGTACATATATATATATAGATAGATAGATAGATAGATAGATATAGATATAGATATAGATATTTATAGATATTTACTGCAGACACTGATGATTATGCCTTAAAGACAGATTCTTAAATCTCACTGAACCTTAAAAGAGGAATTTTCTAAAGATCATTACCCAGGACCTTAATGTCATAAGGATTTTAACACCCTAAATTTGGATTTAGTGGCATTAGAAAATATCTTAAATATAAATAGCTCTCCAAGTACCAAACTGTGCCCTGAGTCAATTATGCATGATCATGTAAATAGAAGTCGTTATGCTCTCTTCTTGGAGAAGTATCTTACAGCCCCTGTTTTGACTAAAGCCCAAATTACATTCAAGCATCAGCAGACACAGTTTGACTAATTATTTGAATCTAAAGAAATACAAAATGTTCCTAATTTATTAGACATTAAAGGTTAGGGCCAATGCATTAGGTATTTTTAAACTGACTACTTTAAAATCTACAATTGCAACTGGGAATGTCTCCATCATTGATGCAATGAATACAGTGAAATTCAGCCAAGTAAGAAAAGCCTGAAACAATATTCACAATATATTTGGCCTAATTGACATTTACGTAACAAAGGTGGACACCTCACATCAGCAGGACAAGCTCTCCTTTTTATTTTATTGTTTCTAGTGCACTTATACTGCTTACCAAGATAAACCATATTTTGGAACATGAAAAATTCTCTCAAAAAAATCATAAGAATAGAATTATACAGCATACCAGACAGCAATGGAATGCAAATATTATACAATAGAAAACAATTGGAAATTCAAGTCCTCAATTACTTAGAAAACTTAAAATGTAGTTTTCAATAATAATTTATCAGAGAAGAGACATAAAGGAACACGGAGACTCTTTTGAATTAAATGCAAGTAAGAACACAGTATATGCAGATGAAGTAGTACTTAAGGTTTGTAACTTGGAGCAAAAAGGAAATATTTCAAGTTGATTTTTTGGAAAGTCAACCCCAGCAACTGAAAGAGAAGCACAAATTTGACTCACAGGAAGAAGAGAAACAATAAAGATAAGATAAAATACAGAGAGAGCTGAAAAGATAAAAGAAGCAAAGAAAATCATTAAACCCTCCAAACGGTTTTTTTGAAAACATGAAAGACATTAAACTCCTGTTACTGGCCCAACCTCCTTTTCTGTGCCTATATCTCTTCTGCAAACATGGTGAATATTCCTAAGACCCCATAGACTTTCTGCAAGAAATGTGGCCAGCACTAGCCCCTAATAGTGAAGCACTATAATACAGGCAAAGATCCTTCATCTGCCTCAGAAGGTAGAGCTACGACAGGAAACAGAGTTGCTCCAGTAGGCAGACTAATCTTATCTTTCCTACAAAGGCAAAAAGGAGAAAGAGTGTGCATAGCTGGAGTTTTTACCAGTCCCACCCAGGCCAGCAGCTGCTCAAACCCAAGTAAACACACAGAGGCTTATATTAAGTTAACTGCATGGCCATTAGCTCAGGCCTACCACTGACTAGCTCTTACATTTAAACTAACACATCATTCTTATTTATGTTTAGCCACATGGCTTGGTACCTTTTCCCAGTTCTGCCTTCACATCTTGCTTCCTCTGTGTCTGGCTGGGGACTCCTGACTCAGCCTTCCTGTTCCCAGAATTCTTCTCTCTCTTTGTCCCACCTATACTTCATGCCTGGCTACTGGCCAATCAGCACTTTATTTATTAACCAATCAGAGCAACACATTCACAGCACACAGAGGGATATCCACAGCAAGTGTGTGGAGGCTTGACTGTATTGAGCATCACTGCCAATCTAAGGGAATGTTGGCTTCCAAGAGATGTGAACATTTTAACCGGGAAGGATACAAGGAGAGAAAGGGCCAAGTGACTCAGTTCTTAGCTGCTCTTGTTATGAGAATAACAAACTATGAGCTTTTACTGCAAATGAAAAAAGAAAGAAGAAAAATATCAGTGATAAAATTGGTAAGGTTCAAGGAAGAGTCATCAAAATGAGATAGAGAGATAGAGATAGATAGATAGACACAGAGAGAGCGGGGGATAGAACTTGGTAATATCAAGAATGAAAAGGGACTAGAACTTCAGATCTTACAAACAGTAAGATGATGGCATGGCCCTAGACTAGGGATTTAAGAGATGTCTCCAAGACAGTGAATTTACTAAACATAAACTGCACTTTAATAAATATAACTTTAAAAAAAAGACACTGGTCTAGTTAATTACATAAACAAACATCAGCTCTCTAATTAACAGCAGTTTTGAGAAGTGTGTTTTGCTTCGGTAAATCAGTCTAACATTTTGATAGCATTACTGCAGCCTCGAATTCTTTCTCTACCATACAACATGAACAGATTGAAAATATTCACTTGCTTTGAGTTTGAGGTAGGTTCTAGAACATCCAAAATAGTTGAACTACTTAAAAAATGGAGTTTAAGACTCATTTTTCTTGTTTGAGATTTATGAATCCATTGAGCTAGTTCCATTTTTAATTTCCTTTTTTCATGAATCTCAGGAGCTTGTTGAAATTAGCATAAAACTTGGGGTCTACAAGGATGGAGATTTATGTGGGGAGTCTAGATATTATCACTTTACATCTATAGCTGATCATAGCTATAGGCTTTGTGTTGATAGTCAATCATTAGTTTGAAATACAAATGCTCAGTAAAATGATCATCAAGTATTCATTAAGTGCTTATTCCTCTAGTAGAGCAATAAAGAAAGGATAATAGATCAAGGTAGCTTTTATTATATAAAAGATAATAACATGATAGATATAATTTATTGAACATTTTTATGTGCTAGTTTATTCAGCAATTTTCACTCATTATTTAAATTAATATTGATAACATCATTAAGACATGAGTTTAATTCTCATTGTGCCTCAAGAATATGATACTAAAGACAAGATTATCCTTTTGAATAAATTAGAAAGATTTAAGATGGGGGAAAATGTTACCCCATACATGCAGTGTATATTAGGAAATTTGTGTATTCAACATGTATTGTAAATGGGAATTTAAATTGGCACAAATTTGTATATTATTTTATTAAGACAATTCAAATATTTTACTTACTATCAAATATATTAATGTTTATATCAGGGTCCATAGAGTTCTTTTATAATTCATCATAGTAGTCAGAAACTTAAGAACCTATTTACCTATAATAAAAATGTATGATTGATAGTATTAATTTGAACAGTAGTCAGGACAATGATTTAGGTAAAGAATTGTTACACAAAATAATGTGCGGCCATTGCCCTTGTGCTAAATTAACTCTCCTTTGCACATCTAAATAAGTATTATTTGATTTATATGAGCATATATGTTATGTGTAGATGTGTCTATAACAAGAACTATAATTCCAACCACCCTTATATAAAAATTACATTTAAAGCATGATGCTGGAATCAGAATATAGTTAGTCAAAAAACTTTCATTTCTAACATTTCCCCTTACATTCTTGAAATGGTAAAACCACTCATAGTGCTGCAAATGAAACTGTTGTTTGTACCTAGACTTGTGTATTCCTGAGGTTTTTTTTTTTTTTTCTGAAATTACCTCTTTTCTTTCCTGTGTTGGCCTACCTCAGCTTATATTTTGATCAAGGTAATAAAGAAAAAGAAAAAGAAAAACTTATGTTTTCGATGTATCTGTCTCTCCCACCACTTTTCATTTTTTTCCTTTAATTTTATGCGGCAGCAGTATGGTTTTTTGACAATCAAACTGTAGCCCTTGAAAGGAAAGACATGAAGTTGGCATAGATCACACTAATTCTACCCACCCACTCTAACCCAAGAAGTGGTACACTACTTACAGAAATAATTAAGGTTTATTTCATTAAAAGACAAAAAACAAAACAAAAAAACTAAAGTGTTTCTTGAGATATGGTGTCAGAATTGAGATATATCTAAGCAAAAAATGGAATGGAATTGACTGAAGAAGGCTACTCAAATGTCATTAGAAAGTATATTAAGACATCAAGGGCTGGAGAGATGGCTCAGAGGCTAAGAGCACTGACTGCTCTTCCAGAGGTCCTGAGTTCAATTCCCAGCACCCACATGGTGGCTCACAACCATTTGTAATAAGATCTGGCACCCTCTTCTGTATACATAATAAATAAATCTTTTAAAAAAAAAAGACATCAAAACTTCCACTCAGTCAATCAATGGGAAATTGTAAGACCCATTAGTTCATTAAATGTATGTATAGTTGTGGTGAAGCTCAATCAACTAATATAGAAGGCATTTTTTCTTCCAGAACATGAGAATACAGGGGAAAATTATGAAAAAAAATATAGAGATCATAGATAGTTAGCTAGGAAGTTTTCCTTTTATAATTATTTAATCTTTTCTGCACCCTGCACCACTGTAGACATATAACACCATTTTGAATCCCTCAAATTATTGTGCTTCTGAGGAATCAAGGAGTCTATATATGTTAAAAAATATAATTTAAAATTTCCTGAAGATGCTTATTGAACAAGCATCCTTGATTTACTATGTAATGGCAGAGACAGATGAGTAACTGTCCTTTGGTGTGAATTGAGAACTGATTTAGGGAGCATATAGCAACTAATTGATGGGGAGATATTAACGGGGAGTAAAACCTCAGATCCTGTGCAGGGATATTGAGCTTCTCTGAGGTGATATTTTTCTTTCAAAGTAATAACAATAGGATCCTAGGTGACACATTTAAATTTGTGGAGCCTGAAGGTTTATTAAAAAGCACTGCCTTGACGCATTAATGCAAGAATTTTCTAAGAAATAGAACTGAAAAGTAAGCCACAGCACAAAAGGAAACCAAGTTAAGACACAGACATGATAACTAAGCACAGAACAAAACATCTGTGATCCTGAACACATCTCCAGAAACCATGAAAGGCAGTACTACAGGTAACAGCTATCAAAAGTAAGGGAAAGAAAAAGAGAAGAAAGATGAAAAAGAGGGAGGGGGAGGGAGGGAGGGAGGGAGAGAGAGAGAGAGAGAGAGAGAGAGAGAGAGAGAGAGAGAGAGAGAACAGACATGTTTAGATGCCCCGTTAGAAGAGAAAACAAAAGCAGCAAGCAGAGAGAGATCTAAACATTGGAAGGGAAAATCAAATCAGTGGCTTTTCCGCCTCATCCATCTGCCAGCACCCAGACAGCACACAGTGGAATCCAATAGAGTGAAAACAAGATTGGGCAACTTCAGCAGAAACACATCCTCTCCATTTTTAAAATAATGAAAACAGTAACAGAGGCATGACAAGGAACCAAATGGAAGAAACACCCAGGGAAATTGCACCGGGGATGGTCAGAGAGGCAGCAAAAGGGAGTTTATTCATTGGAATGAAAATTCAGCATGGCTGGACCAGACTACATGGATCAATGGTCTGGAAGAAATGGGCTGGGGGAAAAAAAATGTGAATCTACTAATGATCGCATTTGGTCAAGCAAGAAAACGGATGCTGGGATGCTTGAGGAGTGTGGATCTGGGTTTTGAAGTGGGATAATGAGACTGTTTAAATTCCTAACCTGGCACTCGCAGCTCTCACCATCTGTACAGTGGATTCCTCGCACTGCATCTCTCCTGGGCAAAGTGGTACTGGTCTAATGGTTTTGTCACAGCTGTCCTTGGGAGTTAGGCTAGACAGTCCTGAGGTTTGGAAAGACTTAACTACTCTGGCTTCTGCCCCTCACCAGCCTGTTTTCCATCCCTTCCTTTTTGCTCACTAACCTCTGGCCACTCATCAATGCTACCAAAGCTTCTGAAGGTCACCCATCATAACCATGTCATTGTGCATGTTGTTGCTGCTGGGACATTGTTCTCCATTTGCTCCCCATTCATAGATCACCTTAGCGATGACCATTTCTCTGCCTGCACTTGTTCACAGGCTACTATCACACTACACATTAAACTACCTCATTCAACATACCAATGTTCAGATAAGCATGGGTAATACTTTGATCTGCCCTCCCATAAAAATACAAGCTCCTAACATCTGGCATCCACATCATTCAATCGCAAGCAAATGGAAGATGAATCTCTGTCAAGAAAGATGTGAGTATATTTCTATGTAAACGAGATGCTAATTGAGAGAGTAGTGTTCATCACACTCTTGAAATTACAATGAGGAACAGCTACACACCAAAGTCTTCATCATGTCAAGGAAAGTTCTAGATATTGTACACACATGATCTTCCATTAATCTTGTCTCCAAACCCAAGACATTGTCCTCACTCCAAATTTAAAGATGGAAATTATAGTTAAAAAGTATTTGAAGAATTGAAATGACACTACCAGTATCATATAGCTACTTAAAAGGAACATTTTGGGGTTGGGGATTTAGCTTAGTGGTAGAGCGCTTGCCTAGCAAGCGCAAGGCCCTGGGTTTGATCCTCAGCTCAAAAAAAAAAAAAAATCATAGCTTCAAAATGAACATTTTTCACATCTAATTTCAACTTCCATTTTGAATATACTTCAGAATCCTAACTCTTTCCACTCACTTTCTCTTGCTCATCACCTCATTTTCATGTATCATCTGTGAAGCCTTCTATAATGGGCTCTTCTGGAGTGACCTTCATTACTCATTACCGCTTAATCTTTTGCAAGAAAATACAGACATATGTCATTAGCAGTTGGGCTATAGTCATAAATAATGTTATTTAAAGGCTGATGTATCCACTCAGGTTATAATGTTTGCTGTGTCGACATCAGGGCCTGAGTTTGAATTCTTAGTACTCACATACAATCCAGGCATAGTAGTACGTAACTATAATGCAGGATTAGGAAGCATGCTAGCAGATCCCAGGACCCTTGGGGCTAAAATAGTTTAGACAAAGTATATGGCTCCAGGTTCTATAAGAGACCTTATATTAAAAAAAATACTTGAAGGCAATAGAGAACACCTAATTTTAACTTCTGTCTTACACACAGGTGCACACACACACACACACACACACACACACACACGTGTGTGTGTGTGTGTGTGTGTTTTCATATACAGCTCAAAAACAACAAAATAAAAATGTAGTGTTGGTGGATTTCATTATCCCACGAACATGAGTGCACTTTTACACAAGCCCAGTATATAGGCTACTCTATTCCTGGGTCATGTGGTTTACACCATGCTATTCATGGTCTATTGACCAAAATCTCATTGTGGAGTGCATGATTACACATAAGAAATGTTTGTTGTCTATCCCTTTTATGAAAAGATTTCCCCATGGCTAAGCATATGAAGTAATCACTGTTGACTCCTTAGTTGCTGACTTATTCACCCCTTGTCCTGTAATAATCCCTGATTCTTATTTACCTTTGCTTCCTGTGTTTCTACACCACAGTCCATGAAAGAAGCTTGATAATGCAGTGTAAGAAGGAGGGGGGATGATAGTCAACAAGCTTTTATGATTTCCAAATGCTAGTTCATCACGTTCATGATAATAAGGGAGAGAATGAGCAAGACAGCCATATTCAGAGTGAATGACAGCTTCAATTGCTTTGCTTACCTGTGCTTGCTGATCATAGTTGAATTCCTGTCTTTGGTCATCTTGCCTTGAAAAACAATCTATATAGCAATTATGAGCATGGCTTTGGAGCAAGAGAGACCTGGATACCTAATCTGACTTGATTTTTTTTCTTCAAGTTAATGTATGGCTAGTCCTTGGCTTGGACTCAAAAAACAGGGTATTATAAAGACTCATTCAAAAGATTCTTTTAAAAAGTTAAAAAAATTATTTGAAGGTATTAAGTTTGCTTATCAAATTGGCAATCTGTTCAAGGCATTGGTGGGATTCAAAGACAGTAGAGTCACTGACCCCCGCCTCTGGATGATTTATAAAAAAGGGTCTTGGAGAATCCTTTTATTTTGGAAGACAATGTGGGTTTTCTCCAAAGGCTCTAAAACCCATTTACATATTTGCTTGTATTTATAATTAGATGGAACTATTGACTTCGAAGGGAATGCTATTTTTTCAGGAGGTTTGATAGGCTATAAGGAAACACAATGGACTGTTTTCATCGTAACTACCAGTTCCCTCAGTTTGCTGTGTTTCCTCCCATGTAGGTTTTTATTTAATTCCTGATTGCTGTCTGTATTGAGCACCTCTCTGTAAGTCACATGCATAACAGCCATATTATTGATCATTTTATAATATGATATATACGACAAGTGCTCACAAACAAGAATCAATCTGAAGTTTTCACTCTTGATAATTTGATAAGGCCATGTGAAGAGCTAATGGCGTGTGATCAAGTAACATGCCTGTGGCTGATACAAGGAAATGACCTCTAATATTCTCCAATCTTCTGTTCCTCTGTGTGTGTGAGATGTTCTAACTGATGACAATGTTCTACATGTCTGGGGCCTTGAATCAAAGAACACCATTTGGTCCAGATGAGGGAACAATTTGGTTTGTAGTGTGGGTCTGTAGTGAGGATAGCTAGTAAATCCTGCTCATTAAGACAGAAAAAAATCATAAGATAAGCCTCAAAACAACACTTGGGAGACCTGGGAGGTTCCAGATTAATCAAGGATATCTATCAACAAAGAACCTTTGATTTTCTATTCTTTGTAGCAGAGAGAATTGAATATACCTTGAGTGGCCATGTTGGAACACAGCTTTTAAGAGTTTTCTCCTGGCTTCCTCCTCACATTGCCTGATACAGTACTTGTTGGGTTATCTTTGTAATCTTTCTCTAAGAAGCAATAAGTATAAATGACTTCAGAGCTCTTGGGGTGTCTTTTTTTGTCAGAAAATCACAAAACTTGGAGTGTTTTAGTAGACTTGAGAGATACTTTCCTACACAGCACAAAACAGTCCTGTAAACAGGCTGCTGCCATAATAAAACCCTAAAATATGTTTCACTGTTGTCATGGATCCCTAAAAATGTAGTGATTTGCATTATAAAGTAGTATGGTGTTTGTCATTAGTAACAGAGTGATAAAATGTGCTTGGTATAATTTGAGATATGAATGATATAAACAAAAGACTTGTTCTCTAGATCTAGAGGAATGCAAAAAGAAACATATTTTAGTACTATGTTTTGATCTAAATAGATCACATTTTATAGGGCAGCCTGAAAAGTGATGAGTTTAATAAATAATTGGCTATTGGAAAGAGTACAATTCCAACTCTTGAAATATTGCTGCAGCTGACTCACTTGGTATCTGCTGTAGTGAAACTTAATTAAAGACTTTGGAAGCCTATTAAAAACTCCGGCTACAGTTTGGTAAGACTTCTCAAAGAGCAGTTACATACCTTAAGACAAAAACAAGATGAAAAATCATTCACACTAGGCTAATATCAATGTATAAACTATGTTGAGTTCAGGGCTAGAGAGATTATAAAGCTATAAAAATCAAATAAATGGCCTGGACCTTAAAAGCAACCTCAGGTTGGTTCCTGGTACATGAATCAAAACTGATTCAAATATGTAAGAGTCCTATTGTGTTTACTCTTTAAAAATATTATTGTGCTGCTAAGAAAACTTTTCTTCTAGACTTATGTTTTGGTGTGATGGGAAGTGATCTGTGTTGTAGAAAATATAGATTATATCCACCCAACCGGGAAACAATTTTAACAATTCTTGAAATAGTCTTAGTTACTAGGACTATAAAGACAGTAAGACCAAAGGAAATTTCACAGATTGATAAATTGCTTGGATTCAAGTTTCATTGCATATTGGCTGTGGAATTCTGGGCAAGTTACATAGGAACAACCATCATGTTGTTTCAAATTGTCATGCTGACATTAAATGCATGTCATTATTGATACAACATCTGTTACACAGAAATTTTGGTAACTAGTAAAAATGGTCCTTAGGCCTCCCTGCTTTTGCAGGCAAGTAGTGGTTTGAGAAAGATTGTTATTGAAGGGCACATTACCTACAGTAATTCAGATATGTTCATAAGAAGATAATGATGGAAATGGAAAATCCTTTTCCCACTATGGAGCAGGATGCTTTTGAAGACAGTGAGAAAATGATTTTCAAGAAAGAGGGTCTTCTAACCCTAACTTGGGCACATCTTGTAATGTTTTCCTAGTGGGATGTTGGAGTTGGGTATCTTTCATTCTTTCCTTTCAAGATGAGTGGGCTTACTGAAAATATCTTGCTTTTCCACTACAGCATATGGTAAGTATGTATGGTAAGTGTGTACAGTAAGTGTACATGGTAGAAAAAATTATTCTCATTGTGCAGAGCTTCAATGAGGAGGAGTCACAATTATATTTGATGAAAAGAAAATACCTACTATTCTATACTTGAACACACCACTTCCCTTGCTTCCTAAAAGCTACCTGGCCTTGTTTGAAAGGGGAGAGAGACCATTTGACAGAAAAATTAGACTTAATAATTTAGTGACAAACTGGAATTGAAAACTGTGGCAATGTTTATCAATCCTCAAAGTATAGAGTTTCTTGTTTTGACTTCTGGAAAAGGAAGTTTGAGTTATCCTTAAAATTAGATGACACCTTATGGCCAGTTCTGATGCAAACAAACAAATCATAACAATATGAGATCTCGAGGCAAAGTCAGTAAAATATTTTTAACGTGTTACTGCTGCAGTTATTTATGAAGTCACTGGGCTAATATGGACTGGTCCCAAGAGTACAAGTTGGGTAGGAGTTTCCAGAGAGCTTCCAAGTCCTCACTTGAACTTATAAATGAGAAATTGATATTGTTGCATGAAGTCCAGAGATTTATATTCACCTGTTGAAATATTGTAACTTATCTCATCCTCATTAAAAGTAGTGAACACTCCTGGAGGCCTGAGATTTAAGATAATTTCAATACACTAAAAAGCAATCAAAGAGAGAGAGAGGAATTTTCCAAATATATTTTATAAGGTACATGGTATTCTGCATGGAATAAGAAAACTATTAGAAAATAAAACTAAAGGTCAGTACCTCTTAAAAACACAGGGACAGATAGCTAAAAATACACCTAGTCTCAGTATGAACTCCACAACACAGGAAAGCACAAGTCAAGGTGGGATTTACTGAAGGAATGGAAGGATGGCTCAAAAGTGGACAATCGATTAAAGGTAAATAACCACAATCACAGTGAAAAGCAAAACAATGTATTCATCTCATGAGAAGCAGAAAATACATCTGACAAATCTCAATATGACCTTGTGAAAAATACCTTAGAAAATGCCAGACCCCCCCAAAAAAGGGGGGACTCCATTGAAATAAAGGCTATGTATGATAAATTTATATAGGTAACCCATAGGGCTTCTATATACCAAAGAACTACCAGGAAAAACATTAAGAACATAATCCACTTAAAAGAGTTACAGAATTAAATGCTTAGGAGTACTGTTAACTAAGAAAACCATAACATACTCATAAGGAAAATGACAAGACAAATAGATTGAGAATATTTCTACAAAATGTCACACAACTTAAAGTGTTGTATCAAAATTTCAAAGAATGAGGGAAATATCTAAAATTTGTATAGAACTGCAAAAGACCCCAAAATAACCAAAACAATCCTGAGCAAAAAGAACAAAGTTGGAGGCATCTGACTTCTTGACTTCTAGATATACAATGACATTATGATAATCAAAACATATGGCATCAAACCAAAGGGAGCCTTATAGTAGAGTATAGATGCTACAAATTAATGCCGTCTTCAGTCAATTGATTTTGAAAAACTGCATCAAGAATATACCTGGGAAAATGATCCTTTCTTTATTAAATGGTGTCAGAGCCATGTGACATCAACAGGCACAAAAATTGAAGCTAGATCCTTGTGTGAGAGGCAAAAAAATAAACTCAAAATGGATTAAAAATTAAATGTAAGATTTGAAAAACCTAATAAAAGAAAATGAAAAAAATAATACCCATAGTTTGTAGTTAGAGTTTTCTTGCCTGGCCCAGTCAGGACAAATCTCTCTTACCCACCAGTCCCACAGTCGCTCAGACCCAACCAAGTAAACACACAGAAACTTATATTGCTTACAAACTGTATTGCCATTGCAGGCTTCTTGTTATCTACTTCTTCTATCTTAAATTAACCCATTTCTGTTAGTCTATACTTTGCCACATGGCTTGTGGTTTACCAGTGTCTTTACATGTGGCTTCTCATGGCAGTGGCTGGCAGTGTCTCTCCCCCAGCCTTCCTGTTCCCAGAATTCTCTTTTCTCTAGTCCCGCCTATACTTCCTGCCTGGCCACTAGCCAATCTGAACTTTATTTACACAGAGCGATATCCACAGCACAGTGCTGTTTTAAGAACTGATCCTAAAAGCATAGTCTGTAACCTTGAAAATAAACAAATAGGGTGGACCTAATGAAATGTTTTTTCATAGCAATGGGAAAATGAACAAAGGCACAATCCTGACTGAAAGTATGTGTTTATATACCATATGATATCATTTAGATTGGATCTGAAGTGCCTCCAAAACATCCCATGTTTGTTGGGTTGATTTTCAACCTTTGGTGGAACCTGTAGATGTCTCCTAGAAAGAAGTGATATTACTTGGGCAATTACCTTGAAGAGAAGATGAGACTCTAGTCAACTTTCTCATTCTCTTTGCTTCTCAGCTTTTGTGAAGTGAAAAGTTGCTTCTGCCACAATATGCTTCTTGAACAAGGGTCCCATAGCAAGAAGGCTAAGTAACCATGAGCTGGCTTTTTGGAAACAGAGGGCAAAAAACAAAACAAAACAAAACAAAACAAAACAAAACAAAACAAAACAAACAAACAAAAAAAAACCAAAGCCCAAAACAAAAAACAAACAAAAATCAAAGAAACAAAAAACAAAAACCTGTATCTAAGGATTTTGTGATGATAACTAAGAGCTGACTTACATTATATATCTGATAAAGATATAATATCACAAATACATAATGTACCGGAGACAATTCAAGACTAATTACATCTATATACTGAGCAGAAAGTGGCTAGAGAAGATGTTTGTCAAAAGAAGACAAACCTCCAACAGGATAAATACTCAAAATCACTTACCATCACAGAAATGTAAATTCAAACCTCCATGCAATTCACCTCACACTTGTACAAAGAGCTATTATCAAAAGAATGAACAGTAAGTTTGGTGAGGATGAAGAGAAAATGGAACCCCTACCTTCTGCTGGTGGAAATGCAAATTAGAATATGATAAAGCAGTATGGATTTAAAAAAAATAGAGCATTAAATGCTTCTTGAAGTACTTTCTCTCGGGCTTGGATTTTAAACAATGAAGTGTGCAGATTTATGTTATAAACAGCATTGCAGAGAAAGTTCACAGCTTATAACAATACATGATTTGCCTGTGGGAAAGGTAATCACTAGTTTTTAAATACCAACCTGCCATAATTTAGAATCCCTTGAGCAGAGAGCCTCAGTGAAGAAATGCCTGGTCTAGATCAAGGTGGTCTGTGAATACGTATTTGGGACATTATCTTGATTGCCTTAATTGATGTGGGAAGACCCACCTCAAATTGTTAAAAAAACAACTTTGGTTTAGAATACGACAGAATTCCTAACAACTTCTGAAATTCCTGTAACTTCTGCTACTTTCTGTCACATATTCATGAAAAGTAAAGTTGTTAGTGTTGGTGATTACAAAATCAAAAGAAAAAAAAAGTCATTTTGAACATTGTGGAAAGGGCTGTATTTTCTCCAGCATCACATATCTAGCCAGGATTTAATTCTTTGCACAAAAGGAAACAGGGAAGTCCATCTCACTATTGAGCACATGCCATCAGCCTTTAGTAAATGGCAAGTTAATACAAATATAAAATGAACAATTTAAAATTAAACTCTTTGTAATTTATTATCAGTATATAGTTGATTTGTAGACCTGTTTTATATAACTGTGGATCTTGGGAAACATGAAATTTTCTCACTTGAAAAGGTTCAAGCAGCCTTGATTTTTACTGTAGTGAAAGCAAAGAAGAAAGAATATATAGAGAGAAATAATAGCTCATGGTATGAAGGGACACACTGGAAACTCTTTCTGTGGGGAGGGAAGATAATTTTTGAGAAAGTCAAGAGACTGTACAAATTTTTCTATTTGCAGAGCTAGGAATTTGCAAAGGTCTTGGGATTTATCCCTTGCAAATGTCAAGGGTCTTATGCTATCTCCTCATTGTAGAAAACTTGAAAAATACAGATGTACCCAAATGTCACTTAGAAGTGGGTATGAATTCCATCTACACCATAATTACATTTTTAAAACATTTCCAGTGTCCTCCCCCACAGTATTCTTCTCCCTGGCACCCACAGGAAGATATATCTCCGACACCATGCCTCATTTCTCCTGGATTATCTAACAAGGAGATTTCCATGGGCCCCCAACACTTCTCTAGATTTTTTTTTTTATCATTCTAATTTTGCCTTTCAGATTGTCAAATTAGTCTCCAAGCATTTTACCTCCTCCCACTTCATGCAGATAAAAGCAGGTTTAGGACATATCAAAGCTGTTGCTTCTACAGATTTCTATTGTGTTCTTAGTAATTTGCATGACCCAGTATTTTAAAATGAGTTATAAATTTTCCTGAGAAAAGTTTGTTTTGTGGTTTGTTTGTTTCTCATATCATCACTACGCTTACATAGTGCCCCAGTGGTTCCCAACCTAGCTAACACTGCAGCCCTTTAACATAGTACCTCATGTTGGGGTGACCATCCAACCATAAAATTATTTTCATTGCTACTTCATAACTGTGATCTTGCTACTGTTATGAATAATAACACAAATATTTTTAGAGACAGAAGTTTGCGAAAGGGGTCACAAGCCACAAGTGAGAACTACTACAACATCCCAATCCTCTCAGGAGAAAAACCCTATCATAATTGGGCTGACATCTGTATGTTGATATGACTGTAGTTAAGGTCCAGAGTATACTCTTTCCTTCATTTATATTTTAATTAATCAAGACCACTGGTACCTTTTTTTCTGGAACTATTAGAACAGCCTCCTGAATTGGTAGTTCTATCAAGCTAGGACTGTATAACGCAGCCACATAAATGCACTAAAATATGAATCAAATGTTTGCCATGCAGTTCTCTCTACTACATTCTTGAAATCTTTTCATACTTTCTAGTTACGGGATGTCTTTCTGTACACTGTGAGTATGTGTTGCTCCCATTGGCTCATCAATGAGGCTGTGTGGCCCATGGTGAGGTCGATAAGGTTAGGTGGTACATTCAAACTGAAGACTGAGATGAAGAAGGGTGGAGCCAGAGCAGATGCTGTGAGCTGCCACAACAGGTAATGCCATGAAGCATTATGTGGCAAAACATAGATTAATAGGAATGAGTTGAGCTAAGTTGAAAGAACTAGTTAGTCATGAGACTAAGCCATAGGCCATATAGTTTGTAATTAATACTAAGCTTCTGAGTGATTATTTTATAAGCAGCTGCTGAACTGCAGGTAGGAGAGATTCATCCAGAGAAATTTCCAGCTACACAGACTCCCGTCTTTTTATCAGCTTTTTGTTATGTATAGGAATTGCCACCCATGTTGTTCTCTACAGATTTATCTCTTCAGTCTATAATTTGCACCTCATAGACAACTGATTTTTTTTTTTTTAATTTGTTTTTTTGAGACAGGGTTTCTCCATGTAGCTCTGGCTTTTCTGGGACTTACTCTGTAGACCAGGCTGACCTCAAACGCAGAGATTCACCTGCCCCTGCCTCCCAAGTGCTAGGATTAAAGGTGTGTGCCATTACCTCCAGGCTGACAATTGACTATTAGAACTGTCTAATTCTTTACTGTGTCAAAGGTCTTTACTTTGGGGTTTTCATGGGGTATTCACCTTCAATTTGTATTTTCCTTGAAGAATGCTTTTTTCATTCTTCCAGTTTCTCTTTGCAACCATATCTTTTATAAATTCATTATAAAAGATTCTTTAAAAAAGATTTACTTTTAATTCCATGAGGTAGGAGATGTGCACTGATGAATGCAGGTACCCATCAGCTCCAAAAGAGGGTGGTATATCTACTGGATCAGAGTTACAGATGCCTTAGTTTCCCGGAGTTTTGGTTTCCACATTCTAATAATAACTCCACTGCTTTAGTTGCGAAGACTTTTTATTTGTACCAGCTTGGCTTCTTACTTGTGATGTCATCTGCTCCCCACCTCTCCCCATTGGCAAATAAGAACACATCAAAGATAGAAAGGTGCAGTCCTGACTTCCCACAAGCCTGGTTTGGATGTCTAGTGGAAACTTATCAACTTTAGACCAACAGCTGTGGAGCCTCCAAGGACTGATCCAGGACCTCCATAAGTGAGACAGTTGTGTAGCTTGATCTACTTAAGGGAGCTCCTGGCAGTAGGATCAGAATCCATCCCTGGTGCTTGAGCTGGCTTTTTGGAGGGACACCTTGCACAGCCTTGATGCAGCTTGAAGGGCTTGGACCTGCCGCCATTGAATGTATCAGAGTCTACTGAATCCCCATGGGAGGCCTTAGTTGTACAGAGGAGGGAATGCAGAGTGGGTTGGGGAAGGCAGGAGGAGGGAAGAGAGAGGGGTCTGTGGTTGGTATGTAAAATGAATAAAAAGTTCCTTATAAAAATGAATAAATAATTTAAAAAAGAAAGGTATGGACAAATAATCATCCCAAAAAGTTTTAGAAAGTGTGTGCACATGTGTGTGCATAAATGCATGTATAATGGGATTCATCATAGAATAGGAGTGACTCTCAGGGTACACATGTTTTGTGGATATGCATTTGCATATATGCTTGTATGTTATTGTCTATATAAAGAGCATGTAGTAACATCTATTTATGATAAAATTAAATGTGTAGCTCCCTGGAGTTATTTTTATGAGAAAACTTGCAGGCAGTGAAACTGTAGTGAATGGAACAAAGATAGGATTGTGATTGTACTGAAGAATTTGCTCATGAGACATGAATGGTGAATTACTGAAAGATGCTGTGCCTGCCCTGCCTGTTACAGTGTGGAGATACTAGTGTCCTATGAGGAAATGACCTCACACAGGAAGGTGCAGCTGTTTTCCTGTATGGGTTTTCATAATAGTTAGTATGCTGGAGAAGGGGAGAAGACGTGCTTTATTGTAAGGGAAATTAACAGCTAGTATCTTGGATACAAAGAACTGAAAATGACAGGCCAGCGTTAAGGGACCTTTTGTTTGAGTATATATTTTTCACCTAGAAATGGACACAATTACTGAAAATTAGAAAAGAAACCAGGCTTTATGCAATGAAATGAGATAATTTCCCAGCCAAAACAAGTGGGCTTACATTGAAAAGGAGGCCATTAAAATATACCTTAGCAGTGAGTTAATGGGGAAGAAATTCAATTTGAAAATGAGAGAACATTTTCAGATAGAAAGGGCACATGGTGGAACAGTATGCTTAATGAGGTACAGTAGATATATTCCAGTTTAATCTAGATCATTTTAGATAATTACAGAAAAAGCTTAGGCTCTGATTTTCCCCCAACTTTCTTCCCCACTCCCCCCCCCCCCGCTTGTTGCCAAGTGTTTGTCTGAAGCATGAAAAACATAAATAGAAGATGTACTATGATCCTCTTATTCTTTATTTTTGTATAAAGTCTTTGAGTAAAAAATAAACAGCTCAGGGAGGTTTCCCCACTATATAGATGTCAGTCAATGAAAGAATAGCATTGTTGTCCCATAATGTCTTGACAAATGATTCTTATGGCTCTCTACAAAGGATAAATGCAGTGTGGCTAGTTTCTGAAATATACACATAGTACAAGAGTTTAAATTGAGTTACCCTATAAGAAGGGTATCAAATAAAAACAGTAGTACTAGATTTAGGTTATCTATTTTTGAGTTCTTGGTCAGTGGGATTCCACAGACCCTCCCCCTACACACTGTAGGCTAATGGTTATTTGGTCACCTTCTAGAATTTTGATGGTAAGACCCTATTTCTAAAGATATTACATATTTGAGTCATAAGACATACAGATATGAAACTGGTACCAACTTGTAAACGTAATTCCTGCTGTCTAGATTTTATAGTGCTGGAAGATTCTATGCATGCTACAAAGCAAGAAAGTAATTAATAACCTTACTCAGCTATGATCCCTATGACCTACAGTCATGACTGGAACTAATACAATGCCCACTGGTACAATAGTGGTATGTGTGTTACAGGAGTAATTAACTACTTTCTGGTTTGATTTATTGCCCACTCCACAAGATGGAACTCAACTGGCACTGTTAACTGGGTGAAGAACCCATTATTTGTAGTTCACAGACCCTAGGGGAGAACTTGTAACTATTATTCTGATATGGCCATAATATTAAACTGCTCCATAAGTACTTATCCTCACACCAATAACTTAGTACATTTCTCAACCCTCATCAGAGAAACTTACTTTTTATAGTAGTTGATAATTAATTTAAACTAATGGCTGGTCAACGTATGTAGACTGAGACCATGGAATTGCTAGCCCTAAATATTATGTGTATATAATAACCCATCCCCACAGTGCTCAAGGATCATCATAGAAATTGGCAGAAAGACTGGACAATAAAGGGTACTGGATGATTAATGTAAAACAATGCTTTCCAGACACAATAGGATGGTTGCACAAATATAATTACAGCATTAGTTACTGTGTACACAAAACCTGTACAAGATCTTGTTAGCCAAAATCTTAGTATGGAATGGAGAGAGGCTCTCCAAGCCCTACTTGTAGCCGAGGAACTATTGACAACTAGTGGCTGCTGGAGTAGGGAGACTCAGTTTCCTTAATGGATGCAGCTCCATTAAGTTGTGGTCCTAGACTCTTGTGCCTACTAGTATTACCAAAGGTAATCAGTGGGTTTCCAAAAAATACAGCCCATGCATTAGGATGGGAAAATTGTGTGTGGGTTTGGGGGTGATTTGGAAAGGGAGGAATGTTGGTTTGGTTTGATAAAAATACACCAGATGTATATGTGCAATTCTCAAACAACAGAATGTAAAGCAAGCCTATTGTGTCCCTTCAATGTGATGAGCTGCTATTCTAACATCTCCATACTATAGATATCATATGCTTGCTGTGATCTACTACTGTCTGTTGTGTGGAGAAACTCAGTGAAATCTATTGAGATTTCAGACACTACAACACACTTGATAATTCTAATAAAGAAAAATTCTAGTTATTTCAGTTTGCATGAGCGACATATCAGGTAAACCATGTTTATATGCTTCATGCCATTCTTGTTCCTCATACACTATATTGACTAACAGTGGCAGCCAAGTTCAGCCTGGACTTTCACTTCATATTCACTACCATGAAAAGCTTCAGGAGCAACAGCAATCTGACACTGGTTATAGCATGTTAAAACAAAAACTGTTCCTTCTCTTGATGAATTATCAAAATCTGGGAATGAATATATTCAGGAGAGAAGGCCTTGCTTTGTGTCAAGCTATGAGAGAGCAGGATGTGATGGCTTTAATCATCTCACTATATATGGACTTTATTCCTTAATATTATTCTAAGTAATGATCCCAGTGATTTTTTTCTGATCTAAGGAGTTTGGAGACATGACTTTCTCTGATAAAAATAAAACTGATTGTGGTTAAAATCTTTTAAAGACAGAACAGTTACCTAGGCTCAGTTTTGTGGGCTGTATGTCTAATAGATCTAGTATTATGATCCTTTTAATAACATATTTGTATTAAGTGAAGAAATACAATAAGAAAGGTACTAGAATACTAGTATTAAATGGTTAAATTAATCTTGGGTTTTAAGAAGAACTGATAACTAAAAGCAAAGTCACAAATAGTAACTATTCTGTTAGGCAATATGCTATGAAAATTCATAAGCAAGAGGTCTAATGTAATATATGGAATGTGTCATTTGAAGTAGGGGAAGGAAGACTGATCTCAGTGAGTCAATCCAGACAACGACTAGATTTATTGAGGAGCAGCATAACTCAAAACGGGATTGCTACACTTGTGAGAATAAGGAAAACTTTGTTTTGACAGGATCAGAAATGAAAGGTAACACATTCTTTTCCTACAGAGGATACCAACAGAATTGGAGATGTAATGTAATAAAGAAAATAACCAAAGGCCACTCAACAGAGAAGAGGAAGCTGAGCTGTTTCTCCAACACTCTGAACAATAAACATTTACACATCAAGAGGGAATCACAGGGATATCTGAGGGCAACACCCAAGTCAGAATCAGAGACAGAATGAGGTTGATAGGTGTTTAGGGACATTGGGAAATTGAAGATACCCAAATATGACTGAATGAGGTCAACTAATATTTGGAGAGCAAATAACTAGAGTTGCCCAAATTATGAATCGATGTATTTTGTCAGTAGGATTTCCTGTCATTTCTGTAAACATTCCACTGTCAGGAAAAAAAGCTGCATCAGTAGAAACGTTTGAAATACAAAGAGAAAGAAAACTTGATAATAGAAAACTCAGGTGCTTGTGTATTCTAAAGAATATCAGGGTCAGTGACAAGATGGCTCATTATTTCACACTGTGGTGCTCTGCTGGTGGCAGCTACACCAGCAGGACATAGTAGAGGCTTTCCTGCCCATGACCAAATCAATCCCCAGGTGACAATTTGTGACATCAGTGGAATTTTACCTGTCTTTGGGGAGAGTGAGAAAATGGAGCAAAATTTTCATCCTTCTGTTCTCTCCCTTGTCTTCATCTCCTCTCCCCTTTCTGGTTGTTCCTCCTCTTGCTTATTCTTTTGCGTTCTTCATTCTCTTTTTTCCATCACTGTTCCCTTCTTTGTCTTTTTCAAAAGAAAATAGAAATGTGTGACTTTAATTTATTTTCAGGAAGAAGTACAATAAAGACAGATGACAATGGATTTGATTTAACATTTTCTTTTTTTTTTTTTAAGATTGACTTGAAAATTGCACATTTTCACCTAATGTCTTAAGCTTTCTACATAATTTTATTCTGGAAAATATGATAATGGAAAATGATTTATATTCAAATCGCTCCATACTTTTATTGGCATTTACATCAATCTTGACATTGTCATCTGATCTTATTACAGAGTCTTGATAGGATGTTTTGGACAAAATGACTTATAAAAATTTGCGATGAGAAGTAGGATTTCTAGCCTTAGATATATGGAACTAGAGTAAACTTGCTTAGTATATTAAATAAAATAGCGTATGTAAATCTACTAAGTAAATAAAAGTAATATAACTCCCTTTTAACTTTTGTGGCAAAATGTTTATCATGAAATATTATTTTAGGATGACTTTAATGGGGAACTGTTCTATTATTAGTAAAATGATCCTGTGAGAGTAGAGCAGGCAGATAAATTTTTTATGCATTATCCAAGGACTCAGTTTAACCATAGTCTCAATTGCTGAACCTAATGAATTAATGGATAGAAAACATGAAATATTTTGGCATGGTGATTTCCTCCCAAGTTATTTTCTTACACAAATTGAAGCCCTGACAATGTAGCAAATATATCTTTTCTTTACTATCCCAAATAGAAATGGATTATACTGAGACTGGAGAGATGTCTTAATGAAGGTCTTGCCTCACAAGTAAGACAACCTGATATTGCATCACCAGAACCCATGTGAATCTGGGCACAAGAGCACTCACATGTAATCCATATACCTCTGCAGTGAGTTGGGGGGTCAGAGAGATGAGAATCCCTAGAAGTTCATGGACCATCTAACTAGCCTATGATTGCATTTGTGAATAGCAAGGAAACCCTATCTCAGACGATGAAAGGCAAAGACTAGGACCCCAAATTGTTCTCTTGACTTCCACAAGTACACTGTGGCACAAATGGACTTTCATATATACAGTGTATCCTATATATGCACATACACACAAACACAACACCCTTTCCCTCTCCACCACCCCTCTCTGTAACACACACATAGGGGCAATACATTACATTAACATGTTGGTTAGTTTGATTGAAGATTTAGATGTAGGCAGCCATCCCCCTTTATTTCTTTAACTGGGGAAAGCCTTGATAACAGAATCCAGAACACACATGCATTTCAGTCTAGCTGCATGTAGAAGATAAAGAAAGCTGGCTCTGTCGTGGGAAAGCAGCAGCTCTGCAATATTAGTTCCTTTTGCAGAGTCGTTAATAATAGTCTGGATTTTATGGGATGGCTGGATTTTCCTTAAACAGCATCTCTGCTTACATGGGTGTTGAATTATATACTTTGTCTAATCTTAAAAGTGATGATGTATTTAGGAAATAGTGCAGGCTCAATGATAGAGCAGTGAAACTGTGCCACTTGCTCTATAGCATTATACATAATACCTAAAATCAAAAACAAATTAAAACAGGAACAAATTCCAGGTGAAGGTAAGGATAGGCACTCAAAAATCTGGAGAAATGACCTAATAACTATGATGAAGATAATATTAAATTCAAAATGCTAAATGCAAATGGAGATGTATTAAATATATAGCTGAATAATTTTAAATATCTATCTAGGATGAAATTCAAACATATCAGATGTGCAGTTCATGATTGTGGCGTTTCTCTTGTACTAAATAGACTAAAAAAAATGTTTGGACTCCCTTGTCCCACACTACCTGTGGAAATCAGAGAATGACAGACAAGGCTGTTCACAAAACTTACTCTTGAAGAGGCCCTACCTATAGTCATTAAATAGAAATAACTTAGAGAGCCACTGGTGTCTTGTTAACGCATCAAGGACAGCTTTCAGCCAAGAGATCCTTGCATTGAGTTAGTAAATGTCTAAATGTGAAAAAGGACATGAATTTTGCACATAATTTAACTTTCTATGTGATCATGAAAATAGAATTTACTAATTCTAATCATGTTGACTAGAAAACTCTTAAGCAAATTCCTGAGGTTCTGTAAACAATTGATTTTTTTAAAGTAAAATAATTTAAAATGGTATCCTAGCCTGCCAAGCAATCTTGTAGACCCCCAAAGTTGAAATTTTAATCATGCAAAATCTCCCGGCTTTGGCTAAATCAACAAAACATGTATTTTTTGTTTTAGATTTTCCCAACTCTGAAATAATAGACAATCTTGTCTTTAATAGATGTATAGAATTATTTATCTATGAATAGGTAAATATATTTTATAAATAATTAAAAACTTACATTGAAGGCAAAAGAACTAACTTGAAACATCTTATTTTACAGTTAAACAACTTACTAATTTTCTCTAGTAATTTATTAAAAACACTGACAGCAAAAGATTAACTTGTGATTTTTTTATCTCTAAGTTGTTCTCAAGTTTATAATTAATGAGCCTAAAGAAACAAACCTGTTTTGTTTTGCACTATCAGTTGAGGTGTGAGCTATTAAAATGTGAATAATCAATCATTTAATTTATCATCTTTTTCACATTATGTTCCATAGATCACTGGTGTGAGATCCTTTCATTCAAGCTTTAACAAATATTTATTGAATGATGCACAGAATGAATTTGCGTATTTAGAAGGGATATATGTCATTGTCAAAACTCCCTCAACCATGTCCAATTGTTCTGGGTCCTCAACAATACTCAATTCATTTCTCTTAAAGACATCCATTTCAAGAAAATCAGAACTTTACTCTGCTAAGCAAACTTGATGGCTGGGTGTGTTATCTTTCCCATTCCCATTTTGTTATTAACAGTTGATTCATCTCCACACATACAGTTCACAGATTAATAAGTGAAAAGGCTGCCATTAATAATTAATGACATTTTCTTTATTTGCCAATGACTGAAACTCAATGAGCTGAGAACTTTTCCTAATCTTTTTAAACAATATAGAACATAATTCTCTGTGAGTTCCATTACCTTGTATTCCTATGATATTTAAAAGCTACATACATCTTGTCAAAATATTTTGAATAGGCTAATCAAATTCATCCAAATTTCATTAAGTCTCCACATTAAAAAAAATCTGGGTAGACTACAGAAATGGAACACGTTATTTTTTTTTTTTCTCCTCAGGAATTTCTTCAAGGAGCACATGCTGGTTTATTGCATGTGTTCACTAATGTGTATGTTCAGCAAATGATTCTGTAGTTCTTATCTTCTGCCAGCACCCTTCTTGGACCTGAAGATGATACAGATGTCTCTGTTCTTTATTGTCCTCACCCTAAACAACAACAACAACAACGAAAATCCAAAGGTCAGATGCAAGATTTAACAATGAATAGATATTTTAGTTTAAAACATGAGAATATTTTAAAAATAAAACATATATGGAATTAAATGTCTTTGTATAGTTATAATATTTGAGTATTCTGATTGCATAGCTAAAATGATAAATTAGTCTATTAAAATCAACACTAAAATAATTATTTAGCTTTTCAGGGTTCTATTTTGGACTAAGAAGAGCTCTGGAAGTTTCTCCTTCCAAAATGACCATATATTTTTTGACTCATCAAGTACTATCAGAGTCTCATAAATAATTTTCATATGCAAAGAAAAATACTGATTTGTGATTTTAAAAGTCATAGTGTATCATACTTTCAGAAAACATGTACAAATGACAAGTATAATGCTCGCTGGCTCTCTTAAGACAATTCCCTTGCCTGTTCATTCTGCCATTCTTCTGGAAGGGTTTCTATATGATATTCCCTCTCTTCAAAAACTTCTTTAAGCTTCTGTGAGCAAGTGATGGTTTTCTCTCCTGTCTTTCTGGAAAAAAAGCCAAAATCAGTATAAACAATATTTCGCAATCATCCATCACCTCTACAGAGGCAGCTGTGGGCCTCTTTTTCTCTCTCTCTGTCATGAATGAATGGCTTCTGTCTGTAGCTATGGTCTATCTTGCTCATGAGATCCTATCCTCCTGTGCTTGCTAGAGTGTTTTCTACCAATAACATTGGTTTTTAACCATGAATGCTTATCTTTAACATCAGTGCATATACTCTATTCTCTCTACTGTATTCCCCTCTGGCCTTCTGGCCTTTTCCTTCCCACAGAGCAAACTGTCTCTGTCTAGGTTAAACTAACTTAAGTGGAATTTCATTTCCAACAGTCTCCTGAAAATACTTCTTTGAATACACAATAAGTCTTTTTTAGGTATCCCACATTAACCAATAACAACTATACCCATATATTTGTAGAAACTCAACCAGGGAATCATCTTTGGCTTTATGCTTTCTTCTTTGCTGCATGGTCTACCTACAGCAAATTAATACTCTGCTCTCACACTGTATGCACAATTCAGCTACCTTAATACCCACACTGCCCAGCCTGCACCTAGTGACCATCACCACTTAATTGATCCTGTCAGGTGATTTGCCAGTATGAGACATTTCCACAAGCAATGTGTCTCATGTTCTCTGTGAGTTAGTATAGTCAGTCTTTTATGACAGACATGCAATGATATTTTATTACTATTTACTCTCTATTACCTTGATTAGTAATACATTTTCACCCATTTGTGTCTTTTCCAATTGCATATATTATTTAACAGAAGTTTTGTTGAACCTTGGTTGCATTTCATTATTTATATATTTCCCCATTGATTTAAAGACCTTTCTTTTATAAATTCAAGAAATAAAATCATTTGTTTATATGAGTGGATTTAGTTTTTATTATGACAATTATCTCTTTCAGGAGTGATAGGTTTTCCCTTTGGCAGTAAAATTTACAAACAATTATTATATCTACCTTGGTTTTCATGAGTTTGGGTTATCTAAACAGTGCCCCTCATGCCTGTAGGGCAAGTGCTTTATAGACTGAATCATCCTTCCATGCCTGCAAAGGATTTTTGTCCTCAGAACATTGGGTTATGAAGGTTAAGTGCAGCCTGGCTATCTCATATTCCATTGGCTATAACAGGAATGTCATACCACTCAACATGCATATTTATTTTGTTCTGGTGTTTGGATATGCTTGACAAGTCCTGTGAAGATAGAGTTCATTATAATCCCAGGTAACTTATGATGTGAGTAAAACAAATATAAAGAGCATTACTTTCTAAAGATCAGAAGCAGTAAAATTTTTTTAAAGGCTGAAATTTGATCCTAGACAAACTGACTTCAAATGCCAGATAGCTCTTGACTAAATTTTACTGCCTTCTATGAATACCGTTCATTGGCATAGTTTTATCAATACACTGTTAGAAATAACATAAATGCCATGGGATAGGGAAAAATATTTGTGACTATCTTTCTGTGGGGGGGAAATCACCTAGATTCTTCTTTAGAGAAGAAATCATTGGTGAAAGGAGCTACAATCTGTAGAACTATATCTATCTGTATCTATAAAGGCACATGAGACCTCATGGTCCTGAAAAACTCAGTGACATATCCTGAAAACCTAAAGTCAGATGCAAACTTATTTTGCATCATACCATACACAATCCAGCCTGGATTTATTTTATTGTTTTTATTTTTTGCCATAGGCATGTAAACCTAAATTTTTGTTTTTGTTTTTATTCTTCGAGACAGGGTTTCTCTATGAAGCTTTGTGCCTTTCCTGGACCTTGCTCAGTAGACCAGGCTGGCCTTGAACTCACAAAGATCTGCCTGGCTCTGCCTCCTGAGTGCTGGGTTTAAAGGCATGTGCCACCACCATCTGGCTACAGTAAACCTAATTTTTTTTTTTTTTAATGTGACAGCTGACCAACTCTTATGGGACTGTGTCCACCCTTGGGGCTTATACCAAATGTGACGGTTGTAGAGGGAGATCTCAATCATCCTTTGTGTGCCTTGGATGTAGAATCCTGAGAATTATGCCTACAGGAGATTAGGTGTGGGAACCAGGCTTCTCTTTACCTTTGTCACTGAGTGATTAAGATAACTAGTATAAATGTAATGATGTCCATGATATTCCAGAGACAGTTGGTACAAATGGCACTGAGGGATAATGCTTTCTGCAGGGGTCTGCCGTGTCTTCCAAGAGTTCTAATCATTCATTCCTCAAAAGAAATGTCAAGCTGCACATGCTGTCAAGAGAGCAGATGCTCAGCTGATGTCTTTGGGGAAGTGACTGGAAAATGAATACTAAGCACCAAATAAAATTATTTCCCTCATTCCAGAATTCCATATTCCATGTTTGCTCTGTCCTGGTGTGAGGTTATCAGCCCCAAGCATCGGTGTGGATAATGTCTCCAGTTGAGAGCATTGCCAACATATGATATGGAGTGTCTCAGCCACTTCTGCTGACCCTGTGATAGAGGACAAACACACACACACACACACACACACACACACACACACACACACACACACACAAACCTCATGGGAGAAAAGGTTTATTTCTGTTCATAATTCAAAGGTACAGTACATCATGGTAGGAAAGGCAAAATGGCAGGAGGCTTAAGCCATGGTCAAATCAGATCCACAGTCAAGCAATCAGAGAGCAATTCATGCTTGAGCTCAGCTCCCTTTCCACTACTTACACATTCCAAGATCTACCCCTGGGGAATGTTTTTGCCAGCTTGTAGTGTGGATCTTTGCATATCAACCAACCTAATCAAATGATCCCTTACAGAAATACCTGGAAACTAAATAATCTCATGTTGGAGTGTCTCATGGGGAGTGTCTCCTAGGGGATTCTAGACCCTGTCCAGATAAAATGAACACCAACCATCATGCTGGGGCTGAAGCAGACTATTTGTTTCTGTAGTGTTGCCCTTCAGTTTGATGTCCTCTTTGGCGATCAAGGATGGTCTTTGCCAGTTCTTCCCCTTTGCAAAGATCCTCCTCTTGTCTGAAGGCCCATATTGTTTTCTTGTGGCTCAGATGACATACCTGACAAAAGCAGTTTATAGAAGGAAGAGTCTCTATTTGTCCAGGTTGAGAGTACAGGCCATCATGTCGGGGGGAAGGCGTGGAAACAGGGCCTTAAGACTTCTCATCACACTGTAGCCACAGTCATGCTGCAAAGAGGAATGACTTTTGGTACCCAATTCACTGTCTCCACTCTGTTGGTTCTGGGAAACCAGCCCTAATTGTGGGGCTTCCCATGCTTAGTCTACATCGTCCCATGTCAATTAACCTAATAGGAAACTTCCATACAAACCTTCCCTGGAATTTTGTTTCCTATGTGATTATTATTCTTGATTCTGACAAGGTGACCACATTAGCCATCAGCACATCTTCTTCCCACCCACATGTATTAAATAAAAATCCTGTATCTTATTTTTCTCTGCTTTGTTCTTTTATAAGATTTATATTTTTCATAGAGGGCCTTTGTTACGATATAAATTAAGTAGTTAAAAATCACAAAAAATCAAAGTGAGAAATAAAATCGAAAGTAATGCCATCCTTAAAGTGCAGAAAGAGAGCTGGGCAGAGAGTTCAGTGGATGAAATGCTTCCTGTGTAAGCTTAAAGACCAGAGCTCAGGTTCTCAGAACTGAGGTAAAAGGCAAGCAGATGTGGCAGTCTCCTGTAATCCCAGCACTCAGCAAGTCAAGACAGTGATTCCTGAGGCTATGCTGGCCTGGTAGATGGACTCTGCTTTAGTCACTAAAGTAGACAGCAATCAGGACTTGTGATACAAACTTTGAGTTAGTTCCCATACACAACCACACACTTGTGCCCACACACTTCCAAAGATGAATGCATACATTCTACCATACATTTATACATTCATGGGAAATTAAAATGCAGAAAGGGAGGGGACCTGTGTTTCATATATCTAATAAGTTCAAAGTAGAAGATTGGGCCAAGATAAAGATATTTTCAACAAATCAAATAGTGGAAATATTGGATGACTGGGTGTGGTAGTGCAAATCTCCAGTCCCAGCACTCAGGGAGCAGATTATGTGGATTTCTCTGAATTGAGGCCGGCATGGTCCATACAGTTCTGGGACAACCAGAACTACTACACAATAGACTGATTCAGTCTCAAAAAGAAAAAATAATTGGTGTGTGTGTGTGTGTGTGTGTGTGTGTGTGTGTACATGTATACAAAACTGTGTGTAAAAGAAAAAGAAAAAAGATTTGGTGCTCAAATATGTGTGTGTGTCCATATGTATGTATGTATATATGTACACACATATATACAAAACTGTGTGTAAAAGTTCAAAGTATTCAATGCTAATCCTATGGAAGTTTTCTTAATACATGAAAAGTGAAATTGTCAATATATTAATAGCTGAAGACATTTTCTCATTTGATTCTTTTTTTTAAAGAGACCAGGGCTTATAAAGCAAGACAAAGGAATATCCACCTTAGTAGGGTAAAAAAGAGGAAGAGATATGCTATTGTAATACTAACATCATAACCTATGTAAACATAGATGATAATAAACTCCAGTTCATCAACATTTGGGCAAGTCTCCCCTCCCAAACGAAAAGATGATGTTGATTTAGGAGCCAATAGGAAAAATTATGAAATACTACAAATAGGATCAAATAATGGGGAAAGATGAATATAAGCTAAAGAAAAAGATGGAACAAGAGAGAAATAATAACTGTGGGGATAGTAATTACCTTCAACAGTAATCATAAATATAAAAAAAAAACATTCAAAGTAAAGGAAAAACCATTGAAGTATGTAAGAAATTGGATTACAACTAAGTTATTTTAATGTAAATTCACGTCTTCAATGTTAAAAAATGAAAAAAAAATAGACACACCATGGAAACAGTAGCCATAAAAAATGCTGTGTAAAATAATATTGGATAAAGCAAACTTCTTCATGATGAGGAAGATTTCTGTAAGCATGCTATTATTATCTGAGGACAATGAAGTGTCACATTCTGAAAGAATGCAGAATGCAGTGTGTGAAGAATGTATGAGCAAAGCAAAGGCTGAAGGAGATGAGCTAATGGACAATCAAGTCTAAATGTTTACACTTTCAACTTTTCAGTGGCTTGAAAAGTCAGAAAATCTAAACTGCATGGACTTATAATCGTCCCTGCCAGACTGCTTTACATGCAACAATGGCTGACACACTATTTTCACTTTATAGAGAACATTACTAAGATTAATTCATGCCAGACCATAAAACATATCTTTGAAAATTTAAGAAGCAACATTTTTTATAACTTCTCTGCTGTAAATGAATGAATCCAAGATTTTTCAAACATTGTAAAACTAAATAAAACATTATTAAATGGTTCCTAGATTGAAGGATGTATTTTAAGAGTGATTGTGAAATACATTAAATTGGAAATAATAGCAGCCATACATAAAAATGATTTTCATAAAAATTACAGAGGATATGTTTAGACATTCTATAAGACTAAGAAATAACCACAAGTATAAGGAATTAAAGTGTATAAAGTTATTACATGATCATGGAAGGGAAGACTCAATGTTGTTAAATCATCCATACTATTCAAAGTGATCTACAGATTCAATGAAAAACCAAGGATATTCTTCATAAAACTGAAACAAAATATCCTTAACTTTGCATAAAACTACCCTCCCACACACATGCACATGTACACACATGCTTGCATGCACAAGCCCCAAATGCCAAGGCAAAGCAAAGTTGAGGATATGACAAACTCACACACACCAACGCATAAGATATTGTTCTACCTGCGTGAAATCATGCTACAAAGCCCTTATAACCCAATCAGCTTAATACTGGCATTAAAATAGACATGAAAGAAAATGTAGAGCCTAAAAGTCAAACCATGAATTCATACCCAGTTGATTTTACAGTTTTAATACCCAGATATTAAAAACAGGCTTCTGTACAAGGGGCTGAAGAGACTTGATAGAGACAAACAGGAGAGGAACCAGCAACCCAGTTTTGCCTTTTTAAAAAACTCTAATGGATTTAAGAATTAAATGTAATCCCAGATACAAAAACTAATAGAGAAATGCAGGGAACACTGGCCAATTGAAACAAGCAAAGTTTCTTTCTTTCTTTCTTTCTTTCTTTCTTTCTTTCTTTCTTTCTTTCTTTCTTTCTTTCTTTTGCTTCCTTCCTTCCTTCCTTCCTTCCTTCCTTCCTTCCTTCCTTCCTTCCTTCCTTCCTTTCTTTCTTTCTTTCTTTCTTTCTTTCTTTCTTTCTTTCTTTCTTTCTTTCTTTTTTAATAGGACCCGTAAAAATAAAGTAGAAAAAAGCAAAATACAGACAGATGGGATTATATCAATGAAAAAGTCTTCTTCACATGGAAGGAAAAACAAAATCAACATACTAAAGAGGCAGCCAACAGATTGGAAAGAAAATATTTGTAACTAAATATCAGATAAGGGTTTAATATAGGAAATGTCAGAAATTTTAAAAAATTCAATAGCGTTAATAATATCAAAAAATGAATTGGAAAATGGTCAAAGGCATAACTTGATACTTTTCTGATGATATGCACATAGTGAGAAGGTATATAAAGAATGTTCAAGTCACTAAATATCATGGGAAGGCAAACCAAATTCACACTGAATGATGACACAGGCGAAGGATAAGTCAATCTGTCACTGTTGGTGGGTCTGGAGTTCAGTGCAGCCATTATGGAAAACAATGCATTTGTTCCTCAACAAAATAAAAAAAAAAAACCTACCATATAATTCAACAGTCTCAAATTAAATTGAGGATAAAGTTTTCTAACCAATGATGTTGAATTTACAAGTAGTCTATTCAATAAGAAAACCAATACCATGGATGACTCAAACCACTAACCAGGGTCAATTCAAGAAACTTCATAGAGACACTAAAATGAATTTAGAGCAATCAAATTTCTAGAATTAAAAAGAAAGTAACACTGTATCCATGGCATTGGCAAGAGGAAATTTTTCTTACAGGAGGGACTAGAACATACTAACTAGAAAGTAAAATTACAGTATAAAAAAAAAAAAACCCATTGAAATGAAAAAAAAAAACTAAACAAAAGGCAAAACATAAGTAGAGAAGTCAGAAAGTGACAGAATATATTCACATGTCTCTTGACAATGGCTTATTCCAGATATACAAATAATTACCTTACAAGAAGCAAAATGACAACCTACAAAATTCTTTCAGAAAAGGCTTAAACAAGCATTTTACAAAGGAAACCTTTGTAATATGGCTTATGCACAAGAATGTACTCAAAATATTCAGTTATCAGAAATGTACAAGTCAAAACAACAATGGAATATTACTCTATATTCAATGTAAATAGTATTGCTACACATTTTGCCAAGAGTTTTGAGCTACAGAAACATGCACATACCCCGCAGGATTATTCATACTATCTCCTACCCATCAGGCCCTTTTATAAACCAAATAAAACATAGATATACCAGAGGGTGTGTCTATCATAGGAGAATTGATAAATAATTGCATTTCCCAACAATAGAATTCTATTACAAGTAGAATGAATAAGCTAATGTTTTATGCAAAAGCACAGAGTAAATCTCAGAAGTACACCACTGGATAAAAGAAGGCAACCACAACAGAGATACAGGCTGTATAATTTCACTTACATAAAATTTCAAAGCAAGCAAAACTAATATGTGGTAAATAAAATCTCAGCAATGCCTTATAGGATTAACCAGAAAATAGTACTTGGGCTCTTCTCAGGAATTTAGAAGACACAGTTTTGACAAGGATGAGTTATAGATGGTACGCAGTTCTCAAAACCAATTGATAAATACTTCTGACATTGAATATAAACAATTGTTCCTTTTTAGAACCAAAATATTTCACACACACACACACACACACACACACACACACACACAAATGTGGGAAATGATAATAGTAGTCATTTAATGTAAATGTCAGTAATGATGTCATAGTTTAGTCTCCAGTTGCTATGGTAAAATACCCTGACAAAAACAAATCAAGGGAGCGGGGCTTTATTTCAGGTCACATTTCAAGGGTATAGTCCATCATGGTGGAGCAGCCAAGACAGCATGATCATAAAACCCCTACTCACATCACATTCATGATCCAACTGAATGTCTGCTGCTGTTGCCCTTTCTCCATCTGTATGGTCCACGATCCCAACCAGAGAATGAATGATCCCACCCACACTGGGTAGATCTTTCCACCTCAATTAAAATGATCAAACCTAGTAAAGTCATGCCTTAGAAGAAGGTCTCCTGTTGGTTTTAAATTCTGTAAATTGACAGTTAAAACTAAACTTCACAAACTTGCATACATGTATTATATTTAATTTGTTGCTTTGAAATGTATATATTATATAGTGGATAAGTACATATAGTTTACATATATATGTTCCCTCAGACACCAAATATAGTTGAGAATATTTAAATTTTATTCTTCAGTTTTTAAGGGATATAATACATTGTGATTGATGATACTTTTTTGTACTACCTTATATTTCTTGAACTTACTCATCTTATCTAACTGAAAATTAGTGATTTTTTATCATCTCTACTTTATCTCTCAATAATTCCACTCTAGTCCTTATTACTGAAGTTTAATAGAGTCTACCCATGAAATATTTTTTTAGTACATGGAACATTTCACTAAGAATAACTTCCTCCATATCCATCCATATTGTTGCAAAGGTGTAGACATATTATTTTGTAAGGCTTAATTACATTCTGTTGCTTGTGACATCAACAAATTCTTTCTCAGTTTACCTGTTGATACACAGGTTGGTCCCATATTGGCTACTTTGAATAGTGCTGTATCACAAAAAGGCAAATGTCTTTTTGAAATAGTGGTATTACTTCCTATGAAAATACGTGTACCCATATGCCAATAGATTATTGCTGTAGTTTGGTGATTTGCTAGTGTAGGTTTTTTTTCTTTGTTTAGTTTTGTCTTGTTTTGTTATTGAGAATCATCTCCACTGTTTTCCATAACGCCTGTGCTAATTGGAGTTATCTTGCCACAATGTGCAACAGCTTGTTTTTCATCATGGTCTTTCCATCCCTTTTTGCCTTGCATCTTTTGAATAACGGTTCAGGGTTGTTTTTCGTTTGTTTTTGTTTGTTTGTTTGTTTGTTTGTTTGTTCTGTTTTGTTTTTGTTTTTTGAGACAGGATTTCTCTGTGTAGCTTTGTGCCTTTCCTGGAACTCACTCTGTAGCCCAAGATGGCCTTGAACTCACAGAGATCCACCTGCCTCCTGAGCGCTAGGATTAAATGTGTGCACCACCACTGCCTGGCTAACGCTTCAGTTTGAAACCATTATTTTACTAACAATAAGTAATGTTGAAACAGTTTGCTGTTTCATATGCCAGTTAGCTTTTGTAAGAGTATCTTCTTCTCCTCCTCTCTCCTCCTTAATCCCCTCCTCTTTGAGACAGGGCTTCTCTGTGTAGCCCTGGCTGGCCTGGAAATAAGTATGTTGAGCATGCTGGCCTTGAAGTTGAAGATCCACCTATCTCTGCCTCCTAAGTACTGGAATTGAAGTGGTAGCCGCCGCCACCACCACCACCACCCAACTAAGAGTCTATTCTTATCCTTTGCCAGTTTTTGATCTGCTAGTTTTCATGAGATGAGACAAATTTGAATTTCTTTTGTATTTTATACATTAACCTTTTATATGATGCACAGCTTGCAAATATTCTCTCTCATTCTCCACTTTTCTCATTTTACTTTGTTGATAATTGCCTTTAATATGAAGATGATTTTTAATTTGATTCGATCCATTTGTCTGATTGCAGTTTTAGTGCCTGTATTTTGGGGGTAAATCCAATAAAAGTTATTGATTGCCTAGACAAATGATGTAGAGATTCACATATTTCCTTTATGAGTTATTAAATTTTTAAAATTTATTTAATGTTTTAAAGCTCACATTCAGCCTTTGACACAACTTGATTCATTTCTCATAAGGCTCAAATTTTCATAGTTTTGTTGTTCTTGCAGAGAAACTAAGTTTGATGCCCAGAACTTAACATCCAGAAGTCCACAGCTCCCTTTCAACTCCAGGTCCAAAGAGTGGAGTATACTCTTCTACCTCCTAGGGTACAATACACACATGTATACACACATACACACATACATACATACATACACACACACATACACATACACAAATTTAAGAAGAAGGGAGAAACTAGCATAGGATACTAAGAAAAAATAGTTAATAATATTTTTTAAATCAATACTGTAGTACTGCCTCAAACATCTCTACAACGCCTGATCTCCCACATTTCCCACATTCTTCTCCAAGGTTTGATTGTGTGTGTGTGTGTGTGTGTGTGTGTGTGTGTGTGTGTGTGAAAGAGACTCTATGTAGAATGTGATGGACAGAATCCTGACAACACATTGGATGTTGTCCAGCAATAACCAGTCATATCAATGCAACTCAAATCACACTCATGGGATTCGACAAGAAAGTTGGCTGTCCTTTAGGATACAGTCACCCTGCTGCTTGCTCTAAAGAGTGACCTCCTTTCCTCTGGTAGTTACTGAATTCAGACCTAATGTCTAGTCTCATTTAAAAATCTCTGTTTGCAATGTCTAAGCCAAGGCCAAGTACAGTAGTTAGTGAACCACCAGGGCTGCCAACAATTAGAACTTTGAAGGAAAACCTTGCCAGTAGATTATCATGCCTGCTCCCATTAGAATCAACATTGCTTTTTTGTGCTCATAATGTAAAATGCAATTCAGTTTCAAAGATAACTGCTTTAATTCAGAAACGGTTGACAGCGGCAGGATTATAGTGTAGGCTCTGAGCTTAAAAATAGTTTGGGTTTGGTTCTAAGTATCTCTGCATTGATAGTATCTCACAGGACAGCAACAGAAAGAGGGTAGCAGTACATAGTTTTATCAGCTCACGAATAAAGACATACCAAGCTTATGACAATTGAGTAATTGGATTTGGAACTGAAGTCATGAGCTTCTATTTCATATTAGGAAACATTTTGAAGAAATAATGTATAAGTTTCATTAAAATTTATGCTGTGATTTATTTGATTAAACTTCTATAGTGATTTATTAGGCATAATTGCAAAGAAGAGGTAGTTCAGTTTCTCCCCATTTTGGGTAGAAGTTAAGTACTCTTGAGTCTAAACTTGGGGGACATGTCCTCAATAAAGTAGAGCTTATAATTAACATTTCTGTGCATTTCCTATAATGCAAACATGCAAGAGGGAATATTTAAATGCCTCGCAATTAAAATGAAAACATTTTACTTGTACTGGCAGCCTTTTAACTTTTCAGTTCATTGTATTTATGGCTATCATTATTAGACATCTGGAAAAATATAGTTATGCCTGCTATTTATATTGCAAACTAAAGACTTTGAATCATTTTGTAGACATGATCTCATTAATGCTCTCTGCATCTCTGTGAGGTAAGTGCAATTATCTTCATTTTATTGAGTTTAAATTACTTTCCAAGGTGTCAAAGAAAATCATGGCAGGATGAGGGGAAAAAATGTAGAGGTCTCTAAGTGTCCACTGTAATGTTAAATCCTGTTAAGTAAAATTGGAAAATTAAGAATCAAGTTTTAAGTGGCTAAAACATAATTTTCTATAAATAGTGATTCAATGTAGCTTGTATGACATGTAACATTTTGTGGTTATGCCATTTCCAGCATAATTTAACGGCCTGACTCATATTCTAATATGTTTGTCAAACCAATATTTTATATAGCAACATTACCTAAAGTGTTTTTTTTTTTAATCAAGGAAAGAAATAGAAAACTCCATGAACACAGTGCCTTGTCTAAATTGTTGCCACTTTGCTAATTATTTCATTTTGCCCCTGTCTCTTATACCCACAGCCACACTTAAAATTGTTTTATAAGTTTTCTTTTCAGGTAGTTATTTTTGGGGAATGGGGTGGTATTATCAGTTCTCAAGTTTGTAGGCAATTATTTAACAACTCTTTGTCCCTACTCTACATATTTCTCACTCTGAGATGTCACTGAAGATAAAATTCCAGGTTTTTTGATTCCTTTCAAGCTTCACTTCTGTACATTCAAATATAGGAGATACGACAACAAAACCATTTGTTTGGGCTTTGCTTTTTCTTTTATTTTCAGCAAGTTCTAAGAGCATTCCAGGAAGCAAGAAGTGGTTCTTCCACAGACGGTGCTGAAAACATACTCACATGTGAAAGAATGAAGCTGAGCACTTACTTCAAAGAAAATCTAAAACTAAACCCAGAGCTAACTCTTCTCATACCTTTCCAAAAAACCAAATAAAAGCAAACACAGGTAGCAATATTTGTGCTTGGATTTAACAATGACTTTTTAAATTTGCAGTCCAAATCCAGAATAACAAAAGAAAAACTAGAAAGCTAGACTTCTCCAATATAGGCAGTAAACTGGACTCAAGAGGTTATTACTAACAATAGGAAACTATGAAGTTGGGAGGGTGATTGGATGGGTAGCATTAGGGGAGTTTAGAAGGAGGTAATGGAAGTTTTTATGCTCAAAATACTTTGTATGAGTTCATGGAATTTACAAAAATTAAAAAAAAAAACCACACCTACATTACACTATATGGTTTAAACTACTACTAAGACTGAAAAAATAAGTGATAAAATGGGATTAAATAGTGGCAAACCAGATTTTGATAATGGCTCAATGTTATGAATATAAATAGACCTCCTATAACCCAAATAAAATGCCCAAAAGCAAACAATTAAAAAAAAAAGCCAGGAAGTGTTGTGGCTCCGTGGTGGAGTACTTACCTAATATAAATGAGGTTCTAGGTTCAAAACTCAGTACTGTTCACCACCCCCAAAGCCACAAATAAAAAATGATAAGCAAAATATTTGAATAATTTCCTGTCATCTACATGTCATATACAAATGACTAATGAGCACAGAACTCTTCACTCACCATCAACAGTGATTAGGAAAGTCACATGACACTGTTTTTTACTTTATATTCCAAAGAAAAGCTAAAGTAATGATTGTGATGGGGTTGACAAGGACAGAGCAGAACTGAGCAGAACTGCAAAACTGGACCACTTGTACAATAATCATGTGCATGTGAACTGGTGCAGACCTGATGAAATGAATTCCCTCCAAGAACTAAGATAGCATGTGACATCTCCCACCACTGTTAAGCATGCATTCCTAAAGAACTAGAAACAAATTCAAACAGAATCTTGGACACTAATTTTATTTCCATGGAACCATTCATAATGGTGAAAATTTGAAATGTTCCCTGTGTCTATCAACATAAGTGTGCATAGCGAATATGGTAGGTTACACAGTAGATCATATTGTTTAGTCATAAAAATGAACTTTTTAGAAAAATTTTATCTTAATTAAGGAATGTTTTATTCATTTTACATACCAACCACAGATCTCCTTTTTATCCCTCCTCCTGCTCCACTCAGCCTTCTTCTCCAACCTTCCTTCCATTCCCTTCTCCAAAAAACTAACACCTTCCATAGGGAGTCAGCAGTACCTGGTGCATTCAGTTTAGATCCAAGTCCCTCCTCCTGTATCGAGGATGTTCCAGGTGTCCCATCATAGGTAATAGGCTCCAAAAGCAAGCTCATACACCAGGGATAGATCCTGATCCCTCTGCCAGGGGGCCCCTTGACCAAGCTACACAACTGTCTCCTTATGCAGAGGGCCTAGTCCAGTTCCATGGAGGCTCCACAGTTGTTGGTCTAAATTTCATAAGTTCCCACTAGCTTGGTTAAGTTGTCTATGTAGGTTTCTCCACCATGATCTCAACACCCCTTGCTCATAGAATCCCTCTTGTAATAGTCAAGAGGGTGCCTGAGATGGCCTATCCTGGTAATCAGATTGGTGAATACCCTAATGATCATCATACAGCCTTCATCCAGTAACTGATAGAAGCAGATGCAGAGATCCATGGTCAGGTGCCATGCTGAGTTCCAGGAATCCAGGCAAATAATGAACTTGTTATACACACACATATGCTATAACATTGATAAACCTTTAAAACATGATAAATGCAATAAGTTAGAAAACAATAACAAATATTTTATGATTCTGCTAAAATATAAAGCTTAAATAAGTTAAGTTTATAGAGCTAAAGTATAGAATATCAGGAACAAAAGGTACAGAAAATGAGGAATTATTGGCTAAGTTACAGTGAATGATTTTGGAGTACTTTTGTAGTTTTGGAAATAATGGTGATGGCTATGCAACATCTTCAATGTAGTTAAAAAAACAAATTACATAGTGAAAAAATATAAAATGAGACATTTCATGTATATATATGCTTTACCACCACTTTTTATATTGTGTATTTTTTAATATTGTGTATTTCAATACAAACTAATCTATAACACATTCAAATGAAACATAAGCTGTTTAATTTTATGTTTCCTAAAAAAAGAACCTATTATATTTTTATTTAGTGAGTTTAATATATTGACTGTCCAAGCAAGGCATATCTGATAATTAAGAGTACACACATTTCTTTTACATTTAGGTCAGATCATTCTGAAAGCCATTGTTCCACTGCAAATCTCTCTAACACATGACTTAATATTTTGGGGGAAAAATCATTCTCAATTTTATTATAAAAGCAAGCATTTGCCAGGCAGTGGTGGCACATGCCTTTAATCCCATGACTTGAGAGGCAGAGGCAAGTGGATCTCTGAGAGTTAAAGGCCAGCCTGGTCTACAGAGTGAGTTCCAAGACAGGCTCTTAAACTATGCAGAGAAACTCTGTCTAAAAAAAAAAAAAAAAAAAAAAAAAATCAAGCACTTAGTACAGGAAGAATGAATTCCTACACTCTTTTTAAGTGAATAATTAGCACATACTTAAGGTAGTCATTTTGATTATCTTTGTTAATTTGAATATAAATACAATATTATAATGAAAATTTCATTATGTTAATGTATGTACACAGATACCCAAGTTGAACTTTTCAGGAAAGAGTTAAGAACCCTTGAATATGTGAGGGGCTCACAATGATGTTTTTAGTTTCCAATATATTCCTTTATGCTTTGTTTTTTAAAAATAATGTCACAGCCTTCATCCATTAATAGGTCATATTACACTGTTACAAAATGTAGACCAGGTAGTCTCGGAGGTATCAGTCCCTGATATGAAACTAAAAAGATGTATGTTAAATGGCTGACAGTCTTTGCATCATGATAAAAAATGACATTCAACCCAAACATTATCGGGATGTTTCACTGAGTGGCTCTTGTGTCTGTATGAATAAGAGATTATGCAGGTCTCCACATACATTTTTATTATCTGTGAAAATAAAGCTTTTATTGTAAATGGCAATCAAGTTCATCAAACACAAGGAAAATAAATATCTTTAAAAGTGCTTTATGTGGGTCCTCCACAAAGGGGATGAATTTTGCCAGTTGGCACCGGGACTGCAGAGACAAGATAAAATAGTATCACAGAAGACACCATGGCTATCTTCCTTTTGTCCCTTCCTTCCTGTCTCCCTCCTCTCTTCTCTTCCTCCTCCTCTCACTTCCTTCCATCCTTTCTGCCTCTTTCTGTTATTGTTCCTGTATCTCCCTCTATTTCCCTGTCTTATTTTTTTCCCTGTGGAAATTTAAGGTGAAGAGAACAGCAATTGGTCAAAACATCAGGCCATTTCTCTGTGTTGCCATACTGTAGTGCCTAGCATTTCCAACCAGTACTAAATATATGTAACAGAAATGAAAATTCTTTAAATGTGAGAGGAAAAACAAACCCTTCCATCCATTAACATTTGCAAGTAGGTCTCCAATTCATAGACTGAGCAAGGGTCCCTTGCTGATTCTGCTGCTGGCTGTTTAGGCTAGCTTGGCTAGTGAGCTTGCCCTGAGTCTTGTCCATTTCTGCATCTAACACTCTGGAATACTGCTTGCCTACAACACACACAAGGTTTTTATGTGGATTCTAGGAATCCAAATTTTGTTTTTTGCAATTATTGCTCAAGGGCTTTAACCACTGAGTAACCTCCTGGAACTATCCTTTCTCTTAGCTACTAATCACAGTGAGGATCCTATGTGCATTTTGTCAATTTAATGCATTCTTAAAACTGGTGTGACAATTTATTTTAAAATAATTGGTTTTTATCTTTTTCTTGGTGGACGATTTAAATTTTGTTATATACTCTGGAAACAAACCTTTAACAATGATTATTCGCCATCTTTGATTTTTTTTTTCTGTTTTAGGATATTTAATTGTATTTTTAGCCCTTTAAAGATGTCACCATATCTGTGCTACCTTCATATTTTGACAGTGCCTCTTACGTCATTTGTATGGCTCATCTTGATAAGATGTTCCTTTTTAAAAATTTATTTATTATATTTGTGTTTTAATTTTACACATCAGCCATGGGTTCCCCTGTCCTCCCTCCTCCCGCCCCTGCTCCCACCTTCCCCTCAACCCCTCCCCTCGATTCCCATCTCCTCCAGGGCCAAGACTCCCCTGGGGATTCAATTCAATCTGGTGGATTCAGTACAGGCAGGTCCAGTCCCCTCCTTCCAGGCTGAGCAAAGTGTCCCTGTATAAGCACAAGGTTCCAAACAGCCAGCTCATGCACTAAGGATAGGTCTGGGTCCCATTGCCTGGGTGCCTCCCAAACAGTTCAAGCTATTCAATTGTCTCACTTATCCAGAGGGTCTGATCCAGATGGGGACTCCACAGCCTTTGTTTCATAATTCACGTGCTTCCATTTGTTTGGCTATTTGTCCCTGTGCTTTTCCAATCTTGGTCTCAACAATTCATACTCTTACAGTCACAGACACAGAAGACAGCTAATACTGGAGAGGATGTGGAGCAAGGGGAACTCTTCTCCACTGCTGGTAGGAATGCATGCTTGTACAGCCACTTTGGAAATCAATATGGCGCTTCCTTAGAAAATTGGAAATCCATCTCCCCCAAGACCCAGCTATTGGGCATATACCCAAGGAATGCTCAATCACACCACAAAGGAATTTTCTCAGCTATGTTCATATCAGCATTGTTTGTAATAGCCAGAACCTGGAAATAACCTAGATGCCCTTCAACTGAAGAATGGTTAAAGAAAATATGGAATACATACACAATGGAGTACTACTCAGTGGAGAAAAACAATACATCATGAGGTTTGCAGGCAAATGGATGGATCTAGAAAAAATCATCCTGAGTGAGGTAACCCAGACTCAGAAAGACAAACATGGCATGTACTCACTCATAGGAGGATACTAGATGTAAAACAAAGATGACTAGACTGCTATGCAACTCCAAGGAGGCTACCTAGAAAAACAGGGTCCTAGGAAAGACACAGGGATTGCCCAATGACAGAGAAATGGATGAGATCTACATGCACAACCTGGATGACAGTGGGAGTAATGAAGGGCAAGTTTCAAGGGAAAGAGAGCTTAGGGGAGCAGGAGACCCCAGCTGGATCAAGAACAGAAAGGGAGAACAAGGAACAACAGACCATGATAAATGAAGACCACATGAGAACAGGAAGAAGCAAAGTGCTAGAGAGGTCCCCAGAAATCCACAATGATACATCCTCTGTAGACTGCTGGCAATGGTCGAGAGAAAGCCTAATCTGACCTAGTCTGGTGATCAGATGGCCAAACACCCTAAAGGTCGTGCTGGAACTCTCATCCAATAACTGATGGAAGTGGATGCAGAGATCCTCAGCCAGGCCCTAGGTGGAGCTCCAGGAGTCCAATTGTCGAGAAAGAGGAGTAAGATGTTTCCTATCTCTGGCTGCTCTTTAGATTAACTCTCCACCATTGTTTATACAAAGTTTGATGTATTTGTCTTGGTGTGCTCAAAAAGCAGTTTCCTTGGTGTTCATTGAGTTTCTGGAGCATATTAAACTGATTTTCAACAAAATTTGAAAAGAATTTAAACATTATCTCTTCAAATACCCTTTCCCTGGCTTAGCCCTTTTCCCTACATACCATGGCATATTCTATAACTATCCCATAAGTCAGTGTTCTGTCAGCCATTGTTTTCAGTTGTTTTTCTCTATGTAGTTTACTTTAGAACATTTATCTTCAAAATATTTATTTTTTCCTTCAATGCCTTAATCGACTATTTACTTGATAAAATTGGTTTTCATATAAGGCACTGTTCATTTCATTGACAGAAACTCTATTTTCATCATTTTACCAATATTCCTTTCTTTGCTTATTTATATTTTTTTCGAAGTCTGGTATATACAAAGGGTTTTATAATAGCTTAGAAATAATTTTGTCAGAATTTCATTATATATCTCTTCACTTATGTACATTCCTTATGTGCAATGATTTATTTTCCCCTCTTACTATGGATCATATTTTTCCAAGCCTGCTAATTTTCTAACACATGCCAGACATTGTTAATTTTACATCAGCAGAATCTTTGTATTCTCTTCCTCTAATTATCATTGCATTTGGCTTTGGCATGCAGTGCCATGATATGGAGTAATCCTGACCCTTTGAGACTTCTGTTCTAACCTATTAAGCCTCAAAACCCAGAAACATCACTGGTGTTGAGCTAATTTATTAATTACCAATATTAGAGTAATCTTTTGGTAATTCTAAACAACGCCTTGTGTGCTATAGTTCTTCCTATTTTTGACAGTTTTGCAAACAAGTCCCAGTTCTTTGTCCTTGCTGGAAATGAGCTTGAGTGGTAGTTATCTGGAAGTGAATTCTCTTTTCAGAGAGTTTTCTCTTAACCATTGTCAGATAGCCAGGCATAGGGATGCATGACTTTACTACTCCTAGCAATCTGGAGGTGGTGCTAAGCCGTTCTCTGAGTTCAAGGCCAGTCTGTCCATACAGAGTGGTCCTGGTAAGCCAAGCCTTCACATGTGACCCCCATCTCAATCATCATCATCATCATCATCATCATCATCATCATCATCATCATTTTAGATGGGTATTCAGGGCAAATTCAAGGACCTCTGCTCAGCCCTTCCTCCCTGAACTTCCTCTTCAGTTTCCTTTTCTCCATGACCTTGCCCTACAACATGGTCAATGTGCCTTATGTGGCTTTATTTCTATGCTATTAGTTGATTCCTACTTCTAGACACTTAGGGATTTCCTAGTTATGCTGTGGTTTAGAACACTTTTCACATAGACACCAGAGCTAATCACAAAGACTGGTTTTGGTTTCTTTCTCATGGGAGTCAGTTCCCTGCTGCCTTTTATCTGTTGCCTGAATGCTGATTTCTTTGTTTTTACACTTTTCTTAATGATTGGTGAAGGGGAGTCAATGTGGCCTCTGTTCTTCCCTTTTAAATGGGAGTAAGCATTGTGTAAATAATGTCAATTTGTATTTATTATCCTTTAAAATTATTATTTAATTCTACTGTGGTGCTGTGTGTCAATTTATTTGTCTAGCATCATGTTGTTGAATAGTTGATTGGTTTTGACCTTGGTTGCTATAATAAGTGGTGCTAAGAACATCCTTGTGCTCCTGTTATTGTGGCCATGTTCATGGAATATAAAAATGTAATTAGAGTTAATATTGATCTTCAGTACAGTGATCTTTCACAAACATTGGTTAATTACATAGAGATACTTTTGTATTTATAGGCTTATAATTACAGTATCTGTGGAATAGTTTTCTGTTTTATTGTTGATTCTGATTATTTATATTTCCTTCCCAATCCCAGAGTACATTGCTGAAGACTGTTGGTAACAGTATGATTACTAGCAATGTATGTGATCTAAGAAAATAAAATCAAATAATTTATATATGGTCTACCTTAGTATTTTATCAAATTGATAGAATAGCTGTTATAATTTTTTAAGTATTTAGTGCGTGTGTGTCTGTATATAAATGTGTGTGTGTGTTTCTATGTGTTTGTATGAATATGTGTATGTCTACGTTTGTGTGTATGTCTATGCTATGTACATACACATTCACTATGTGGGCTTTAAGAACTGAATTAAGATCATCAAGCTTTATCAGCTTTGTGATAATTAATGTATCCTTTGAATCATCTTGCCCTCTTGTTACCCTTTTCACAATATACTACATGGTCAATGTTTTTGTCAATTTTTATATACATTGAAATGATAATATAACTTTTCTATTTGCCCACAATTCTTGAAGAAGTGAGAAATAGATGGGATACCTTGTGTTCATCAGCCTTATTTGGAGAATTCAATTGTCTCTAGAATTTGTACTTTTCCTATTGCTCTCCCAGTCTTTACATATTTGAGAAACAGTTTTCACAATAATCACCACATCTACTTGCAGTAGCAACAAATCCCAGTACAACCAGTGGCACGCTTCTCTAGATGTGGATGTTACCTTTAACCATCTGATCAGTAACTTACTAATTTTATTATTTTTATCTAAATTTTGCCTCTTGAAGGTCTCATCTTTCTTGCTGTCCAAGGCTATTTCCTTTAAAATTATTTTGAAAATTCAATTATCCCACTTATGCATTTATATATACAAATGAAAAACCATTGTTTGTCATTTTTCAGTATACTACAACATGTGGTACTCTGTTTCCATCATTATCTTTTAAAAATCAATGAACATTATTCCCAAGTCTTCATGGAGGATATACAATAGTCATGATGACAACACATTAAATCACAGAGATCTGTAATTGCTTTACAATTTCACGGCTTTGAGCTCACAGACTTGGGTTAAACAGTTTGGTTTATGGAACTTATCAATGCATTTCTGTGGGTTAACATATATTCGATTTGCACAATTTATATTTGGCATAGCATCATCACTGCTCTTCAATACATGGACATGGTCTTACTGAGTATACTTTGGTTTTATTCTGATTTTTCCAGTCATCGTCTAACATTAAACTCAAGGTAGAGTGTTAAAATCTCTCACTATTTACTTCTAGGCTTCCTATCTTCAGCAATCTCAGTGTTATTTGAGGTGATTTACTCCTAGTAATTTTAATTTCATTGCCAGTGTGCCCTTTAGATTTACAAGATGTTTCTTAGTGGGTATTTTTTTTTCTGCATTTCACTTTGCCCAACCTGAGCTTATCCATGATTTTCTCACTTTCTGAATCATGGTGTTTGGTGTGAGTATCTTCTATGTATTTTCGCCCAAGATATGGGTCTCACTGTTCAGCTCAAGGCAGTTACAATCTTACAATCTACCCATCCTTGGCTCCAAAGTTTGAGGATTACAGGCATGTGCCACCTTGCCTGGCTTTTTCAGTGCTCTTTAAGTAAGACCATCTGGCTGTGTTCTCTTAGAAGGTGCTTAAGGCATAGTCACATGTGATGATAATCTTGATATGTCTCATATGCTCTTGTAATTTCCCTTTGTGTGCTATGCTTTTGTGAGACTAGATATCTTAAATGACTTAATTAAAGTGTCTTTGGCATTGAACAAACACATATTTTTAATACATATAATTTTATGAGTTTGGAGACCTGAAATATGATGGGTACATATTCAATTGCTCCTGACATTTCCTTGTGTTCTATTCCAAATTTAAATTCACACTGATTTTTTTTGCATGTATAGTATTAGTATTTAACATGAGATTTACCACTTATAAACCATGCGGTTGTAAAGAATCTGTAATATTATAGATCATATTATTATATTATATAGACCATTCCAGTATTTACACATACAGAATACCTGAGAGTTTATACCTTTGGAGAACCCTATCCACATGCCCATGACTCTAATGATTGCTATTGAATTATCCATTTATATGATTTGAAATATTGCAGATACAGTACATAAATGGTTATATATACTGTTTCCTTCTCTGGTAAGCTTATTTAATAAATATTCTTTAGGGTAATCCATGTGTATGTAATAAATTTTCTTTATCTATTACATTTATATGCTTATGCAAACAAAGGTGAGAATACAAGATCCTATGAGGCAGCATTGTCTGAAATTTTTGAGGAATCTCTTCACAATTTTCCATAGTTATAACATTTTTTATTTTCATGGAACATGCACAGAAGTTTCAATTTCTAAAAGTACATAATTACCAATGTGTTTTTATGGTTTAATTTGATGATAGATACACTGACATATGAGAGGTGATGTCTCATTGCAGTTTTGATTTGCTTTGCCATATGAGTATGGCTATTGAGCATTTTGGTGTATAACTGTTGGCCACTTGTACTTTTATAAAGAAATGCCTGTTTGAGTCCTTTGCTGATTTTAAATCAGCCTTGGATTTTATTTTTGCTGTTGGAAATCCTTGTGCATTTTAAAAATTAACCATTTTTTGGATATGTGTCTTACAGATTTTTTTTTTATTCTGAACAAAACTGCTGAGTTATTCAACCTGGTGGACTGAACAACTACCAGGTTCTCATTATTTCTAGGGAACAGATGGCCACTGTTAGAATCTTCAGCCATTTTTACCCAAGCTGATCACTATAGTATCCTTTTATTCTATTAATTCATTCCTCTAGAGAACCTGTGCTAACACATTGTAGCTCTTTAATATTCTTTACATCCTGGTAGTGTGTAAAGCTTTTATTTTATTTTTCAGATTTTTGTAGTTTTATAAGAATATCATTTTCAATTTGGGCAAAACAACACATTGGGAATTTTATCATTGTGATAGCAATAATCTTTGTAGACCCTGTTGGATTGCATTGACATTTTAACACCATGTGTGTATTCAACATCTATGTTAAATTTTATTTCAGAGGAAATGCCCCTTGTGGGTCAATAATACTGATCTCAGAAGATAGAGATTATTCAACAAAATCCCAGAGCCAGGAGTGGAATATATCCCTAGAAGTTCTTGGTAAAGGAGTGAGGGTACAGAGACCCCAAAATGATGCAAGCTATTGCTGTTGTGTTTGTTTATCCACACAAACTAGAAGATAGTAAGACTCCATTGCTGAAGACCATTTTGAGGTGTAGGACGTAACACAATCAAGTTGGAATTGAGTTGGCAGCTTCTTTAATGCTGGGTAGCTTTCATGATACCAGAAAGTGCTATATAAGCTGTCAGGGAGAGAAAAGTACCAACAGTCTTACCCATGTATGTATTAGTTTGCTGTTAAACCAAACCAGTAGGTAAAATGAGCCCATTCATGCAATGTTGGCATGATTGTTATTGAGGACAACTACTTTCATATACTATCTAAGACCTGTAACCCTGTAAGGGATTCAAACTTTGTACTATAAACTTGGCCAAACACCCATGTTTATGGAGGTTATAGATCCTGGGAAAAAGCTAAAGTGCAATTTTGCTAAATGAATATATTGTGCTCCTCAAGCCAAGCTGCCTTCTAAATAACTTTGCTTTTTTCCATTGACTTGGGCAGGTCATTCTTGGTCAGAAAAGCCTCATTTTGTAGTGGACAGTGATTAATGCAGTCTTACAACTGGTCTACATACAAAGAATATGTGACCATTTTGCACTCATCCCTAAGTTGGACATTAATGTTTTTCCTTCCAAAGCTTAAAGACAACCAGAGAAGAGACAGAAAAAATATGTTAGAGTTGGTAGATGGAAATGAGTGGATTGTGGATAAGGCATGGTCATTGAGCTCATGAACCCACATAATCTCTCTGGACAAGACCTAAGTGTTATTAGTCCTGTCAACAACACTTTGTGGATTTGGTAGGGGCTCATGAGCTCTCTGAACAATCATTGAGGTCTATGTTTGCTGGGAAAGATTTTATTTAGTATTGTAGCCCCTGGTTAGTTGTCATACTCAAGCAAATGATCCCTAGCCTATGTTTATACAAGCAACCTCAATTAAATACAGTGGGTCACATACAACAAAATGACATGAAATGTGAAGAAATCTAGCTGAGGAGAAGAAGGGTTCAGAGAGAATTGAGAGGGGAACAAAAAGAGATGGAATTAATATGATCAAAATATAAGTATATGTATGAAGTTGCCACAATACAAAGATTAAAAAAAATTAAGAAAATTTTAGAAATGAAGGAGTGGTGTCACACACCAGTAATCTTGCCACTCTGACTGCTGAAGAAGGATTGAAATTTTGAGGTTAGCATGGGTATATCTGAGATCCTATCCCCCAAAACAAACCAAATACCAAGGGTATAAGAATAATTATCAGCTGCAGGTTAATATACAACTGTAGAAAACAATATAAAACTGTGGCATCAAATATGCAACCATAGAGCCTAATATACAACTCCAGAGGCCAATATACACCTGTAGGATTCAAAATACAACTTCAGAATCAAGGTTAGTATTGCCATAGGCATCTGACACTATCCATCCCTGTTTGCTACTAGTTTACAAAGCTTTTCACAGTTGTCTGTAGCTATCAATAAATCTGAGCAGTAAAATATTACTGGTGGCATGTGAAAAGGCCCATTTGTGAATGTGTTCATTGAGAAACAGTTTGAACCTTTCTGCATCTGTGAATTGCTACTTGCAAAGGGAAAGAATGTGGAAAGGCATGAGTTTTTTAGGCATTTGCTGCCTGCCATATCAGATGCTGGCCTTTCCAGGATTCCAATGTGTGTGGAGTCAAACTGTAGACATTATGGGTGATAGCTAAAAGAACCTGCTCATCTGGGAAAGAAAAAGAACATTTTTTGATCCCTAGAATACATGAAGAATACTTCTGCTTCTTTTCTTCCCTTTTATTCTTTAGGAACTGAATTGGACTGTGTTTCGAATTCTTGGACTCAAGTGTTTTGTTTTTTTTTTTTTTAATTTCTTAGTTCCATAGACATTGATTCATTTGTATTTCACATTTTTCAAGTGCGCAAAGCATTATGACTATCTACCATTGTATGGTAGCCCACCAGAATTATTTATTTACTTGCTTACTCATATCTCCTGCTCTGTTTTTCTCTGTATATATCATTGGGTTATGTGAGAACATTTTTTTCTAAGTATATAATGTGCTTTTAATATACTAACCCCAATACTTCTCTTTTATCCCTCTTTCTCCAATTGGTTTACTTTGCCTCTAGACAGTTTTCCTTCTACTTTCAATACATATGTACATTTGTAAGTGGTGGTACACATGGGTCTGTGAAGCTGTGACTCACAGAGGTGAATAAACATGCAATCTTGAAATCTGCATTTCAAGCTGATAACTGACTGGGTAAGAGTTAAATATTTCTGTAATGCTAAAATAATCACGGTAAGTGAAGAGATTTTCCATAAGAAGTTTTGCTTACTGAAATTACATGAAGGTAACTACTACAGTCCCAGACAAAAATAATTATGTAGGCAGTAAGTTTCAGAGCTTTGAGAGATTATGACTTTCCATAAATTATTCAATTCTAAGAAGCAAAGTTGAATTCCACACTAGAAGAGCTGACTAGGGATCAGAAGTACAATTATTGGCTGATCACTGTGCAAAATCATGAACAAAAGTTATACTAGGATTTCTAACTAGAACAATAAGACAGATGAAGAAGATAAAGGTGAGACAAAAGGAAAGAATAAAGTAAAAAGGGTCCCCCTGCTGGTGGTGGTGCAGGCCTTTAATCCCAGCACTTGGGAGGCAGAGGCAGGCAGATCTCTGTGAGTTCAAGGCCAGCCATGGGTTTACAGAGTGAGATCCAAGAGAGGAACCAAAACTACATGGAGAAACCCTGTCTTGAAAAAGCAAACAACAACAACAACAAATGTCAAAGAGTCCTTATTTTCCAATGATACAATTCCATAAAACAATTCTACCTGGAAATTCCTAGAGCTGATAAACACATTCAACAAATAACATGATACAAAAGTAACACACAAAATCAGTGACCTTCTTATATGCAAAAGAAAAGCACGTAAAGAAAGGAGTCAGGGAAGCTTTCTGTTTATATAAACATGTCTATATATTATGCTGGCTTAGTAAAGTGGTGGTTCTAGATTCTTCTCCAAGATCTATAACATCATTACCTCTGGGTAGCTGGCTAGTTTTCCAGTACCAGGCATGATTTCTCGCTTGTTGAGATCTCAAATCCAACTACAGAGCTTTTACTTACTGCCGTGTATGAGTGCCACTACTTTACTTATAAGGTTATGTTGCCATGCCAGACATGGTTGCAAATCATAGGTGTCATATTTGGCTACAACTTCAGTTTGATGGTAAGGTAGTCAGAGTTAAGTCCACAAGGCCTCTACCTCATCCAAACAACTATTGGCAACTAAAGATTTCTGAGAGTGAGAGAAATATTATTCCCCATCTAAGAGCACACCAACTAGTTATCTTATAACAAAGAATCATCTCTGAAATCATACAAACAATTAAATTATACCAACTGATCAGATTATATTTATGTATGTAGGAATATATATGTATATGTATATACATGTGAGCATGTGTATTATTCAGGGTTCTCTAGAGTAACAAAACTTATAGAATGAATCTCTATATATATTAAAGAAGTTATCAGAATGACTTACAGGCTATGTGCAGCTAATTCCACAATAACTGGCTATGAACAGAAAGTTCAAGAACACAGTAATTGTTTAATATGTGAGGCCAAATGTCTTAGCTGGTCTTTAGTATCTGCTAGAAACCCAAATAATTAAGTTCTAATGCTAGGGAAGGAAAGGACTTACTAGCAAGACCAGAGAAATCAGGAAAAGAGCAAAATGTTCCTTCTTCCATGTTCTTATATAGGCTTCCAGAAGAAAAAAATTAAAAGATCTGGGTTAAAGGTCTATCTACCCATGTCATAGATCCTAATTAGAAGTAGATCTTTCTACTTTGAATATAAGCAAATATCCCTCTGGGTGTGCCCTCAATTTTTGAGTTTTAGTTAACTCCATATGTAGACAAGTGGCAACTAAAAATGGCCATCACAACTTGTTACAATTAGTGAAGAATAAGTGATGAATCTGAAAGAGAGCAAAGAAGTGTACATAGGAAGGTAAGAGGGAAGGAAAAGAAAGGACAAAGCAATGTAATTATATTTCAATTTCAAAGAGTTAAGGAAAATAACTTAACCACAAAAATGTCTAGAGATCTGTAAGATGTAAAGCAAACTATATTTTGGGTTTCTGCTGTTGGGTAGGTAGGTAGGTTCTCAATTTTATTTTGTTGGTAAATTTTCTACAGAGTCTTTTATTCTACTATTCTGTAATAATCTTCCTTTGCAATGGTTGTATAGGGCCACAGCTAGAGACAATGGATAATAAGCTCTTTAGGTGGCTAGAAAGACTTACATTTTCATGGTCCATCAATTTTAAACTCTGCATCAAGGTTAGGCTAAAGGATATGCTCTCAAAACTGTTCTAAGGTTTAATGTCTTTAAATGACTGACGCCAACAGCCTTCCTGAACTCTGAACATTAGATTCTTTTGAAGCATGCTTCCTTCATATATTTAATCTCAACTTTACATGATTTTACATTGTCCTCCACTCCACAATGCAGTCATGGTAGTAGCAGAAGATGAAGAGAAGAAGCCCATATGCATGAGTACATCTCAAGCCTCTGTTTATGTGATATGCATGAATATCAGTTTGGTCAAGTGTGCTAAGAGTTTATACACATTCTCAGAGACACATAGAAATGCCTTGTCTGTGCATAGGTGAATACTTTAATAAACTACAACCACCAAGTGGCTAGTAAGAGAGATTTTTTAAACCTAGGACTGTAGGAAGATTGAATATCTAGTCTCTGTAGACTCGATGAATTAAAGAGTGGACAAATCCCACATTTAGTGATTTCACATTTAGTGATAGTGATTGCTTACACAATGAAGACCAGCAATTGTCAATTCCTTATTAGCACTGTTGCCTGTAAGACTGGATTGTGAAACATAACCAAGTTTAAATAAAATAGACTGTGTGTCAATTCACAGTTATAAAACAATTTGCATGAACTTTGGTCCATTAAAAAGGAATGGATATGGCATTCTTTACAGGACACTATATTAAATCTATATATTTTACTATCTGTCTTTAGGCAGAGGGAACCTATGTCTGATACACATACATTGTTTTTGCTTTTATTATTTGAAGGCAATCAGCCATTAATGAGAACTTTTGTCAACCCAAGTGGATATAGTACAATGTAGTTCCAATAGAGGAGTCCTGTCACACATAAGTTTTATAGGATCTGGAATAATTATCCCATGTGGTGATACACAGTATTGATTATGCTCTGGATTACAACCTGGAAAATACCTCAAATACCACTGAGCATGTTCAGTGCACATCTACAGTTCATACGTAGACTGGATTTAATTATCACACCAAAGATTTGAAAAACAAGTTTGGTATTCTCTTTCTCCAGGTGGGGGAAATAAATTTGTTAGACTTGAAGACAAATACAAATCTATGAGCCAATTTTCATGCACAAATTATAAAAATCATGGGAGAATAATCTACAAAATACATTTCAAAACAAATCCAGTAGACTTATGTATTAGAAAGACAATTTACACATGACATGATTCCTTTCCTATTCTAAATGAGTAATAATGCTATGTAAAATACATAAAAACAAACATTTAAAACATATACCTGCATCCAATTAAAGAAATAGAAGAAAAGGAAGTACTTACTGAATTGTGGATTTTGAGGCTTCCCTAAACTAGAAATTCTCATAGCAGCACAGGGCTGGTAACTATGGGACGACTGATTGCAAACACACTAACCATGGGCAGAAGGATGCTAGGTTCCTGGATTTCTCCCCACTTCTTGTTGGGACTCTGTAGGGGAGGTATATATCTTAGTCATAGGAAGAATGAGATATATGCTAATGGAAAACACAATGAGGCGGGCATTGAAGGTATTTTTCTGAGACATGACAGATTCTAGTATAGGGAAAATTTCCCAATGTATTTCAGTAAGTGTTTCTCTGGAAGCTGTCATAGCAGCAATCAGAAAAGGGCCCTTAGGGTTATTATTTGCAAGCAACCAATTAAGATTTATACAAAGTATTTCTTGTACCAGAATTAAACAAAAGCAATGAGTCATAACAAAATGAAAGCAAGAAAATAAAAACCCTTTACAGACAAATAAAAATACAATATAACAGGTCTGAAGGATCCTTGGGTTAAGAGAGAAACTCTAGTGAACTTTCTGTTTATCTTTGTTTGTTAAATGTCTTTAACTTATTCAGGTTGAGTGCATATGGTAATTAGAAGTAAATACCTTTAAGTACACTTTAAACATGGGATATTTGATAAAAAAAATACCTAATAACTATCATAAAGATCTATGAAAAGTTAGCAAGTTAAGTTTAAAAGAAGTAAAAGAAATGAAACAGACTGATACTATTGAGATTTAATAGAGATAGATATATATATCAATAATACTATATAATAAACAGGATTATAGATAAGCCCATCTAGTCATGTTCAACTGACTTTCTACAAAGGCTGAGAGATAACAAGTGGAGCAGTGAATTATGTTAGATTATGAATCATAGAGCTGAAATAACTGTGTATCAATATAAAATATCTACTTTGCATGTTTATTGGTCATCATATTATATAACTAAAATTAACAAATCTATAGATTTAAGACATAAAACAATAAAACCATGAGAACAAAAGTGTTGTGATTTTCATAAAGTTGACTTAGATGAATTTTTCTTTTAGATACAACCCTAGAAACACAAGGATGGTAAGACAAAAGGAGATAAACTGAACTACATAAAAATGAGGAATTGTTTGGCTCTGAAGAACATAACAAAATCAAATGATACTGAAGAAAATCTGAAAAAAATATATACAAGTCAAATATCTCATACAAGATTGTCTCTTGAACATATAAAGAACTCATAGTCAATGATAAAAAGGAAAATAAGGAGTGGAAAAAATACTTTCATAGGCCTTTTTTCAAAGGGATGTGCCAAATTACTACTGATCATACAAAAATGCAATGCCATTAATTGATATGGCAGTACAAATTAGAAGCAGGCTAACCTAATACCTGCCATTCACCAAGATGACTGTGATGTAGAAGACATGCTGATAATTCTTCACAAAGGTGCTGACAGATGGAAACCATCAAGTCTTGGTGGTGGAAATGTGAATTGACATACACATTTGGGGAAACAGTGTGTCAGAGCCTCCATTAGTCAAATGTGTGATTATCATGTGATGCAGGAATTTCACTTTTAAACATATGTATAGTCAAGTTAAATAACGCATAAATTGACTCAAGTCCTGTCCATGAACATTTATGATAGGATTGCATATACTTGTCAAATATTTATAAAATGTTTATACATTTTAAAAGGTTCTGTATTTCATACGGAAATGTAAGAAATCACTGATCAATATTATAACTTACCCCATCTGCCCTGGAACTCCCATCTGGACCAGAGGTGAGTGCCTGGGGTTATAGTCAGAGAGGCAACCGCCCCTGGGTCCCACCCCTGGGCACCATCCTGGGAGGACCTGACCAACTTGGCCCCAGTTTCCAGCCAGTTGGCGGGCCCTGTGGGAAGGCTCCCCTTTTCCAAGTATGCAGGCAGACCCTGCCGTCTCCACATTCTGCCCATTTGCCAGAGACCCAGCCACTTCCTAAAACTCAGAGACCAGCCCCCAGCTCCCATCCACCCTGGAACTCCCATCTGGACCAGAGAGACCCTCAGGTGGATACTACAACCTCAATGCCTTGCCCCCATACCCATCTGCTGGAGAACCCAGCCACTTCCAGAGACTGAGAGACCAGTGTCCAGCATTCCATCCTGCCCTGGAACTCCCATCTGGACCAGAGAGCCCCCAGCTCCCATCTGCCCCAGAACTCCCATCTGGAACAGAACTTCCATCCTGTCCCAGAACTCCCATCTGGAAAAGAGGAGCTCCCATCTGGACAAGATAAGGAGACCCCAGACACTTCCTGAGACTCAGAGACCAGCCCTCCAGCTCCTATGCAGCCAGCACTCTCATCTGGACCAGAGCTCCCATCTGGCCCAGAGCTTCCATCTGGGCCAGAGAGAGGCTCCCTAAATCTGTCAGCTCTGCCTGGACCAAGTACACTGATAAGACCAAGAATGAACCCACAAGGAGATGGGTAGATGCCAAGGCAGAAGTACATATAGCAAAATAAAGAGCAATACAGCATCACCAGAACCTAGCCCTTCTCCAACAGGTAGACCTGAACATCACGGAATGGAAGAAGAAGAAGAAAACAACCTTATAAGTAACATCATGAAGAGGCTAGAGCCTTATATAGAAGAAATCAAAAATAAAGTGGAGGAACAGACAAACGAAAAATGGGAAGAATGCTACAAAAAACTAGAGGAAAGGACAATTAATGCAGAAGAAAACAATAAGTCCCTGAAAGAAAATCATGAAAAAGCAAGGGAAACAGTCTAAGACCTGAAGGAGGAAATAGAAAAAAATGAAGACACTAGCAGAAGGAATGCTGGAAATAGAACATCTGAGTAAAAAAACAGGAACTTCAGATGCAAGTATAACCAACAGAATGCAAGAGATGGAAGAGGGGATCTCTGGTGTTGAAGATACATTAGAAGAAGTAGATTCAGCAGTCAAAGAAAACACTAAAACCAACAAAGTCATGTCCAAGAAATTTGGGACACCATGGAAAGACCAAACCTACAAATAATAGGGATAGAGGAAGGAGAAGAATATCAACTCAAAGGCACAGAAAATATATTTAACAAGATCATAGAAGAAAACTTTCCCAACTTAAAGAAGAAAATGCCTATGAAGATACAAGAAGCCTATAGAACACCAAACAGACTAGACACCCTAAAAAAGTCCCCTCGCCACATAATAATTAAACAACTAAACGTACAGAATAAAGACAGAATATTAAGGGCAGCAAAGGAAAAAGGCCAAGTGACTTATAAAGGCAAACCCATCAGAATAACACCCAATTTCTCGATGGAGACTTTGAAAACTAGAAGGACCTGGACAGATATAATGCAGACACTAAGAGACCATGGATGCCAGCCTAGACTAATATACCCAGCAAAATTTTCAATCATCATAGATGGAGTGAACAAGACCTTCCAAGACAAAACCAGATTTAAACAATACTTATCCACAAACCCAGCCCTAAAGAAATCACTAGAAGGAAAATTCCAACCTAAGGAAGGCAGATACACCCATGAAAACACAGGCAATAGATAATACCACAGCAGTAAACCCCAAAGAAGAGAAGTACATACACACTACCACCAAAAAATAAAAATAACAACAGGAACAAACAATCACTGGTCATTAATATCCCTTAATATCAATGGACTTAATTCACTTATAAAAAGACACAGACTAACAGAATGGATATGAAAACAGGACCCAACTTTCTGCTGCATACAAGAAACACACCTCAAATTCAAAGACAGACACCTCCTAAGAATAAAAGGCTGGGAAAAGACTTTCCAATCAAATGGTCTTAAGAAGCAAGCTGGTGTAGCCATCTTAATATCCAGCAAAATAGACTTCAAACTAAAATCAATCAAAAGAGATGATGAAGGTTATTACATACTCATCACAGGATTGATCCAACAAGATGAAGTCTCAATTCTGAACAGTTATGCCCCAAACACAAGGGCACCCACATATGTAAAAGAAACATTACTAAAGCTTAAATCACATATAAAACCCCACACATTAATAGTGGGAGATTTCTCCAGCACTCTGCCTATTCCTGTTCTCATATGGTCTTCATTTATCATGGTCTGTTATTCCTTGTTCTCCCTTTCTGTTCTTGATCCAGCTGGGATCTCCTGCTATCCTAAGCTTTCTTTCCCTCAAATCTTGCCCTTCATTACCCCCACTGTCATCCAGGTTGTTCATGTAGATCTCATCCATTTCTCTGTCATTGGATTTCAACACCCCACTTTTACCTCTGGACAGATCGGCCAAACTGAAACTTAACAGAGACATAACGGCCTTAACTGATGTTATGGTTCGAATGGACTTAATCAATATCTACAGAACATTCCACCTGAACAAAAAAGAATATACCTTCTTCTCAGCACCCCATAGAACCTTCTCTAAAATAGACCACATACTTGGCCACAAAGCAAATCTCAACAGATACAAAACAACTGAAATAACCTCCTGTGTTCTATCAGACCACCATGGTTTAAAGTTAGATTTCAACAACAGAAAAAAACTACAGAAATCCTACAATCTCATGGAAACTGAATAATGCTCAACTGAATCACCAATGGGTTAAGGAAGAAAAAAAGAAAGAAATTAAAGACTTCCTAGAGATCAATGAAAGTGAATACACCACATACCCAAACTTATGGGATACTTTGAAAGCAGTGCTAAGAGGAAAATTTATAGTACTAAATGCCCACATAAAGAAGCTGGAGAAATCTCACACTAGTGACTTGACAGCACACCTGAACGCCCTTGAACAGGAAGAAGCAAAGTCTCCCAGGAGGAACAGATGCCAGGAAATTATCAAATTGAGAGTTGAAATCAATAAAATAGAAATAAAGAGAACAATACAAAGGATTAATGAAACAAAGAGTTGGTTCTTTGAGAAGATCAACAAGATAGACAAGCCCTTATCCAAACTAACCAAAAGACAGAGAGAGAGCATCCAAATTAACAAAATCAAAAATGAAAAGAGGGACATAACAACAGACAATGAGGAAATCCAGAGAATCATCAGGTCATACTTCAAAAACCTCTACTCCACAAAACTGGAAAATCTAAAAGAAATGGATAATTTTCTGGATAGGTACCACATACCTAAGTTAAATCAATACCAGATAAACCATTTAAACTGTCCAATAACCCTTAAGGAAATAGAATCAGTCATTAAAAGTCTCCCAACCAAAAAAAAACCCAGGACCAGATGGATTCAGTACAGACTCTACCAGATCTTCAAAGAAGACTTAATACCAATACTCTTTAAATTGTTCCACAAAATAGAAGCAGAAGGAATATTACCAAACTCCTTCTATGAGGCTACAATTACCCTGGTTCCTAAACCAAACAAAGATGCAACAAAGAAAGAGAACTACAGACCGATCTTCCTCATAAACACTGATGCAAAAATACTCAATAAAATACTGGCAAACAGACTCCAAGAACACATCGAATAATTATCCACCATAATCAAGTAGGCTTCATCTGAGGGATGCAAGGGTGGTTCAACATACAAAAGCCAGTCAATGTAATACACCATATAAACAAACTCAAAGATAAAAACCACATGATCATCTCACTAGATGCAGAAAAGGCATTTGACAAAATCCAACACCCCTTCATGAAAAAGGTCTTGGAGCGATCAGGAAAACAGGGAACATACCTAAACATAATAAAGGCAATCTACAGCAAGCCAACAGCCAACATCAAATTAAATGGAGAGAAACTCAAAGCAATACCACTAAAATCAGGAACAGAGCAAGGCTGTCCCCTCTCCCCATACTTATTCAATATAGTACTTGAAGTTCTAGCCAGAGCTATCAGACAACATAAGGAGATTAAGGGGATACAAATTGGAAAGGAAGAAGTCAAGCTTTCCCTATTTGCAGATGACATGATAGTATACATGAGTGACCCCAAAAATTCAACCAAGGAACTGAAACAGCTAATAAAAACCTTCATCAACATAGCAGGATACAAGATCAACTCAAAAAAAAAAATCAGTAGCCCTCCTATATACAATAGACAAACAGGCTGAGAAGGAAATCAGAGATACATCACCCTTTACAATAGCCACAAATGATGTAAAATACCTTGGGGTTACTCTAACTAAGCATGTGAAGGACCTATATGACAAGAACTTTAAGTCCCTGAATAATAAAACTGAAGAAGATGTCAGAAAGTGGAAGGAGGTCCCTGGCTCATGGACAGGCAGGATTAACATAGTAAAAATGGCAATCTTACCAAAAGCAATCTACAGATTCAACACAATCCCCATCAAATTACCAACACAATTCTTCACAGATCTGGAAAGAATAATACTCAACTTCATATGAAAAAAACATAAAACCCAGGATAGCCAAAAGAATCCTGTACAATAAAACAACATCTGGAGGCATCACGATCCCCGACCTCAAGCTCTACTATAGAGTTACCATAATAAAAACAGCTTGGTACTGGCATAAAAACTGACATGTGGACCAATGGAATCGAATTGAAGACCCTGACATTAACCCGCACACCTATGAACATATAATTTTTGACAAAGAAGCCAAAAAATGTACAATGGAAAAAAGAAAGCATCTTCAACAATGGTGCTAGCATAACTGGATGTCTATGTGTAGAAGGCTGCAAATAGATCCATATCTGTCACCATGCACAAAACTTAAGTCCAAGTGGATCAAAGACCTCAACATAAATCCAGTTACTCTGAACTTGGTAGAAGAGAAAGTAGGAAGTACTCTTGAACGCATTGGCACCGGAGATCACTTTTTAAATATAACACCAGTAGCACAGATACTGAGTGAAACAATCAATCAATGGGACCTGTAGAAACTGAGAAGCTTTTGTAGAGCAAAGACACAGTCAACAAGACAAAGCAACAGCCTACAGAATGGGAAAATATCTTCTCCAACCTCACATCTGACAGAGGGCTGATATCCAGAATATATAAAGAACTCAAGAAATTAGACCTCAAAATTCCAAACAGTCCAATTAAGAAATGGGCTATAGAAATAAACAGAGAATTCTCAACAGAGGAAGTTCAAATGGCTGAAAGACATTTAAGGAATTGCTCAACATCCCTAATTATCCGGGAAATGCAAATCAAAATGACTCTGAGATACCACCTTACACCTGTCAGAATGGCTTAGATCAAAAACACAGAAGACAGCTTATGCAAGAGAGGATGTGGAGCAAGGGGGGCTCTCCTCCACTGCTGGTGGGAATGCAAGCTTGTATAGCCACTTTGGAAATCAATATGGTGTTTCCTTAGAAAATTGGGAATCCATCTCCCCCAAGACCCAGCTATAGCACTCTTGAGCATATACCCAAGGAAAGCTCAATCACACCACAAGGGCATTTGCTCAGCTATGTTGATATCAGTGTTGTTTGTAATATCCAGAACCTGGAAACAACCTAGATGTCCTTCAACTGAAGAATGGATAAAGAAAATATGGTACATATGCACAATGGAGTACTACTCAACAGAGAAAAACAATGACATCATGAGTTTTGCAGACAAATGGATGGATCTAGAAAAAATCATCCTGAGTGAGGTAACCCAAACTCAGAAGGATAAACATGGTCTGTATTCACTCATAGTAAGATACTAGATGTAAAACTAAGATGACTAGACGGCTACACAACTCCAGGGAGGCTACCTAGAAAATGGGACCCTAGGAAAAACACAGGGATTGCCCAAGGACAGAGAAATAGATGAGATCTACATGAACAACCTAGACAACAATGGGAGTAATGAAGGGCAAGGTTTGAGGGAAGGGAGGCTTGGGGGAGCAGGAGATCCCAGCTGGATCAAGAACAGAAAGTGAGAACAAGGAATAACAGACCATGATAAATGAAGACCACATGGGAACAGGAATAGCCAGAGTTCTGGAGAGGTCCCCTGGAAATCCACAATGATACAGCCTCTGTAGACTGCTGGCAATGGTCGAGAGAAAGCCTGATCTCACCTAGTCTGGTGATCAGATGGCCAAACATCCTACCAGTTGAGCTGGAACTCTCATCCAATAACTGATGGAAGTGGATGCAGAGATCTTCAGCCATGCCCCAGGTGGAGCTCCAGGTGTCCAATTGTCGAGAAAGAGGAGGGACTATAAAAGCTTGAATTGTTGAGCCCAAGATTGGAAAAGCACAGGGACAAATAGCCAAACGAATGGAAGCACATGAATTATGAACCAAAGGCTGTGGAGCCCTCAGCTGGATCAGGCCCTCTAGATAAGGAGACAATTGAATAGCTTGAACTGTTTGGGAGGCATCCCGGCTGTGGGACCAGGACCTTAGTGCATGAGCTGGCTGTTTGGAACCTGGGGCTTACACAGGGACACTTTGCTCAGCCTGGAAGGAGGGGACTGGACCTGTCTGTACTGAATCCACCACATTTAAATGAATCCCCAGGGGATTCTTGGCCCTGGAGGAGATGGGAATGGAGGGGAGGGGCTGCGGGGAAGGTGGGGGGGGGGGCGGGAAAGGGGAGGACAGGGGAACCCATGGCTGATGTGTAAAATTAAAACACAAATACAATAATAACAATAAAAAACCTTAAAAATATTATAACTTACATTAACCTTAAAACATCTACCAAAAGAAAGAAGTTCATTATAAATTATAAAGCTGCATTATGCTATTTATAGTACTATGTTATAAACCTAAGTATGTAGACATACTTTAAACATGTTGTCCTATTATATATTTGTATAAGTGGAATTATACACTATATAAATTGTATTGTATTTATATATGATTATGTAAACAATGTGTTTATCCAAGTTATTGTAAGATTTCTCTATTTTTTAAGTACTGTAGCTTGTGTTGTTACTTAATTCCCTTTCATTCCTAAATATCACTCCTTAGCATAAATATGAATATTTTATAGAATTCTGGATAATGAGTATTTGGATTATTTTCAGTTTTACCAATAATAAATGTTTCCAGGATCCTTTGCATTTTAGTTTTGTGCACAGATATAACTTTTATTTGTTAGGTTCTTTGTTACACTTTTAGGAATGGCATTTCTAGGTTTGATAAGTGTTAAAAATGGTGTTCATCCTTTATCCAAAACTTATATTTTCTTAGTGTTGCCTATCTTCTTGAAAAATCATGGCCAATCAGGACTTCTTTCTATGATTTTATAGTAATTAAGGGTTGATGATCAAATTCACATTTTCAATACTTATCAGCCACTCTACACCTTATTTTTATGAGGTATCTTGAAATATTTTGCTAATCTTTAGTTGGGTGATTTATCTTGTTATATTGTAAGTAGTCTTCAGGTATTTTGAGTTCCAGCCTCTTTTCAGATATGTGAGTTAAAAATATTCTCATCCAATGAACTTTATATTTACTTTATAATGGGCCATATCAATTTGCATCCATTTTAACTACAATACTCTATATGTTTTAAGGTATTCTGCTTCACCCGTTTGCAATGTATGGTCTGTTCTTACATTGTTATATCTGAAATCTCTGCCTGAGTAAAGATAAAAATGATTTGGTTTTCTCTCTCTCTCTCTCTCTCTCTCTCTCTCTCTCTCTCTCTCTCTCTCTCTCTGTGTGTGTGTGTGTGTGTGTGTGTGTGTGTGTGTGTGTGTTTCACTTAAAGTTCATACTTTCAGAATTTGTCCTTAGAAACTTGATCTACTCTGTATTCATAGTTGTAAAAAATTAAGAATAGGTGTAAAAGTTTGTTTTTACACCTGTATATCAACACCATTTACAGAAATGGTGGTTGTTTCTAACTGGGTCACAATGATTCCTTTGTTAAAAATTGTCTCATCATAGAGTTGAGAGTTGAGTTGTTGACTTGGTGGTTTTACAGAAGTCTTATCATGTATCTTGTTTCCAATATCTGGGATTCTATAAGATAATTTTGCTACTTCTGATCACCCCTGTATGCTGTAAGATTACTATATTAGTTACTGCCAAATATCCTGCTAAAATTGGATAAGACTTTCATATAATCTATAACTTAGCAAAGAATTCCTCTGTTCTTGATATTTATTCACATATTAACAATCTTTGAAATCTCTTCATTTATATAATTTCTTTCAGTAGTACTTTGCATTTTTCAGTACATATATATTCTACATCTTGTATTAACCATCTTTAAAACTTTTATTTTAACATTGCTCTTAATGAAATTATTTTCTTAGTTTTATATTCTTTAGATTGTTCAGGACTAGTATATCAATTCCTCTGAAAATTTCCAATTTTCTATAAAATGAAATATATATATATATACATTATTTAAATATATATTTATATATTATCTTTCCACACACATGCATTAACATGAATTTATTTTTATATTCTAAGACATCTGAATATTGGTTAAAATTATAATGAGATCTATTGTTTTAGTGGTGAGTCATTAAGTTTGATGGTTAACTCTCAGGCAATCTTATGTACTTATTCTACTTTTCTTAATTTTGTACACTTTCTATTTTGGGTCATTATTAATTGTTTCTCCTGTCTATTTAAAAGTACAAGAGAATATGCTCATAAAGTCAAGATAAATATAGACTTTCATGACATCCTACCAATAAAACTTTCTGCTGTTCTGTGAATGTCAACACTGCCTCCTACCAATCTACCACCATAGAATATCTTCTCCCCTTGATTCTAATTCCACTCAAACAGGAAGAGTTATAACTATCTTAAACACTTTTCCATGTCTCCACTGGGGTCTTACATTGGGGATAGAATAAGAGAACAGTCCCTCTTTTTGATAAAAAAAAAAAAGACTTGCAATTTTAATAGGTAAAGAACTACTTTGTAAGTGGAACTGCTGGATAAAATGTACTACAGAACTATTTTTGGAAGTCCCAGAAAATTCTCAGGCATATGATCAAATTAGAGCTGCACTGGAAGTCAGTAGACTTACACTTCTGTAACTCAAGAAGTAACCCAAGAATTTGCTATGGTCTCAGAATCCCTAGAAGCAAGACTTTGGCAAGATAATTGGAGCAGAGCCCATAAGAATCCAATTTAATATTTTTAAGCTGCTAGTGAAACTTTCTCAATATCTTTAAAAACCGAGGCAGGGAAACTAATCAAACAATAGCAAGCAATTGAATAGAATATATATATATATTCTAGAATAGTACTTGAAAAATATCTAGATATGTTCTCTATATATCCCTACAATATACTTTACTAGTAAAAAAAATAAGCATCATGCTGAGGACTATATTTTGTTAAAACTATAAAGAAAAAACTAACAAACTTATTATTTTCCTTATTAGTAATGCTAAACATATTTATGGTAATTAGATTTTCTCTGTAACCAAAGTCTTTACTACAGTAGTTTATACTATGTTGATTATGGTGACCAATATAGTCAACACTCGTTTTTACTTTAAAATGTCAACAGATTGCAGAGTTTTATCCCATGGGTATACAAAGCTCTATACTATTCACATAAGTATTCTATTTACTTCTTCAATGCTTTCATCTAAAAACATCAGTGAAACTTCATAAATTACATTGACTTTGTCATTGGTAACACTGGCCCTATCAATTCTTCATTGACGAATGGGCACAGAGATTTCTGGAAAAGAAGCCCAAACTGTTCAAATAGGAAATGTGTTATTTTAGTCTACATCTATGGTAGATCAGCATTATCTCAAGAGAGCTTGTAGATTATTCTAAATTATTCAAGTGAACTGACTCTGAAGTACCAGAGTGGAACAAAATCTTTATGAAATAGCAAGGCTTCTTTTATAGTTTACTAAAAAGACACCAAGGTGCAAATCCCACAGATGCCATAAACATGATACCTTCAATAACCTATTCTTAGATTGTGTAGGAAAGTTGTATGTGATTTACTGTAATATTCTTGACAATGTTGAGGCTTGATGGCTTGGTCTGTGTCTTTGTAAATTCATTAGCGTTTGTGTTAAATAAAATGTTTCTAATGTATCCAGGGAGAAACATACTAAAGCAATCTCACATACCTGGAATATGTGCACATGATCTGTGCATGAAATTCTTCTTGTATACATTTTAACACAACTTATTCATATTTTACTCATGCTATTTGCATGTCTGCTCATGAAAGAAGTTTTTCAATGTTTTTTAACTCTGATATTAAAAGAAAACTGGTCTCTCCAAGTGAGTTCTCATGCTCTCTCTGCTTTAGTGGGCTGAAAAATACCATAGAGACATTACATCAATTCTTTTTAAATATTTAGCAGAATTTACCAACAAAACCATTTGTGCCTAATGCTTTATGGATAGGAATTTGGTTCTATTTGATTTCATTCATATATATTCAGATAATATTTCTTTCCTGTGAGACTTGTGTTATATTATAACTTTCATTGAATTGGTCCATTTCATGGTTATCAAATTTGTGAACATATATTTTTAAAGTATTTTCCCATTCATGATTAGTGTCTATAAATGAGCACTATCATCCCTCTTTGATTTCCATTATCTACAGTTTTGCTCTGTGTCTCTGTCTCTCTACCCCACCCTCTCTCTCGTGTGTGTGTATGTGTGTGTGTGTGTGTGTGTGTGTGTGTGTGTGTGTGTCCACTTCCCTCTTTTGCTAGTTTTGTTCAACATTTGATTGATCATTTCTGAGGGTAATCTTTTGATTTTCAATTTTAAAATATGATACTATTTAGTTAATTAAAAAAAATTTTCAGCATTTTAAACATATCAAAGTGATAACTTTGCAAATTGTGTCCAGCCACAGAGGCTCTGGAGGGTTTGCTGATACAGTGGTTCTTTGCTTTTCTGACAATGCAAATTTCTACACTTGGTTTTGAAACAGTTTAAAAAATTTACTACAATTAGCTAAAAAAAAGAAAAAAGAAAAAAATCCAAACACTTTGTACAACACCTCTCCCCTCATACCTTTTCCTACAGTCAAAAATGGCAGTTAATTTACCAAATTGAATAGGAAAGAAGGAAATAAATTACTTGATTATATCAATAGACAGAGAAATGACATTTGACAAATGCCACAACCAAATTATAATAAAAATATGCAGTCCACTTTAAGAGATGGGGGCTGCCTCAATGTGGTGAATGATACTGGTTTTTAGAGTTTGTTAATATGTTTGGGTGTATTTTATGCCTGGAGTGTATATATGGGCACTACATGTGTACATAAACTTTCACTTATTTAGAAGCAGGCTCTCCCTGTGTGGCCCTGGCTGTCCTAGAACCTGCTATATAGATCAAGCTGGCTTCAATCTCACAAAGATTGGCCTGTCTCTGCCTTCCCAGTGTTGGCACTAAAGGCATCATGCCTGGCTAGGAAAGGATATTTATAAATCATATACAAAAAACACCAGTTATATAACAACAACAAACTGGACAACTTTCTGTATCACTGAGGAAACACAGCAGTTTGATTCTTACCATCCCTTCTTAGCATTGTCCTGGAAAGCTAAAGTAGTGTAACAAAGCCAGGTGAGGAAATAAAACATTATGATGTTTATGTAAAATGTTTTTCTGTGCTTTCAAGTAACACGATTGTCTATGCAGAAAACCTCCAGAAAAATGGGCACCCCCCCAAAAAAATGACAGAGGTAAATGCATATGGAAATTTAAGAAAGAAAAACAAATCACTTCCCTACACTGCAATAATTATGATAGAAGTTTAATTATAAAAATGCATCATGTATATTACCAATAATATTCAGGAAGCAGAAAAAGAAAAAAGAAAAGCTTAGGTATAATCCTAGAAAATGTACACAGAATTCTATACTGAAACCTGCACTACTCAAATAATATAAGCCAAATACAATCTAAGTAAGATGAGACTCTTCCCATGTTCATGGACTGAAATGTTGCCTTTCTTGTTTTCTGGCTGAGAGAGTCCAAGGAAGCACAATCAAAATTCCACCAAGCCATTCTGTGTTAACAAAAGAGTTTTAAAATTTGGAAAAAAAGGCAAATGAAATAAAAGAGGAGAGGGGCTGGTGAAATGTCTCTGCTGTAAACATATTTGTTGCTTTGAGTGAGTAGAAAATGAATCTCTACAAGCTACCAAGTTTGGGATACTGGATCCTTCCAGAGAGTGCATCATGGGAAGAACACGAATCCTGATATGCATGCCTTAAGTAGGGTGTGAGTTCACTTTCCTGTTGCTTGGATAAAAAGACACAGGCCTATTGTGGTTTCCCCTTGTGGAAGTCCATCATGGTATGTGTGGTGTGTGTATGTTTTAGTGGGGAGCAGAGTTGGCAAAGCATGAGACTACTGATTGCATTGCACCTGCAGTCAAGAAGCAGAGTGATGAATGTTTGCATGCAGCTGCCTTTGTCCTTTTTGTGTAGTTCAGGACTCTGGCTTATTATGGAAGGGTGCCATCTACATTTATTTGTTTGTTTGTTTGTTTATTTATTTATTTATTTAGGTTTTTGAGACAAGGTTTCTCTGTGTAGTTTTGGTGCCTGTCCTGCTCGAACTCACAGAGATTCTGCTAATTCTGCGTCCCAAGTGCTGGGACTAAAGGTGCATGCCACTACCACCCGGCCACCTACATTGAAAATGGGTCTTTTCACCTCAATTACCCTATTCTAGAGAATCCTTTGTAGACATGTTTAGAGATTTTTCCCCAAGGAGATCCCAGATCCTGGCAAGTTGTCAACCAATAGCCACCACACCATGGGGGATGGAGCTTAACATTTCTTACTCTTCATTTGGTTGAATGGATGGTATAGCCTCTTGGTGTAAACTGATGAATGTGTCAATTTGATCTTTCTCCAAAAGTTCCAAATGAGGATTTAATCGTAAGTGTACTATCATATGACTCTCACATTGAAGACTTTCTAAATAACACCTGATCTTTAAAATGGTCCAGGTCAGGGCTGGGTTAATGGCTCAGCAGTCAAGAGCACTGGCACCTCTTCTAGAGGACCCTGGTTTGATCTGCAGCACCCACATATCCATCTGCAACTTGTTTGTTCTCCAGAACTCACATGGTGGAAGAACAGAGTTGGCTTCTGTGGATTGTCCTTTGACTCTCACACATGTTCAGTGGCATGTGAATCCCTCTAAAATCAATTAACTTTAAAACACATAATAAAAACTAAATATGTGAACAAATTATACACTTCAGTGAGGAATAAGGCACCAGGTACACCATACCAACAATAATGGGAACAGGATGCAGGGGATATGGATATTCTATACTCTCTCAATGTATTTTTTGTTAATATGTTTAAAATCCAAGTTTATTTTTTTAAAGAAATCAAGAGCTTTGCATGATAATTGAATAGTCAATTTTTTGAGCAAAATACCATTCATCAATGTTAGACAAAACATTACAACACTTAAAATAATAGTGCCTGTAAGTACTTTGGTCCTCAATGAAGACAGCTGCTGAAAAGGTAAAGCAGATGAGAAAATAATAGTGATTTCACTCTGTTGAACAAGAAACATGTATATTATATGGGGTAAGAGGATGCCAAGTGGTTAGAGAATGTGCTACACAAACCTGACAATCTAGTTGAATCTCCATAGGGAAGGAAAGGAAGAACTGAAGTACAGAGTTGCTTTTAGACCTTCACAGTTGCATATACCTACACTGTAATACATGTGTCTGCATCATACAGACACAGTCATCACAATAGTAAAAGCTTTAAATCAGTGCTTCTCAACCTTCCGAATGCTGAGACCCTTTCATATAGACCCTCATGTTATGGTGCCCCCATCATAAAACTATTTCACTGATACTTCATAACTAATTTTCTACTATATGAATTGTAATGCAAATATCTGGCATGCAGGACATCTAATATGAGGCCCTTGTGAGAGGCCCGCTCAACCCCCAGGGGTTTGCGACCCACAGGTTGAGAACCACTGCTTTAAAGTCAATGCATATTATGAGTGTGTTTATATTCATGGTTTTGTTCTTGCTGGACAGATGGATCATGAAGTTCTTCTGGGAGAATGCATAGTTAAGGGTTGTTAGGTGAATGCATTACTCAGTCTGTGAGATATGAGGATGAAAAGTGCAAGAGAGGAGGGCACAGCCACAGTCATGTGAATCCCTAATATTGAAGACTGCTTTGTATGTCCTTCACAGAATGAGTGCTCAGTTTGCCTGACAAGGATGGGGATAAAGGATAAAGATCATTTCCGAATCTTCAGGGAAGCAATAGCAGAGCACAGGGTAGTATGCAGACAGAATATCTATGTGGGGGTTATGGATACATTTGTGAGTAAATTATATCAAAACAATTCCTGTCCTTTTATTGTATGAAATGAGAGCATTTTCTGAGATACCAGTTTAAACAGCACCAAAGAGGTTTGTCTGAGAAATCTGAACAGGTATTTTCAATGACATTGATTTTTTTTCCTTTATAAGAAAATCTAAACAGTTTAAGATCATGGATTCTATTGCTATGATCTACTTTTTATAGGTAAAGGCTTTTTCCTTTGATATGTCATTGTTTTATCTTTTAAATGTTAAAGTATTTTTTTAGATTGATTGGAAGGTGATGGATAGTAAACTGTTGCTTGGAACCAAACATTTAGACTTTTAAAGTTGTTCTTGTTTTCTTGATTTTTTTTCTTTAAATGTGAATAGAATAGTCACTACAGAACTAAGCCTTTTATTTGCGTCTTGAATGAACCTTGGTAACTCCACAAAAGCTACTGAGAGCCTGTTAAGGAACAAGAGAACTGCATGCCTCCAAGGACTTGTCTGCAGTTAGCATTGCTTGTTTTCTGTTCTTTGTTTTCAGCAAGAAACAAACTTAAGAGTTTAATCACAGAGAGCTGTCCTCATTCCGTAGGAGCCCCTGTAGGAAGCAAATGAAGAAAAAGCCTTTGCACAGGACTTGAGGCCAGTGGAGAACAAGATGATGTCAATTCCAGAGCAGAGAGAATGTGTCACTTAGGGATTTATGTTATCAAGGAAGACTGTCTGCAGGTTTATAAATCAGGGTAAATCTAAGAAGTTTGAGTCTTGCTTGATTTCTGTGACTTTATTTACCACATTGAAAGATATGTATGAGATTATATGAAAGATGTGTTTTGTGAGTCTATGGATGGGCAGTCTATACAAAGTCAATGGGACTTGAGTACAGTTACGCTAACCCCATGTAACAGTATACTATTTCACAGTGTGGTGCCCTTATGTAGGACATTTATAGTTTGAGCACACCTCCATGTGTGTGATGTATGTGAGTTTATCACTTCACTTTGTTTTCTTTTCTTACTCTTATATGTTACATCCCAACCAGTTTCCCCTCCCTTCTCTCTTTCCAGTCTCTCCATTGCCCCCCTATCCACTCCTCTCCTGTTTCCCTTCATAAAATGGTAGGCCTCCTAGGGCTACCAATCAAACATGCCTTATCAAGTTTCAATAAGACTAGGCACCTCCCCTCATATTAAGGCCAAACAAGACAACCCAGTAGGAGGGAAAAGGTCCCCAAAGCAGTAAAAAGAGTCAGGGACAGCCCCCACTCCCATTGTTAGGAGTCCCACAAGAAGACCAAACTGCACAAACACTACATAACTACAGGGGGCCTAGGTCAGACCCATGCAGGCTCCCTGATTGTTGGTTCAGTCTCTATCACTTTACTCTTAACAACTGTTTCGTTGTTACATCAGTCAAGTGCCAAATCAAAATCCTCTCTGTATCCTTTAACTTCTAATGCATAGGTTGCCATGGTGTGGCTGTCCTTCAGAATCCACCCACCAATTTGAATTGAAATGTAACCCCTGATGTGGCAGCCTTGAGAAAATTAGCTTTTCAGAGTTGATGAAGTCATGAGTTCTCTGTCCTAATGAATAGAATTATGTAATTTGTACCAGAGTGCATCACTTATTTCAGGACTCAACTTTTTAAAAAAATATATATTTACTTTTTGTCATATGAATATTTGTGTTTTAATTTTACGTGTCAGCCATGGGTTCCCCTCAGATCGTATAAATCTTTCCTTTTTTTTTTTTTTTACACAGCTCTCCTACCTCAAGGATCCACTTCTGCTTCTGTATGAATTTCATCTCCCTTGACATGTGCAGAGAATGTGATACATTCACAAGGTCCACTGTATCTTTAAATGACGTTCTTATATTGAGAGTCACACATCCTCTTTTTTTCTCTGGTTACCACTCCTTTGCTATCTTCTTAATTCAATATGATTTTTTTTTTTTGCTAATTTTTGATTTGGTAAGGCTTAATTTCTTGCCCTTAGCTTTCTGTTTCAGTTTGGTGTCATGTATCACTTTGATCCCTTGTGAGCCCAGGAGCCAATCATCTTCAAAACCTTCTCACCATAGTCCATGGACATCTGCCCCCTGCTTGTGTCAAAGTGTCTTCCAGTAAGCTATGGTCCAAACAAAGACATCAACTTTTCACAAAGGCTGCTGCTTTTATCTGAGCAGATACCATTCAACCATTATGCTTGAAGTCACAACTCTACCCTGATCTTTCTGTTATGAAACATTTTGCCATTTAGTTTGTTACAGAGGTGTCTTGATTCTTACCATATGGGGAAATTTCCCCAAATCCCTCCTTACCATTTCCATGTCATTGTTCTAGTTCATATCCTGAGAAACGTCATTCTTGGCCCCAAAGTGCTCCAGGACTCCATTCTGTTTGCCTTTCAGATGGCTGGTGACTTCTGATGAATCTGAGTGATCACTTCTAGAGTAATATTGTCCTCTATCTAGAAAAAGCAGTGCTCATTTCAAAGGCCTAGTGGAGGTGCTATGTGATTGTGAGTTCATCACAGTGCATTCCTCAGTCCTCTTGCCAACATGATATAGGACATTCCCTACTGGTTTTTGTCCTCCCTACTAACCCATCATATCTGTTACTTTTAGAGTCATACCCCTGCCCACCTCCATGACTTGATCTTCTAACTTTTCTCAATACGGAGGAAATTGACAGCAAAGACATCTACAAGTTGTTCTTTTCTGTATTCTTATCACCTAGAAAATTAATTGTGGTTTACAGGCACACAGACACCACTGCAACTTGGAAGCAGGCACAATATTACCAAAAAGTAACCACTACATTGCACCCATCTATATCAGCAGATTCTTAATGGTCAAATTCTTTCAAAAGCTTCAGTATATTTATCAAACTGCCAAACAAAATAGAGCAGTTCACTTCATCAAAGAAAATAAGAATATAAAATAAAGAATATAGTGGCTGTAAGGCCATGTGTTAATCTGGCTTTGGATTAGGTAAGCACTGGGAGTTATAATATTGTATTGTATAGGATACATATTATGTGCCCCTTGTCTTTCTTATATGCTATCTTCTGGTTTTTTGTTTCACTTTCTTCACTCCTACCTGATTACATTCCTGATATTTGTTTAGGAAATAGAAGTTGCCAGACAAACAGCAAGCAATACTGCTTGATATAAAAGAAGGAATAGATTAAACAAAATCATGTTTATTAAAAATACAAGGTGCTCAGTTTCTATCAGTTCCTTTTCTAAGAATACTGCAAAAAACGTATTTGTTGGGGCTGGTGAGATGATAATCCTGTCACACTACTGACTTCACCATTAAGTGGCATGGTGCCTTGTCCCTATGTTGGAATAAAGGAGTGAGTAGGAGCATTGCTTTAAGTATGGAAGTAGAGTGGCTAAGCACCACATGGAGAAGTTTAAGCATTCTGGACATATCAAATGTGAGGACAGAAATAACTCTGGAACTATTTAAAGACATTTCCCTTTCGACAAATCATTTTGTGGAAACCATAATTATCCTTGAGATAACCACTTATTAATATAGACAACTTAATCATAGTCACTGACCCATGTGTTGTTTTTGAAAAGGACAGTGAGTCTACTGACCCAAAACTGAATTTAACCAACAGGTGACTTAGCCTGAATGAAAATAAACTCGACACTATTTCTGAATCAAGTAGTCCTGGCTTTGATATGAGGTGGCATTCAGGACAAAAGGTCATTTAGCACCTACCCTACACACTGTGAATTTCCAGTGCAAGTTAGATGATTCACAGGATTTGTAAAAAGGCCAAATTCAGCTTATGTGGATCTTGTGAGCCTTATTAAAATCTCTTCCTGTTTTACAGGTTACCTCTTAAGCCTGCTTTGTTTTGTTTCTTATACTCATATCCTTCACCAAGCAAATCTATTTAATAGGATGTTTCTGTGTCAGTGAGGTCTAAATATCATAATAACTGTGATGTCCTTGATTTTCATTCTCAAATGTTGGTATCCTTATTAACAGTAGATAGACTATTATCTTTATGATTATCTGTAGCTCCAAAAATGTAGATAAAACCTTTATAGAAGCTCCCTTTCTCTTATCTTTGTTGGTTATTTTCTCTGTCTCTGTTTTTTCTGCTTTTCATTGCCCTTGCTTTTCTTCAAAAGTATCTAGGTAGTAGGTGATCCTCCTCAGGCCTCTTTGTATATGCTATTTTGTTAAAAGACTGTTTTAGGTGGCTATATCCAGATTTCTGTTTCAACACACATAAATGTACATCTTCTGATCATATGTTTCCAGGCTCACTCTTTCTAGAACATTCTATGACTTTGTCTCCAGTTACCTAATAGACTACCCTGCTCTTGATAAACAAACTTAAATTTGTAAGAAAGAATAAAAAAGATAAAATTATGGATGATGATATGCAAAATTGGAAAGGGATATCCAATGCAAAGTGGAGTGTCAGGAAGATTCCAAGAGGCAGATACATCAAGGATGAGTTACAGGAGCCAGCGGAGAAAAGCAGAAGACAAATGGATTCAAATCCCTGAAGGCCACAGAGTGGAAGTTCATGAGCCTCAGCCTGTCAGCAGGATAGTGGGTGAGAGGATATTGCAGAGAAATGTGGCTTACAGGGTAAGCAGAGGCAAATTCTAAAAGGCTTACCCATTGAATGTTGTCAGATAACTACTTCAGAAATATGACTCTCAGGGTGGCATTAGAAATTAGATTTTAGAAAAGCAAGACAGGAGTCTAGAAGACCAATCATGATGCTATTGAAGTAGGTTTCATGACAGAGACCGACTGAATTAGGATAATTAGACATAAGGTTAGAGATAAGTAAATGGATTCAAGAAATAATTTAAAAGGTAAAACTGACATGAATTTTCAATTGGATGCATGTTATGTGCAAAGGAATATTTCAAAAATGACATAATTATATGGGGATTGAGCAACTAAGTAGATCCACAAAGAGATTACTAGAATTTTAGTTAGGCATGGTACACTGGTTAGTTTTGGCTGTTAACTAGTCTTAACCTAGAATGAACTTGGAAAACAGTTTCAACTGAGGGATTGTCTAAATCAGGCTGGCCTCTGGGGATGCTTGTGAGCAATTGTCCTGATTATTGATTGATACAGGAAGACACAGCCCACTAGGGTAGTACTATAACCTAGGTAGGGGTTCCTGGCCTACGTAAGATGGGAGATAGCTAAATGAGCGCAAGTAAACAACAAGAGAGGGCACCCCTGCTCTTGCTTTGCTCTTGAATGTCAATATAATGTGACTGGGTGACTGATTCTCTGCCTTGATATTTCTGAAATGTGGGACTATGACTTGGAATTGTAAGTCAAATAAGCCCCGTCTTCCCCTATGATGCTTTTCCTTGAGGTGTCTTGTAACAGGAAGATAAATGAACTTGGAATGGATTGGTATTAGGATTCTATTTGATGTTTGCAGGACAGGATCCTTCAGTATAACATCGAAGTTGAGATGCCTAAGTATATACTAAGGTTTATGATTCTGGGAAAGAGAATGGAGAATTGACTATGGTTCTGGTTTGGTGTCTGTGAAAAGAATCTCATAAAAACATGTATATGACCATTGGTTGTCCATCAACAAATACTCCCTATGACTGGAAGAAAAAGGGCAAGGATGTGAAGAACATGCATATATTTACTCTAATTGAGTATGGGAATACGTGGCATATCTGACTTCCTAAGTCCCTCATAATGTAGACATTGATAGCATCTACAATATGACAAATGAGCAAGACTGAAGTGTAGCTTTAGAACAGTAATGAGTTTAGGAATAATGCTTAAAGTGATGGAAAATAGGTTAAGAGAAAGTTGAATGTGTCTGTTGAAGATGGCACATGAATTATCTCCCAGAGTTTCATATGTTTTATGCTTGTTCCCAGCTGGTGGCACTGTTTTAGAAGACTGTGAATGTTTTAGGAGATGGGGCCTACTTAGAGGAAATAGATCAGGGAGGAAGGATTACTAGAAGACTAATATCCTTAGCTCCTCCTTGGCTCTATCTGTGGTGACTGTCTGATATGAAATGAACAACTCCTTTCTGCCACAGGCTCCCACCAGCATTGTGTTCAACCCAAGTTGATGGGGCCAATTAATCATGGGTTGAATCCTCTGGAACAGTCAATCAAGTAAATCCTTCCTTCCTTGAGCAGTTTCTTTCAGGTATTTCAGTTAGAGTTATACAAACTAAATTATGTAGTTTCTAATGTTATTCAGGGTCTAACTGAATGTTGAGTATAGGATCTCATTATGGTACTTACTGATGACAGACAGTAACATGGTCGATTTTTGTGGCCAGGGCATTTGGTTAACAAGGAATCTTTGCTTAGCCTGGAAAAAGCAAGGCAAAGGCGCTATAACATGAGCCAAATAATTTATAACATAAGCAATTGCCTCAGCCCCTACTCCAGCACTGCAGAGTAACATAGATATCTTTGCCAATCTGGAGATAAAATGAATGCTGTTTAGAGAGAATTCGTTTGATAGTATAACCCAGAATATGGGGGTGGGGGGGCGTTTACAGTCAATGAGGCAAATGATGAAACTGCATTGTGCTGTTCAAACAATGTTTAAGTTTGTTCATTTAAGGCTGTTTTCCTGAAGTGACTTTCCCTCCTGTGAACAGCACCGGTCATCATTCTCTTGTCAGAAGCAGGATCTAAGCAAAGGCTGGTGACATCAATGTAGAGTCACCAAGGGACTCCTGCCAAGGGTAGGGGTGGATTCAATAATCTCTAAAGCACCTTCTAAATTTGAAATTCTGAGTATCCTCCCTTTTTAAAATGCTAATTGGTTTCTACGTTTCACCTCATAACATAAAATTCTAGAAGGGTCTGAAATTTTAAGTAACTTAATTGCCAAACTCCCTTACTGCAAAAGTGAAATACGGAGTTAGTTTAGTGGGGGGAGGGGCATGTGCTCACACACACTCACAAAGCCAGCGCTTTGACTTTTGCTCTTTATTGCGATTCTTAAACTAGCTACACCCGGCAATTCATTTGCATCAATAATTGAAAAGCCATCAGTCTCTCTTGTCTTGCACTCTTTGCTCTGCACACTAATGATATGCATGCTTGGCTATTGCCATAAAAATGCACCATAAATTTTTTAAAGATAATTCAACTACAGAGAATGAATCAATATGAACTACAGTGATAGCATATGAGGGGCCATTTCTAATGCTACTTAAAAGTAGGTAGCGTTTCTTGATGGGAGCCTGTCACTGTCTCCAGCTGGAGTTTTAAAGCAATGATCTCACACTGCCTTCTTTAAGAACTTGCTAAAGGAACTGTGTTCTCTCCACCAATTTGTAGGCTACTCATTATATTTCTTTGGATTTGTATTTTCTGGTTTCTGTTGCTTCTAGTGGCTTTCAAGTGGAAAAAACCCACTGTATGTTATGCCTACCATCAAGTAGTGCATGGAATATGGTGTCCATTCAACCAGTCATTTCACGCTGTCATTTGTTTGCCCTTAACTAAAGAGTGGTCTCATTTATTAGCACTATTTATTAGAAGGCACATATCTCAACAGCAATCTAAACTAAAGGCCATCTTAAGTCTGGGCACATGCTCAGAAGTAAAATGTCAGAACTGCATGATGTAAGCTGAGTCCACTAGATGTGAACATTTAATGTACTTGGTTGTCTAAAGCTAGAGAAATATGATCTGAAGGATATCCATCAGCCTGAGATGCTACATAGAGAATAATTAGCAGGCAGGCAAAATATGGCTCTCACCTTCATTTGTACCAGTCTCTTTATAATCTGAATTTCATGATTATTTCACAATTTGGGTACTAAAAGAAGTGTGACTCAGTTCCAGGCACATTCCCTACAACAGGTGTTTCTAGATCGCCCCTCTAGATGGACCTCAACAAAATATCATTAAGTCTGCAACGAGTAGGTACCCTACATATCAAGACTCAGCAGGGGAAGAATGGAGTTACAATTCTAGTTCAGAGTTGGAAGCCAAGCTTTCGGTATTTTTTATTCAGCCCCCACAGAAGAAATTTCTCCAGAAAAGCACATGCACCTCACATGCACACATTAACATGCTATGAAACTCCAGGTGTGGAGGTGTAATTTTCTTCTCTAGAAGCATTTTCAGGTATTAGAATAAGACTAAAACTTGTTTCTGGAGTGGGCTCAATGACTCAGCTTAGCTTCAGCTTCCTGTACATTTGGGTCTAGAAATTTTATTATTAATCTGAGAAAGAATTGTTTATGTTCTTGTGATGTTCCTTCTGTTTCTGAACTGTTTTAGTAAATTTCCCAACCAGGGTTGCCAATGTTAAGTGTGTGTGTGTGTGTGTGTGTGTGTGTGTGTGTGTGTGTGTGTGTATCCATTGTGATACATACAAATACTTATGTTGCAAAATTTTTATTTAGAATGTATAGTTTTACTTGCATAAATTAAGAGCCCACAGCTTTCATAATTTGTTATATGGGATATACAGCACATTACTTATCCATCCCCTCCTATTTATCCTTACTTACAATAAATGCACACACACACACACACACACACACACACACACACACACACACACACATCATTGCATTAAACTACTTTGTACAGGTCCCTTATTGAAATTCTCTGCAATATGTTCTCAGAAATGGGAGTGATTAATTATAATTATAAAGCGTATGCCCACTTAATTTCATGAAGGACCATGAGCGTAATTTCCACAGAGTCTGAGGACCTTGGTATAATCGATATGGTAGAGTTCTTATCTGAGCTTATCTTCCCCAGCCTGTGCCATTATAGTGTCTTTCCAATTTTTTTTTTTTTTTTTTTTTTTTTTTGCTATGCTAAAGAGAGCTGCCTGCTATTACATTGTTGCTTATATTGCATTTTTTCCTGATTTCTAAATGGTTTGAATGATTCATTGGAGAAATTTAGTGCCATCTCTCTGAGTTGATTTCTCTATTTTCCTTTTGAATTTCAAGCACCTCCCTCTCCCATCTCCATTTCTAGGAACAGCTGTTTGGTGAAAGGAGATAAGATCAGGGGCAAAAGGAAGAGATTTGGGAGGCACTTAGACTAATTCCTGTATCCCCTGTTTACTATGATATTAGGCAGGTTGTTTAAACTCCTGTTTCTTTTCTTGCTTGTGAAGGAATGAGCCCTTAGTAAATGTTAACTGCAGTAATGCATTTATTAGCAACACTGAACAGCCAAAAAATAATTCTTTGAAACACTAACTGCCATTGTTTATGTTAGAAATCCTTCTGATCTCCACTTATCTACTTTGTGGAACAATTTTGCCATAAAGGTAGAGCTAGGTAATAACAGATTAATTTAAGTTTATTGTCATGGTGACTTTAGGTTTTAAATGGATAGGACTGTACTTGATTATAATTCATATCTAATACAAAGAATAGATTTTAGGAAGTTGAGTTCATCATTTCTTTCTTTCTTTCTTTCTTTCTTTTTTTTTTTTTTTTTTGGTTTTTTGAGAGAGGGTTTCCCTGTGTAGCTTTGCGCCTTTTTTAAGACTTAGTTTTGTTTATGTATCTGTAGGTGTATATGCCATGTGTGTGCAGGTACCTGTGGAGGCCAGAAGAGGGTGTTGGATGACCTGGAACTATAGTTACAGGCTTCCCTGAGCCAACTGATATGAATGCTCAAACTGAACTCTGCACCTGTGAAAGAGCAGTGAGTACTCCTGGTGCTGAGCCATTTCTCTGGCTCTAAGGTCCATTATTTCTTACAACTTAATGGATACATATAACCACTGCAGTAATCAGTATTTATACATTGTTCATGTCCATTGTGGCCCTCCTCTCTTATTTTTGGTATGCTAATCCAGAGGCAATATTTTTTATTTCAGGAACCACATGGTTGTCCTTACCATTCTTGAGCTTCATATCCATAGCATTATACTATATTTACCCTTTTATATCTGATTTCTTTGGCTCAATGGGCTGCTTTTTAATTCATTCATATGTTGCCATTATCAGTAATCCACTCTTACACACCCTTAGCACTCGATCATATTAATGCACTACAAATCCTCAGACATTCTCCTGTTGAGAGTATTTAGGTTAAATTTAGCTTGGTGACATTTTGAATAAGGATGCTAAGAAGGTATTTTGAGAAGTGTGAATGTGTGCTTGTGGACAAAGGCATAGAAGTAGAGTAGCTAGGGAAGAGAATTTACAAGTAACTGTTAATGGTCCTTCAACATGCCTCTACCATTTTCATACTCTCATCAACAAGGCAACGATGCTTGTTTTTAATGGGCTTGTCTATAATTGATTTTGTTCACCATTTCCCTCCTACTTCAGCTATACTTAGTGAACAATATTTCTCTGTGGTTGTGATTATTATTATTTTTTATTTGTTTGACACAGCATCTCATGTAGTCCCAGCTAGCCCAGGACTCATTATGTAGCTGAGAATGACCTTGTTCTTTTGATCTGCCTGATTCTACTTCCTGGTTCTGGAATCACCTCAGTGTGTCTAAATCAAACTCAGAACTTTCTGCATTTGAGGCAAGTGCTCTGCCAGCTGAGCTACATTGCCAGCCCCGTGGTTGTAATTTCATTCCCTGATGACTGGAGGTTCTCAACCTTCCTAATGCTGTGACTCTCTAATATAGTTCCTCTTGTTGTGGTGACCCCAAACCATAAAAGTAGTTGTGTTACTACTTCAAAACTATAATTTTGCAGCTGTTATGAATTGTAAGGTAAATCTCCATGCTTTCTGGCGCTCTTAGGTGAAAGGACAGTTCAATCGCAAAGTGGTCACAATCCACAGGTTGAGAACCACTGTTCTATACAAACATCTACTGCTATTTCATGTCCTTATTTGTGGAATATCCAATACTTTGCACATTTTTCTTTCTATTTTTCCATTTCTACTGATTGACTTTTCCTCTCCTTCCTCCTCTCTCTCCCTTTGATCCTGATCACCTTTTTCTTCCTTCACATATAGATTTATTGTTCTTTAAACATTTGTAGAAAATATTCAACACACACACACATAATATATATATATGTATAATGTACATATTGTGTAATAAGTATTACTTGTTTCAGTCTGTGGATTACTTCCTTAGTCTTAAAGCTACCTTTTGAAAGGGAGAAATTTTAAGCTTAATAACACTTTATTCTTTTTAAAATGCTTTTTGTCTTTCTGATGTATTTTGTTCAGTGTTGTTGTTGTTGTTTTTTAATATTCTAATGTTGTGAATACATTCCCTGGACCATTTCTTTCAAGCAATTACTGTTCTAATATTTTTGTTAAGATATTTACAAATGAGTATATGTAGTCATTTATTATGGCAGCATTTATTAATTACGAACAGAATTTTGGAGGCTCCAACATGATTCAAAATTTTTAAATTTTTTTTCTTTTCCTGCTGAAGTTTTTGAAACTTACCAAAAATTAATTTAAATGAATATTTATAGAAGATTGCAAATTCCCATTATTTTTGCCTCAATACTACACTGTCATTGTCACTAGATATTAATGTTTGAATCAGGTAATATAAGCCCTCCAATTTAAATCTTTTTTTTCCCAAATTATTCTTGGGTACTTCAGATAATATGCTTTTCTCTATAAAGCTTATAATCAGCTTAACTGTTTCTTCAGGAACAACAACAAAAGCCTAGTGGAGCTTAACTGCAGTTGGGATTTATTTATAGAAAATTGCATGAGAATTGACATCTTAACAATTCTCAATCTTCCAATCTATATACATGACATATCTTTCTACCTTTTGAGATCTTTAGACTTTCCTATCAATATGAGGTAGTTTTCAATTTTGAGGTCTTACATGTCTTTCATCTGGTTAATTATTGAGTTTGTATGTGTTTTCGAAAGTATCAATATACAAACTACAATGTAACTTATAAAGAGTTGGCGGTTGCTGCAGATGTTTGAGACTTGTGATGCATTTATATCCCAATCAGTCCATGATTTGCAGAAAAAGTCATTAATTTAAAATGCAATTTACTTACCAAGCATTTCACCTTAGCAGAACATTGGAGAGAATGGATGGTTTTTCTCTCTGCTGTGAGCTGACTGGTAGCCCATGGCTTGCTATGGCTGGTCAGTATTCAGGGAGTACCTTTCATCACATTGACAGTCTAGGAAAAGCCTCCCTTTTCTACTGAGTAAATCTTCTTTTTACTGCTTAGAGGTTTGTTGTTTTTTTTTTTTAATCACTACCATGTCAGAAAATTATGAATTAAGGGCTTGTCTATTCAAAGGAATAGAATTATTTTTTTATGCATTGACCGTGTATCCTTCTATGCTAAATTCAATTATTCATTCTAGGATATTTTTGTACGTTTATATTTTGTGTGTACACTGAAGAATGATGGTTATTTGTACCACTTGTTCTTATTTCTTGTTTTAATGTGCAGCACTCAAAGTATGATACTTAGGAGAAATAAAACAAGAGAGCTTTTCTCAAACATCTAATAATTTAGTAACAATAAATAGGCTGCCAAGAATATTTCTTATAGATAACCTACATCAAATTAGAGAAGATTTTCTGTTTTACTTTGATCTATAGTTTGAGGTGTGCTCTCAAATGGGCAGCCCTGATAACATGCATACAAGTAACATTATAGCGACTGAACAGATTCTATTTCAGAATATACATGTATGTGTGCAATAACACAGTAAAAAGAGACTATGCATTTGAAAGAGAGTGGGGAGGGGCATATGGAACTGTTTGGAAGGAGAAAAGAGAAAGGAGAAATGTAATTATCTTATAATCTCAAAGAAAGATGCAACAAACTGTATGTAATGTGTTTTATTTATTCTTGCTAAGCATATTTTGCAGACATGTATTATATTATGTAATTTATGTGTCTATTTTATTGCATGCTATGTTTTTTCCCTTTTTTTATTATATTTGTGTTTTAATTTTACACATCAGCCAGGGGTTCCCCTGTCCTTCCCCCTCCCGCCCCCACTCCCACCTTCCCCCATCCCCTCCCCTCCATTCCCATGTCCTCCAGGACCAAGACTCCCCTGGGGATTCATTTAAACCTGGTGGATTCAGTACAGGCAGGTCCAGTCCCCTCCTTCCAGGCTGAGCAAAGTGTACCTGTGTAAGCCCAAGGTTCCAAACAGCCAGTTCATGCACCAAGGACAGGTCCCGGTCCCACAGCCTGGATGCCTCCCAAACAGTTCAAGCCATTCAATTGTCTCACTTATCCAGAGGGCCTGATCCAGCTGGGAGCTCCACAGCCTTTGGTTCATAATTCATGTGCTTCCATTCATCTGGCCTTTCATCCCCATGCTTTTTCCAATCCTGGGCTCAACAATTCACACTCTTACAGTCCCTCCTCTTTCTCGACAACTGGACACACAGAGCTCCACCTGGGGCCTGGCTGAGGATCTCTGCATCCACTTCCATCAGTCACTGGATGAGAGTTCCAGCCCGACCGTCAGGGTGTTTGGCTGTCTGATCACCAGACTAGGTCAGATCAGGCTTTCTCTCGACCACTGCCAGCACTCTACAGAGGATGCATCACTGTAGACCTCAGGGGACCTCTCCAGCACTCCGCCCACTCCTGTTCTCATATGGCCCTCATCCATCATGGTCTAACATTCCTTGTTCTTGGGGGAGCAGGAGATCCCAGCTGGATCAGGAACAGAAAGGGAGAACAAGGAATGGTAGGACAAGGCATGCTATGTTTTTTAATGGAAGAGAGAGAATGGTGTATACAGAGGGTGAGACAGAGAGACAAAGAGATAGAGAGAGTCAGACAGTCAGAGACACAGAGGGAGATCATGTCTTTAAATTCATATATATATATTTTGCATCTGTGGATACACTGCTGTATATGCACATCTACTCATGTGAGCATTTTTTAAAATTATTTTAGATAAATGCCTAAAATTATGTTTATATGGCAATTTTATTCTTTTGTAAAAAAAAAAAAAAAAATACCAACTTTTCTATCTATCTCCAAAACCATGTTGCATCTTCGATCACGATTTGAAGAGTCTGATTTTACTGTTTCCTAGCCAGCACTTGTTGTTTTCCGCTTTGCACAATAGCCCTTTCCTTATGTGTATGTGGTGGCTGTCATAATTATTTTCAATTCTACTTTCCTTAATGTGTTGGATATTCTCATGTATTTCATGAGTCCTTTAGTAACACTTTTGGAAAAAATGAATGGTCTCCATAAATTCATGGGTACTTTTAAAAGTTGTTGGTATAGAATTCTGTCATTGATTCCCAGTATTCTTCATATATATAGCTACTATAGAGTCTTTATTTACATATTTACTTTTCACTTCTTTTAACAATGCTGTTTAAAGTCCAAACATTTTTATGTTGATTTATTTCTATTCATTTTTACTTTACTATGTGTTTTTTTGTGCCAAACTTAGAAATCTGTTGATAAGTCCAAGCTCATGAGGATTTGCTCCCATGTTTTTTTCCATCAGTTTCATTATTTAAGCACTTTTATTTAAGCCATTACTTTATTTGTAGTTAATTTGTGCTTTGAATTGAGAATACAACTTCATTCTCTTGTATATGAATAGCCTACTGCCCAATATCTGCTGAGACTCTTTGCTGTGGATATCGCTCTGTATAAATAAAATGCTGTTTGGCCAGTGGCCAGGCAGGAAGTATAGGCGGGACAAGAGAGAAGAGAATTCTGGGAAGTGGAAGGCTGGGGAGGGAGACACTGCCAGCTGCCGCCATGATAGGCAACATGTAAAGACACCAGTAAGCCACAAGTCACATGGCAAAGTATCGATTAATAGAAATGGATTAATTTAAGATAGAAGAAGTAGATAACAAGAAGCCTGCCACTGCCATACAGTTTATAAACAATGTAAGTTTCTGTGTGTTTACTTGCTTTGTTCTGAGAGTCTATGGGCTTGGCGGGTAAGATAGATTTGTCCTGACTGTGGGCCAGGCAGGAAAACTCTAGCTACAAATATTCTTTCTCCCATTGAATAATCTAAAAAAAATAAATAAAAAAAAAATCAACCTACAAGAATGCCCTAATCAGCTATTTAAAAAAATTAAACTCAGTCAAATTCCCTTTTCCAATATTTTGCTAAGAGAAGATAAGAAGCCAAAAGTAAAAAAGGATGATTCTATGGAATAAAGTTGATAAGTCATTACATATAGTAGACTCCATCCTCAAAATGGGCAAAGTTGAGCCACACAAATAGCTAAAATTAATAATAAACATGAAGACGTTTCTACCAGGCTGACAAGCATAACAAACCACAGGAGGAAATTCTAGAGCAGACATGGAGGCTTATCAATGACTTCTTAGCTCCATCCCGCTGGTCTCTGGTCTTTCTGTCCATCCTTATACCAGAGCCAACATATTTTAACCTCTCCAATTGTCAAGTAAGTGTCAGAACTGAAGTGTGAGCCCTTCAATACTGTCCTTACTTATATAGTTTGGCCATACAAGTTCTTTTGAAAATTGTCTTTTACACTTATCAAAACAAACAAACAGACAAACAAACAAAAATCATAATCACTGGGTTTTTAGATACTGAGGTTTTTCATTGAATCTGCCAATGACCATGGATAACCTTGACATCTTAACAACATACATGCCAATACTTCACGAATGCAGGATATTTTGGAAATGGTTCTAGTCTTTTTTTTTTCAGTATGTTTACTGATGCTATGTAATTTCCTCATAAAATTCCTCCACCCTCTTGTTTATGTTTATTCTTTCAGATACTGTGGGAATGGAGTTGATCTCAGTAGGGAAAGGAATCACATTTGCACCACCCAGTACAATCTTACCATGGCTTCTTCATTAATACCCCTTGTCAAGTTTAAGGAGTTTCCTCCTATCCTCTTTGTTCAGCATTATGTTGTTTCCAACAAATAAGATGACCAAATTGTAAACAGTTGATGTATCACAGTGACTGATTCCTTACCAAAAACCAGCCACACAAGCATTATTTGGATAAATCTCACCTAGTCATAGTGTATAAAATGTTAAGTATGTTAACTAATTTTATTTGTTATCACTTTGTTAAAAATTCTTTGTTCATCACAGATAGTGGTATACTGATTGTCATATTGTTTTCCTGATGTCTTCCTCTGGTTTTATACAATCTGAGGTTAGTCCAATTAAATAATTTCAGAAAGATTTCTTCTATTTCTATTATTTAGAAGATGTTTGGAAGAAATTATATTAATCTTTGTAAGGGTTAGATATTAGGGATTATAGACTCAACTCATAAAATGTATGTTTTTTTTCTTGAATCATGATTGATAATCTGTTTCCTATAATTTAATAGTTTCCTTTATAGTATCTAATTATAGTTGTCCACAATGTTTCTTCTTCTTTCCCATTTCTGTCATATTGAAAGTAAAGTCTCCTTTCTCAAGTTTCATATTACAGGGGTATGTGTTCGTATTTGCATATGTGTGTTGTGTTTCTGTACTTGTTTGTGTGTCTGTGTGTGGTGTGTGTGTGTATGTGTTTGCCTCTGTGTGTGTGTGTTTGCCTCTGTGTGTGTGTGTGTGTGTGTGTGTGTGTGTGTGTGTGTGTGTGTGTGTATGTGTTTGTGTGTGAGTTTGCTTGCATGCATGTGTGTGTGTGACTATGTCTATTTGATTAGGGCAATTCTGTATAATGATTTGCCCGTTTTGTTCCATGGAATCATTTCTGGATTCCATTGACTTTTCACTTCTTTCAGGAAAATGTGGGAGAAGGAGTTTTGAGGCAATTCTTCTGGGTTCAATTGATTTACTTTACCTCTGATTTCAAATTCTTGGTAGCCATATTTGAACATTCCCTTTAGAAAGTCTTGGAGATTAAACCATAGAAATAATTAGGAGATCATTTTTATCCTTCAGAAATGAGTTGCCTTTTTCCCAAAAGCTGGTATCTTAATTCATGGATAGACTTTGGTGGGGGGGATCTGCTGAGAAATTCTTTATGCTTTTGCTTCTTTTTTGTAGTGCAGTTTCTGAGGTTCTAGGGGTCTCTCTCTTTTTTGCTCTCTTCTATTCAAACTTCACAAGACAGTTACAGTGTACCCATAAAAAGAAGGTTCTCTCAACACCCCTGCACAATATAGATTCCCACTGGCATAGTACTCATTTTTCCTTCAGTATGAGAGTAAGATTTTCTGTTGCAGCATCAGTCTGTAGCTTGGGCTCTTGCAGACTCTAATCCATGCATCAGCCCCCACGTACATGCTCTACATCTGCAGAGAGTATTTTCTTTAATGCCTTTGAGTCCTTTATCTCCTTTCTTTTTTTTTTTTTTTTTTTTTTTTTTGGTTTTTTGAGACAAGGTTTCTCTGTGTAGCTTTGCGCCTTTCCTGGAACTTGCTTTGTAGACCAGGCTGGCCTTGAACTCACAGAGATCCGCCTAACTCTGCCTCCCAGTGCTGGGATTAAGGGCATGTGCCACCAACGCCCCCTTTATCTCCTTTCAAGCACCTACAATCTTTGGGAATTTAGTTTGTGAAGGCAGTCTGATGGTGCTCTAGTGAGTCAGCTAGGTTCTCTGTTAAATACAGACAGGGTTTCTTGTAAATTTCTCCACTGTGATTCTCTTTATTATACATACATGTTCATTTCTAAGATAAGTTTCTTCACGAAGCCCAGACAGGAATACCCTGCTTTGAGGTTTCAGAAATTCTTGTTAGAATTCACAAAGACTGTTTGTTTTTTCAGACTAAGATCTGAAAGCATGAAAGTTTGCTTATATTAGGGGATGAGGGCAAAGTTTATTCTCATGTGTGACTATGTCTAAAAGTGTACAAAGCATTAGATCTGTTCTCTTTCTAGACTATGAGCCATCTGAGTATACACATCTGACATATTCATTCTCTGACTGCTTTATCAACTCTCTGTCTTTCTGTCTCTCTTTGTCTCTCTGTCTCTGTCTCTCTGTCTCTGTCTGTCTCTGTCTCTCTCTCTCTCTCTCTCTCTCTCTCTCTCTCTCTCTCTCTCTCTAAGTGGTCATAGACTGCAATCCCCCATGATGTCTCTAACATATGTTACATGAAGGCTGAGGGCTACACTTGTCCATGGGCATAGGAATAAGTATTTAGTATGCAGTTAGAAATTATACTGGTTTAGGTCTGTATATGTAAATGACAGTATTAGGTTCTCCTAAGCCTTGGGTAGGAGAAGAACTTTACAGAATCAGGCATGAATTCCCTCCTGTGAAGTGGGCCTTAAGTCCAGTTAGATGGTTGTTGCTTACCCCCAGGATATAAGTACCACAACCTTCCCTTTCAGGATATCTTGCCATCTTGGCATTGTTGGGGTTTGTAAGTGTTACAGCTGGGTCCTATTATTTATTACTGTTTTCCCTTGGCAGCTTGCCATAGCTCCTCTGGTATTGAGAGCTAGTTGTCAGAGAGTAGGCTCCCATGCCAGATCCATTTGACTTCTTCTACGTTCTTGGTCTGAAGTGTATGGTGTCTTTAGCAATAGGATCTAACCTTTAATTACTGGGAGGCATCCAATCATCATGGCAGTAGTCATATTTTCTTGGGATACTCTTAGATTCTTCTAGCTAACAACTTGAGAGGAGGTTTCCTATATGTAGCGTAAGGGTTTTGTTAATCTATGTTTGTTTGTGTGTTTGGGGGAGTGAACATTATCACCTCAAGTGGCACAATGTGTGTGTGTGTGTGTGTGAAGTAATTTTAAGTTATATGGGATATTATAATATTATATATGGCATTTCAAACACCCTCAGTGGTGTTTGTCCTTCCTCTCTCCTGTCTATTTCTCTTCTATATTCCCTCACCCCCATGCCCAGTTAAACTCTTTCCCTCTTTTCCCCATATTCCCCTTCACGGTACCTATGTTCTTTGATTCCTCTCTCTAGAAGCCCCCTACACAAGTCTCTTTATTACTATCCTGGTATACCTGTTACTTCTTATCAAACACGCTTCTTTACAGCAGATGAGACTATTACAGAGGTTGACAATTGTTCAAAGTGCAAAGAACAGTAGGTCACATAGTGCCCAGTCTCAATCAACACAATGCCTACATGTATAGCTCAGGAAATATCATGGAAGAGGGGGAAGAATAATTGTAAGAGACAGAAGGCCAGGAAATAACCGATGAAATAGTATTTTATTATATATATACATATATATACATACATATATATGTATGTATGTATGTATGTGTGTGTGTGTGTGTATATATATATATATATATATTATGACAGGAAAGCAGTAATCATAAAATCTTAACAACACAGTTATCTAAACATGACCTGAGAAATAACAATACAAATTGACATGCACACATGGATAGGGGGAAATCTCACAGGGTTCCATCCCTAGGTGGACAGCTGCAGCAATTAATGGGTGTTGACAGAAGGAGAATCATTGTACAATCATGAGCCTCTGATAGGTGATCTAATCCCAAGTTGTCAGGTCTAAACACACACACACACACACACACACACACACACACACATGCACGCACGCACACACGTATATACAAACAACAATAAATGGACACAACACAGTGTGTGCATGTGTGTCCATGTGTGTATGTGTGTTTGTAACAATAATAATTAAACAATAAGAGGCCATGAATTTTAGAAAGAATAGGAGATGTAAGGAATTGAAGAGAGGAGAGGGAGGGGAAATGATGTAAATACAATGTCTGTACATTAAGTCTGAGAAAATAATAAGGGAATGATAAACATTTTTAAAAGGGGGAGAGAGCCAAAGAGGAAGAGAATGGTGTAGAGCAAGAAGCAGAAGTAGAAAAGGGAAGAGAGGGCGGCTGAAACAAAGGGAATCAGAGAGTAGATAGGAGACTCTGAAGAAAACCCTGGCATGCTTCCACAGAACAGAGTCTGGTGTCTAGAGCTCAGAACTCACAGTCCATGCATGTTCAGTTTCAGCTATGGGGAAAGACAGCCAGTGGAAGAGCAGAGGAGGCGCCCTGTTCCTGTAAGTTATTTCTGGATGCATTATTCATATTTGATAAATCATTTAGATGCAGATACTTTATTAGCTTATAAAGCACATTATATGGTTTTAAATTGTTAATACAGGCTGTTGTGATGCATATTGTACCTCTGAAAAGCCATGCATCACTTTAATTCATAGCCTCATTATAAAGCTTGTTACAAAGCGCTGCATTATTACATGAAGGATAGCGGGGTAGCATTTCTGTAAGGAGACAGAATGTTTTATTTACATCATCAGTGGCTTAGATTAGCACCTCAGAAATGCACTAGAAGATGCAATGGAATCAGAGCTTAAATTTAAATACAGACTCAACATTCTTTCTTGAGAGTTCTCACAAAGACCTGGAATATGGGTCTAGTCTGGTTACATAATAACTATTCAGACCTTGGACCAATTGACTTGTCTGCTTCTCAACAATATCTACATATGTTGTTATAAGACTAGACATAGGTTTTCATTTATTACATGACACCTACCTGGTTTATTGGAAATGAAATAGCAGTAAGTGCTTGTCCATGGGATTGCAGAGTTTAGTAATACCTCTAGTAAAGTAGAGAAAAGAGAGTGCTGGGGGACTGGAATTATCTACTTTGTAGATAATAAAGTGTATGGAACTTGAAAGAACTAAATATCATGAGTCTAAATCATTTGTAGACCTTTAATCAACCTTGACAGTGATTTTACATTGCCTAAATCTGAATCTTTGTTCACTCATTAGATGTTGGTTGGCACTTGGGCAAATCACTTATTTCCACTGGTTCTCAGTTTTCCCATCTTTAGAATGAGAATAATTGACAAATTCCTGAGAATATTAAGGGAACAAATACATAGCCAAGAGTTGGAAATATTGAAGTTGTTAAGTAAACACTTGTTATCACAATTATTAGGTAATTGAAGACAGGAATTGGGCATGCATCTCAAGCTTATGTGAAACATTCTCAGTTAGCATTGGCTTCAGTAAAGCAAGAGAGGCTTAATTATACTTTATTGCAATGAAGAAGTTCTTTTTGTATCAAGTATCATCCAACTGAGCACTCTGCCTTGGTATCTTTGGATTTGTGAATTCTACAATGTGTACTTTTCTGGACCACAAAATAGTGTCTTCTCTTTCAAAATCAGCAGCGAGTACTCACAAGGCTAGAGATGAGAATAATTTTGGTTATATTAAGGGAAGCTCTGAAGAGCACTGAATTCTAAGCTGATGCCCAAGACTTGCACTAGATCAAGGCAGACACGATCCCAGCATGGAAAAGAGAGGGGAATCATGACTCCTCATCTCTAACTGAGGTGACTAATGATAGCTGATGGCCTCTTGGGAGGGAAAGTCAGTTTTCTTTAAGAGTGTGGCCTCTGGTAGATCACTATGTTCCTCTGAGTGGACTCAAACATACGAGTATATGTGCACCGAAACTTTGATTTGGTGGATTATTAAAACAAAAAGACTCAAATTTGTATGGGACTGAGAGTGTAGGAGGTGGGTCTAGGAGGAGATAGGGGGAGTAGGGGGGCTAAATATGATTGCAAAATATTATATGAAAATCTCAAAAAAATTATATTAAATAAAAGAATACATGCTGAAATGTTTCAGTGTGCATGGGGGAGGGACTCATATCACAGTAGAGGAGATATTGTAATTGATGCCTGTTAAAGGAGAGAGTGTTGATTTACTTTGTATATAGCCCCTAATATGCTTTGAATGTTCCAGTGATTCTCCTATGCCTTTGAGAACACTGGTAGCACTGAGTGCACTAGTTGGTTAAGAAGAGAGCATGCAAATTTTGGAGGGAAAAATGAAAGGTTTGGAAAGAGGTGCAGGGGAAATGGAGTATTGGATTTGAGCAAAATATATTAAATTAATGTGAAGGTGTGTAAAAGAATTACGCCTGATGTGCAGAAAATAATGAGTCCATGCTGATTGCTAAAGGTTTAAAATGCTGCTTCCTCAGAGTGTGGTATTTGAAAGTCATGAATCAATGTATATAAAGTAAGTTAGCACTAGGGTAGATTAGTGGGAAGTCAAACTGTCTATATGTTTGAACATCGCAATTGGTATATCATATTCTGGGCTGTAATCTTGAATTCCCTCTATTTTCTTGACATCTCTACTATCCCCAAGTTAAATAGGGGACCATAGTTTCATGTTGACACTATTTTAGCTCTATGCTTTAGAAAACTATGCTAATGTGTGAGCTCTTTAGGGAATACTTGCTACTGTCAGTCACCTAAGGGAGTCTAAGGACAGCAGAGACATCTTTTGAGAGAACAGCTCAGCATGACCTGATGGAAATGACCACCTTTGAGCCCAAAGATGTTTCTTTCATGTCTATGAAGAATGTTCAGTGGTCATTGCCCTTACATTTCGTTATTTTAAAGAATGATGGGATGCAGAGGGCTGTGTCCCAGATCACCTGCATGCTGTGACTTTAGTCTTTTCTAGAAATATTTTTTTTCATAATTTAAATAGCATTTTTCACCATGTTGGAAACAGAAAAAAAGGAAGACGAATCTCACATATTTCAGTTAATGAGATTGTGTGTTAGCAAGTCATTTACATCAAAAATAAGCACAAGAAGGGGAAGAGTGATCTGTAGAAATCCCTCCTTTTAGATGGAGTCTGTTCTAACAGGTGAATATCCAGACCAAAGAAGCAATTTCATCTGGTCCTCTTTGATTTCTGAATACATAAGAAAGGCGAGCACAACTATGCACCCAGAAAGGTAGTTGTGAACACTGGCTGACTTTCCTCTAACTTTCTGTTTACAAAAGTAGCACCTGTATGCCTTCCCTCAGATTCCAAAACCCTGACATTTTTACTAAACCAGGAAGCAGAGGAGTGATGAGATCTTCCTTCATTCACTTGGCATCAGGTTTGGTCAGAAAGCAGAAGAATTGGTGGTGTCTAAATTGGCATGTAGAAACTTGTGGGTACACAAAGGAACTGGGTCATCATCAACAGTATTCAAGTGGTCAATATGCACAGAAATGAACTGTATTTTCAAAATGATCAGGTATGTGTGCATCCTTTAGCAGCTCCAAATTCAAGTCCTATGTGTTTCTAGAAAATGGTTCCCAAGGGCACCTTGGAACTGATTAAACAGATGTAAACTTTTATCCAGGTTTTACTCAGAACTGCTTTTCAGCCCCCTTTCTTTGTCTAAAACATTGTGACCTTATGAACTTACATGCTGCCTCCTGCTTTCTTTTCTAGTTCTGTCTTTGCCAAAGAAGAAAAACAAGTAGGGAATGGTTTCTCTTTTTAATTTTTTTAAATTAAATTATAATTACATCATTCCCTCTTCCCTCCTCACTCCAAATCTTCCCTTGTATGATACATGATTTCTTCCTCTCTTTTAAATTCATGGACTCTCTTTTTTATTATTAATTGGTGTTATACACGCACATACATACACACACAAGCACATATAATATTATTTCTCAAATTTCCTTGGGAAAAAAATTAAACAAAGCATATAGGCTTCTTTTAGGACATATCATTAAAACAAGAAAACAAAAGGGTTAAGTAACATAACACACATGTACATGTTTTCAAATATACACAATATATGCTTACAACATACAAATATGCAATCCCTTGCATTATTCACATATTCTTTATGGGGAGAGTCTGACTGTCCTATGGGCAGGATTTCATTGGGATAAAGCCATGCCACTTAATTCTACTTCACATATACAAGATTAGGTGTTGAAAGCTTTAGCCTTACTTGGTAGCTGATAAAGATGCTATGATGGGATGGTGTTATTTATGCCCAATTCCTGTGCCTGATTCATTCTAACACTGTGTGAGAAGTACTCAAGGGTGTCTTGATAGTTCATTTTTATATGATAGCTTTCTACGACCTAGAATCACGTTAGGAGAACCTCAATTGAAGTGTATTTTTAGATCAGGTTGACCAGTGGGTATAACTGTGGGAGATTGTATTGACTGCTAATTGATGTAGGAAGACTCAGCATTTTATACATGTCATGATTGTCTACACATGGAATTCTGAATTATGAAAGACAGGAGATAGCTAATAGAGAATAAAAACCAAGGATCTATTCATTTCTCTCTGTTGTTTACTGGGAGTGTTATATAACTCACTGCTTGAGTCCTGCCATGACTTCCTCAAAATGGCGGGCTGTAACCTGTAATTACAAGCCAAATAGACCCTTTCTTTCCCCAAATTGCTTTTTATTAGGGTATTTCATCATAACAGCAAAATGAAACTAGAACACGGTTCACCACAGGTTCTGTAGAATTGCTGACCTATGTGTGGTCTAAAGAATATTGTATCATCATTACCATTCTAAGCATGTACTAGTTGCCAAATAAAATATTAATATGTAACTATGTAGAATTCTGAGCCTAAAAATAAACCTAGAAAGGAGTCAATTTTTTTATCTTGATTTTATAGAGGGGACTGTTTCATATCTGAGTCATGTGTACCATCACATTCTCTGTCTTTCCATGGCCTCTAGACCACTCCCCATGATAGTCAAACTTGATCATCTCCTGTTGAAGGCACAGAGATCACTGAAGAGAGCAGAGGGGAGAGCACAGCATCCAATCCTTCCATCACTCCCTGCACACAGCACACCAGGCTCTCTTAGACTCACCATCTTCTTGTCTTCTGATCATCTCACTAGACAGAGGTTTGAATCACCTTGTGCCCTGTCACTTGGCCCATGGCTGCCTTGTAACGTGTGCTGGTTGTGCACTGAAGTTCTTGAAAAACTTCTGGAATTTACTTCTGGAGTTACATTTGATGGGTCTTTGCTGACAGTTGGCCACGAACTGCCTGAAAAACAGGTGCATTGTCTTCATTTACACACATGTTCCATTTGAGCTGCAGGGCTGGGGATAACCTGGTTTGACTGTACAGTCTCAGGGAAGGGAACATGTGCAGTCACCTGACCTTGCTTCCTGCATACCAACTTCTTCTTTCTTCTAATCATCTGAATGTTTCATGGTATTCATCTCACATAGATGTTCCATGTAAATATTAGAGGCAATTGAGTATATTATTTCTGGCAGATAACTAGTTTCAACATTTCAATCAAGTCTAAACAAGAAACTTCTCAGCAGAATGAACTGCATTGTGTTTGTCAAATCTATACATTTTTAAAATATTTTCTTTGCATTAAAAAGTTTCAAACATGATAGCTAGGCTCTGTAAAATATTAAATATTAACTTAACAAGTAGAAAAGAAGGGTATAGCTTTTCTGTCACACTCCCCACCACTTTTTGATAATTGACTATTTTAGCATGACCATGTTTTCCTCTCATGTCTGTAGTATTTCTAGGGATCAAGAGCTATCCTGTTCTTTTATATGAACATTCAGATATGAAGTAACCATGCTCTGCTACTGGGCATGCACACAATCTCTTTTCTACTCTTATAAACACAAGAGTGGCATCATTATATATTTTTGAAAAGTTTCTTGTTTTCTTTAAGATAAATTTGAAGAAATGGAATATTTTGGTAGAACCAATGTAGGTTGAATGTTCTTACAAATCAGAACCACACTGACTTATAAGGAATTCAGTGTTATTTTATCCTCATTACAGTAGTATTTGAAAAAGCATATCTCACTGCGCTATTACCAACCTTGAAATGATTTGATAAAGAATAGAGTGCCCACATATTTTAATATGCATTTTTTGTACTTCCTAGAGAAGTTAAGTAATCCTTCACATGGGTTTTAGTGACATTACATTTATATTTCCCATTTAAAGTCATATGCTTTTGTTCATGGACCATTTGTCTATTTTCTGTTAGTGCTTTTTATATTTGATTTCAAGGACACATTACTTATTAATGACATTATTGCTTTTCTTATCATCTTTTAAAAATATATTCCTGAGTTGGGACTTTTAATTAGCTTTCTTTATTCTGAGAGAGCTCACAATCCTCTCATTGGTAAAATATTGAGTTACACATTATTTTAGAGTTTCATACTTTACTTTAAGAAATGATGTGATATTTTCTGAAGTTTGTATGTCTATGGAAGTTGGTTTGGTCAAGCATCTTTACTGTGTCCATCCATAACCTGTTGGTTTGTGACACTTGGTTGACTCTTCAAGAACCAACTTCCTAGATGTCCACTTGCCACTGACTCACCAGGTTCTGAAAAAGCCATTTTTATCCCTTTGATTGCACTCAAACTTCCCCAATTATGTTCTAATTAGGAAATTAAAACTATGCTATGTAGCTGAAGCAAACTATTATAGCCGTTTGCATATTTATCATTCTATTTTCATGTGATAATACTAGTCTTTGTTTTAATAAAAACCTTTGGCAGCTACAAGAAACAGAACAGTAGGAGCATTTTGTTAGGACAGAAAATATCTGCACATTTATCTATGGGAAGAGACTACAAAAGGAAAATTGGCAATGATGAGGGACATTTAGGGATATGTTTGTTTTCTGAAGCCACCAATTCCTATAAATCATCTGATTTTCCTTCAAGAGGTAAATATTACATCATTATAAGTATGAAATCTACAGGACTGGGGCCTGGCAAATACTACATGGTTGTTAGAGAAGTGGTCCGCTTAGGAGAAGGGTACAGAAAGGAGGCTGTGAGCCACATGCCAGTCAGAAGTAGATATTGGGGTATGCCTATTCTCCCTTTCAACTTAGCCTACTGACTCAAAAGTGAATTTTAGTTTTTCTCATCATTTACCTCTTAGAATAATTATAGATATAGATATAGATATAGATATAGATATGAGTGTGTGTGTACGTGTGTATATATATATATATATATATATATGTGTGTGTGTGTGTGTGTGTGTGTGTGTGTGTGTGTATATGTATATACATGTGTATTTGTTTCTCTATCTTAATTTTTATTATATTATAAATTGTTTTTATTCAATATATCAATGATACCAGTAAATTTCTAAAGAACAAATGCAATTGTAAAAGATATTTTTCTTTTCCCTACCTCAATTTATCCCAAACTCCCACTCTTAACTTCATAACCTCTTCATTTTTACTTCTTTTAAATCCATGGACTCCAATTAACACTGACACAATGGATATGGGTACAGGCCCATCAACTAGTGCCTAGACAGCATACAAATGATCACATCCCTACAGAAAACTAAAATTGATCTATAAAACAAACTAGCGGACACTAATATAGATTTTAAAACTCACAGACAACTCAACTTCAGTCTAAATGTGTGTGTCTTATCATGGGAGACTATGTTATCTAAAAAAAAAAAGGAATGTGGACAAGTATTGTAGATTAATGGTTCAATACATTCATCTACCTGAGCAGTTGACTAGCTCTCTGTGCCTGAGTATAAGCAGAACACACTGTGAGATGAGTGGGTGATCACTCTGCATAATCCAATTGTTTGGAGTGTGTGTGTTGGAGACAAATCTCTGTCATATCTCCTGTGTAGCTCTTAGTAGTCTTCTGGGCATGGAACAAGAATTCACTGCACATTTACTGTTATAAAACAGAAGTGATGTTCCCTGGGGAATGTTAGATGCTATCCAACTGAAATGCGGAAGAAATGAAGATTACCTAACCTCAAGGGCATAGAATCCTATTACAGCAAGAAGAAAATTTGATGTGTATGTGTAGATATAAATGTATATCTCTATAAGTTGATTGACAGTCTTATATGAATTTTTATATTTGTCACCCACTCACCAAACTCTATAAGTTGAGATGTGTGCCTTTTATGTGTGCCTCAACCTGACATGATCTAGAATCAATCACTGAAGAGTCAGGCCTCTGGGATGCCAGTGAGAACCATCTAGCTCAGGTTAACACCCTGATGTCAGGTGACACCATTCCATGGGTGAGGGTCTAGGATCAAGTTTGCTGGGGAGTGGCATTATTCGCATTCTGCTTCCTGACTGGTTAAAGTGTCCTCAGCTTTCTGCTGCTGCTGTCATCCTGACTTCTCCACCAGAAGAGCCAATACTCTTGAACTGTGAGCCAGACTAAGTCCTTCATTCTTTTTAAAAAAATATTTTCATTAAGAGATTTTTTTATTCATTTTACATACCAACCACAGATTCCCCTGTCCTCCCTCCTCCTCCCCCCAGCCAGCCTTCCCCTCCAACCCGCTCCCCATTCCCACCTCCTTCAAGGCAAGGTCTCCCATGGGGAGTCAGCAGAGCCTGGAAGATTCAGTGGAGGCAGGTACAAGCCCGTCCTTCCTGCACCAAGGATGCACAAAGGGTCTCACCATAAGCATTAGGCTCCAAAAAGCAGGCTCATGCACTAGGGACAGATCTTGATCCCACTGCCTGTGGGCCTCTAAACAGTTCAAGCTAAACAATTGTCTCACTTATTCAGAGGGCCTAGTCCAGTGCCATGGGGGCTCCACAGCTATTGGTTCACAGTTCATGTGTTTCTACTAGTTTGGGTAGTGGTCTCTGTGCTTTTTCCAGTCAAGGTTTCGATATCCCCTGCTCATAGAATTCCTCCTCTCTCTCATCAATTGGACTCCTGGAGCTCAGCCTGAAGTCCTTCAGTATTTAAGTTGTTCTGGTCAAGAGATTTTGTTACAGAAATAAGAATATTGACTTGTATAGACATGTATCAATTATATTGGAAAGGACATAAATTTGTTGAAAGCTGAGATAGTTCTGGTTTCCCAGTGTTCAGAACATAGTCTATGGTACTTATTAGATGATAAATAAGTTCTTGTTAAACTGGGAATTAAAATTTAATGCATGTTTGGTATTGATAAATAAACACCTGTGGGACTTCATTAGCTCTAAAAAATTGGCTTGGGGCACTACAGACTTAATTTTCTTCGTTTTTTTTACTTTATCAAGTTTATTTTTATTTATTTTCAAACTTCTAGTTAATAGCTAATTTTATAGACCTAAATGTGAGCTAAAGTGTGTCTATTGTTTTTTAGGTAAATTCTCACTGATCTCAAATTCTTTGCTTGGAAATAAAAAGAGGGCCATAGAGCAGACTGTAGCTGAAGGTTTTCTGTGCTCACCTGGCACCCAGGACCCTGCAGCCACTTATAAAATAATCACTCAGAAGTTTATATTAATTAAAACTGCTCAGCCATTAGCTCAGGATTAGTACTAACTAGCTCTTACACTTAAACTCAGCCCATTTTTGTTAATCTATATGTTGCCACATGTTCTGTGGCTTTACCTGTGTGTCATTACATGCTGCTCCCTGGATGGCGGGCTGGCATCTCCTGACTCATCCTTCCTATTCCCAGAATTCTCCTTGTCTGTTTACCCTGCCTATACTTCCTGCTTGGCTACTGGCCAATTAGCTTTTTATTTATCAACCAATCAGAGCAACACATTCACAGCCTACAGAACATCCCACAGCAGCAGACAGTCTCTAAAGGCCAGCATTTTGGAATGCTAATATCCTCAGACTTTCTATCCTTCATTTTCTATGCTTAAGGATGAAAAAGTTTGTTCTCTGAAAGCACTAAACACAGTTGCAAAAGCTGGAGCTGTATGTCAAAGGGAATGTATCCCAGCACAGCATCCCCCACCCCAGACTTGAAGAGTAATGCACATGATTGTCGGCCTTCTTCCCTGACCACATAAATGGAGTACTGCTGCATTCCAGCGACAACATAAGCGGAACATTTATCCCAGTCACTTTCAACAGCCTTTTGCACATTTGCATAGAGCTTAACTTTCATACAGCCATGGGTAGCTCATAAAATCTCAGCCTGCACTGACCATAAAAAAAAAGGGTATCTTTGTATATTACTGGGTTTGTATACATCCTTAAACTACTACAGGAATGCAGCAGACTTTAAAACTAATTAACAGCCCCCTATTGGGGACATAGCACTTGACAGTGATTTATCCTGCTTGGGAGGGCAGCCCTGTGCAATAAGAACTTCTAAAGCTGTGTGCAGATCTGAGGGGATTTACTAAGTGGTGTTATTTATGCTAGACACCTCCCATTACCCGGTTCTGGAGTGTATACTGGATAGAATTAGTTTATATATCTATATCCTAATAAGTGGATTTCCCCCACTTCTTAAAAATGGTATTGCATTTCTTTAGATGGTCAAGTAAAAGTGTTCTCTCTGCCAGAATCTGCTGTGCTCAGGACATGTTCTAAAGCATGTGTGACTCTGGGGTCTAGAGTAGTGATTGCTGCCACAATGACTTGGGTCCTCAAGTGTTCTCTCTGTAATGCAATACGACACTATGAAGCTCTCCATTCCAGTAGTATTTTCCCCCTTGGCTAATTTTCTATCTGTGCAAGCAGAATGATTTGCAGTGGCTAAGTTCCCTTCAGAAGGCCCATAAAAGAGAGCTGTTAGGAGCCTGGGGGGACAGGCTTGTTTCTGTTCTAACCAACTCCTTCATGGTGCTCTTCTCCCAGATAAGAGAGTTCCTGGTGGACCTCTAGGAGCATAAGGGCTGGAAGCTAACCCAGAGGGACAAAATAAGCAAGAAAGTAGGCAGGCAGGAGAGGGAGAGAGAAAGAGAGAGGAGAGAGAGGAGAGGAATTCAGCACACACAAAAATAGAATTTCTGCCCATGAGCTGAAGAGAATCCAAGAAAACTTTCGGCTATGGGTCCATTCTGATTCCCACTGCAGCTGAGCAAACACTCAAAACTATTAAAGCTTCTCAATTGTGGCTTTTGACTGATCTCACTGGATAGGTCAAGTAGAAATGCTTCATTGGTAGGAATAACACTACCAATCTACAAAAAGATAAAAGTTGTATCATAAATGGAAGAAGCGTTGACTATAGAAATCCAGGTGTTAGAGGCTTCTAACCCCATCTGAACTGCCTCCAGACCCTCTTTCTCTTCCACTGGGGGAGGTACTTCAGGATGGAAGAACCTGCAGGGTAGGGGAGAAGCAAGAGCACATGTCTTAGCTAGGTTCTGGGTTTACTAGATCTCAGAGTTAATAAACCCTGTGAAAACCAAGCATGTGAAGGCTTTGACCATGGTTCTTAGCCTTACAGATCCACCTAGAAGGTCAGAATGATAACCAAGCAGGCTTTTGGCCTTACATATCATCTCTGATAAATTGTGTTGTCCATTACACCTTTTTCTTGCCTGTGCCCATCATAAACGTTCACTCCAGTTCTTACTGTGTATCTATTGTCTTCACTTCTGAGAGGCCAGATAGGAACACTCCCAATTTTTTACTCATAAATAAACATTGATGTGATTATATAAATATATGATCATAATTTCCAAACCTTACCAGCATGTACCAGCAAGTTAACTTTACAGGAGCCCATGGGAACTGTGTTATGGCCATACTAATGTATAGACACCTCAGGTAAGCTATCATCTTGACCTGTGAGAGGAAAGAGCTAGAGTTTTCTCATCTATGAAAGTGCATTAAAGTCCTTTTTAAAAAAATGTCCTATACTCTTCATGGACTTACCAGCTCCCAAAGAGATGCCTCCTGCCTTTGCCTGTCCAATTTTAGTCCTGAGGGAAAAGAAGCAGGAACACTAATCTGACTATAATGCCAGGAGCCAACAATTTGGACATTCTGCAGAATCACATCAGAAGGGAAGCATTATACTCCTTTGGCTATTCAGAACCCTTTCTGAGCTGTTCATCTCTACAGACTCTCTTTTCTTTTGTAACAATGAGCTGAGACTTGATCTTGAATAAATGAAATATTGATGGAATTTAGGAGGTTTAAAAAGAAGGAATGACTTTAGAGTCAGGTCTCAGAACACTTTCTCAGATTCAAGACCCAGACTTCTCACTTACTAGTTTCGTGAATTAAGTCAAGAAGCTAACAGTTCTCTACATTAGGTCCCTTCTCCTGGAACAGTGGTAACTACTGTCTAAAGTTGCATGGACAGTTGAAGTGATAATGCCGAGTGCCGTAAAAATAATGTCCAGTGAGTGTGTCCTTAAACTTGATCTCATTAGCAATTTGAGGGCCTGACAACTCCATTGAAAACCCTAGACAATGACAGTTTTGAGGACAGAAAAAGATGTGGTATTAATAATGAATGAGAAGAATTTGACAACTTAGAAGGGGAGGAGAGCTTGGACAGTGTGGTTATTAAAATATCCTTTTGATTAAATAATCCAGGGGTAATATTTCTAGGATTTGTTCTGTAGCTCATTGGTGCCATCAATGATTGGGGAACGCCTACCATTTTGCTCAATATCCCCCAATTTTATTTTTTTGTCCTATGTGTTTGTTCTTGCACCTCTCAGTGGGAGAAAGATGGTGAAGGTAAAACGACGTATATAGAATATTTTTGTGAGGACAAACCAGTATCTTTCACCCCAAAGATTTTGCTTCATATCTTATTACCCAGATACACACCATAAATTCATAATTACGAACAATCCAGAAAGCAAAGATTTGGTTAATGTGATGTAGTAGGTAGCTTTCATTCTCCAAAGATGAATACATTGCTGTCTGAACAAAGTAAAGCCAGTCTGGGCAGTGATAGGGAGGGCAGAGCACTGTTGGCACAGTGTCTGATACACAGGGTGTTATTGGGAATAGAATCAATGCTCCATGGTTTACATTTTAGGTGCCACTTACTTTGAGAACATGATATTCCAAGGAGGACATTTTTAGCAGGAGCCACTGCTGCAACAGCTTTTGTGGAAACAGTGTTCTGATTGTCACTCATAACAGCTTACCTTGCATAGCTGGTTATGAATTCTAGCTAGCGCCTGCTTTTGGGTGGTACAGAGAAGTACCTTCACTAAAACAAATGTTTTTAATAACAGTGCTTGCAGAGGCAATGGCCAAATCATCTCTGAGGAATTTGCAAAGAACTCCAGATTTTATTTGCTTGCTTAGGTTTAACAGTGAAGTCTTAACTTTCTTAATTGATTTTATTACTTGTTTCAGGGAAATCTCATTTCGCAATACTTTGCCCATTACCACATAGCTACAGTGCCAGAAATCACCTATGGCTTAGATTTATGGAAGGTGATCACATATATTACAAATAGTTTTTTTCCTATGTCCAACAAAGTATATTTATTTACATACAGATAATAATATCTCTATTTTGGAATGTTTTATTTAAATCCATAATGATTTATGAGCATCACGGTTTAGATACCATATGCATTTGTCTGGCCCCCATAAAACATGAATTCTTTCCCTGAGCAAGACTGAATCGGTGAATCTCAGTGATCAGCATTTTTCCATTTTGATATTATCTCTACTGGTGGGGGGTGGTCTATTTAGTTTTTGTTTGCTTTTATTATTTCCTTCAAATCTCAGTCTGGTTATTGCATTTCTGTATCATTTTGAAATTTATAGTCTATTTAATAGCATTTTTATTTTTTATGATTATGTCAGTCATACCCGTAAGAGGGTCTCAGGGAATATGTTTTGAGTTTCTTTCTATTGCAACCAAATCTAGAAACTACCTAACTGAATTATGAGTTTTATTTTTTTTTACCAGAGGGAGCTATGAAACAGAAATGATTTTAGATGTAGATTATAATAATAATTTGGAGGCATCTTTATGATCTGTGAATTTCATATCATTCTCCTGCCCAGCACTCCCTTTTGATTATTACCATCTTCATAAAAGGCTGAAGCACTTCACATATACAGAAGAAACCTCTCTATCAGAGAGGTGCCAGGAAGGGATGGTACACTTAGTACTGAATCATTTGCCAAAATGTCAAGAACATTTTGTTCAAACTATCCCAAAGGATAGCACAGAGTGCTGCTTCTTCCTTGGAGAATATGTGTTACAAGTGCTTAGACATTAAACCATCATTAATAAAAAAATTCAAAGAGGATAATTTATTGAAATACTTCAGGGAATTCAGAAGCACAAAGTAGCCTCATGCAAGATCAGTCAGGAAAGGAGAAAATTGTTAGGGAGCAAGATGTCCTCCTGCCTGTCACTCTAACTTGCAGACTCATGGGTGATGCACATCATCTACCCAGACCAATACAGACTTGTGACATTGGAGGAAGAGAATGGTCATAATTAAAGCTAGCATTGTAGAGAGTAAACCAAGTCCCAGGGCCCCTTCCAAGTACCTCCTATGTACTGACTTAGTCATTACAATAAGAGAGTAAATGGAACAGGAAGAAGTCAGACATCTTGCTTCAGGTCATACAACCTCATAAATAATAAACAGAACATTCCTGGTTTGGTCACAGTTGCTTGGCTTCTGAAGTGAGTTTTGTTTTTCTTTCTCTGCAAACCTTCTTTTGTGCACCTTTCTGTTTTAGCCTGTATAGAGCACCTCAACCAAAAGTTGCACTTTTTTTTTTTTCAGTTTAAGTGTCTGACAGAGATTGACTAGGTTTTCTGTGTTCCAATTCCAGCTTCTTGGACAAACAATCTGTTTGGTCACACTAGGTCAGCAGTTGAGCCTGCCATAATGAGGGAAATGGGGTCACTGAGTTCTGACCTACCTGCATGATTTCACTGAAAGTAGCTGGGGACATTCTCATGGAGTCCATGTGACCTCAACAGTCACTCATCATGCTGTCTATTATCATTTATAACTTGTAATATAAATAATCATATCTGAGAGTCTTATCCATGATTCTCAGATTATCCATATATCTTCAGTCATTACATTTAAATCAGTCTAATTTATATTTTCCAAAAAACTGGTTTTTTTGATGGGGTGACTTGTGATATGTATACTTGAAGAGTCCTTTTTATTCCTCTTCCCTTATTTCCTGTTGTCCTCCAGATTAGAGAGAATTTAAACACCTAATAAACACAGTGGTTCTCTAGCTGAGTACAATTTCCACTAGGCAAAGTGGGTAAAATTAATTGCCTTGCTTAATTCTTTCAGTGGTTCTGGAAAGAGAATCTCTACTATTCCCGCTTTAGTGGCAAGGAAACCAGAAGGAACATGATTTAAAATGAATACCCCAGATTACACTGGGACAAAGTGGTGGCATCCAAACCCAAACCAGTCTGCTGCATGTGAGAATGAAGATTTAAGTATTTATGCTGAACAAAATGAGTATTAACCCCATGGGCCTGTTTTACTCATTCACGTCGGTATGTGTTGGGCACTTTTATATGAAAATAGTCTTAAGAATGTAAGCTTGGGAGACTTTTCATCTGATGATGGACAGGGAGAAAGCAGCTGGAGGAACAGCAAGACCTTCAAAGTATATCCTCAATGATTTCTTACTTCCTGATCCTTCTCACCTCTTCAAACTTGTAGACCCTCCCAGAATAATATTTTCAGCTGAGGATCAAGGCTCTAAATCAAGAGACTCAAAGGGGTCATTTAATATTCAAACCATATCAGCATGCTGCAGCTGAAATGCTATATGGTTTGGGGAGTTTTGTCTGCCAAATTAACTCATCTATTACTTTTAAGTTCAGTCTGATTTAAACTCTCGGGACACCAAATAAATGCAGATTTTTTTTTTTTTTTTGACAGAGAGTAACACATATTCTTCTAGGTTACTTCCAATAGGGTCTTCATTTCCATTTGAAACCCAATGAACACAATCATTACTGACAATATTTCTCCCAGCATTCTGGTGTTCTACTTCCCACCACTATCAGCCTGGAAAGACTTATTGTAGTGTTAGAGGCTTTTCCTAGCCTGCTTCTTCAAACACTCAGATCTGCCTCCCAATCATAATGGCTGATGTTTAAGAACCATGTTACCATTGTCACATACAACTTCTCTGGTACCGATTTTCTGTGTCAATTACTATTCACATCACTATGGCAATGAAAAGATAAGGGAAGGTAGGTCAATCTCAGTTCACTATCTGTATGGGTTCAGTTCATTGTCATTTGGTTTGATGCTTCTGAGCCACTTGTGGGGTAGACCATCATGATAGTGGCTGCATCCTGGGAAGAAGGCTGGTTATTTCATCATGGACAGGAAGCTGAGGTGGTGATGAAAGGACCAGAAACAACGCATGACTTTTAAAGACATATCACCAATGATCGAATTTCTCCTACCAAGTCCTACCTACTAAAGTTTACAAACTAGTTCTACCAGCTGGTGACCAAGGCCCTAATACACAAGCCATGAAGAAACACTTTATATCAAAATTATAATAGAACTCCCACAATTCCAGATTCTCTTAACTCTATACAAGAATGACATCCTAAAGTGGTATTGATAGGCTAGTTGTAGGGTAATTCACCAGGTTTCCATAGTCTCCATCACTCTTGTTTGGGTCCCTAATAAAGAAGTAAGCGATGCCCTTCAACCAGTTCATGTGTCTTTCTGTTGTCTATATGCAGGTTAATTCTATTACTTCTGCTTAATATATATGGTAAAAGTATAGTTGATTCTTAATAGATGATATAGTTTTTGTTTTCATTTTGGACATTTAAGTTCCTTTTGGGTCGAATGTAGAAAGGAAAAATGCATGCATTCATTTGATTTTCAATTTAGATAGAAAAGAGTTTACTCAGCTGGGCAGCTGTGTCACATGTCTTTAATCCCAGCACTCGGGAGGCTGAACCAGGTGGATCTCTGTGAGTTCAAGGCCAGGCTCGTCTACAGAACAAGATCCAGGACAGGCAACAAAACTACACAGAGAATGAAAACAACAACAAGAAAGAAAGAAAGAAAGAAAGAAAGAAAGAAAGAAAGAAAGAAAGAAAGAAAGAAAGAAAGGAAGAAAGAAAGGAAGAAAGAAAGAAAGAAAGAGTTGGGGATTTAGCTCAGTGGTAGAGTGCTTGCCTAGCAAGTGCAAGGCCCTGGGTTTGGTCCTTAGCTCCAGAGTAAAAAAATAATAAAAGGAAAAAGAGAGAGAGAGAGAGAGAGAGAGAGAGAGAGAGAGAGAGAGAGAGAGAGAAGGAAGGAAAGAAAGAAAGGAAGGAAGGAAGGAAGGAAGGAAGGAAGGAAGGAAGGAAGGAAGAAAAGAGTTTACTCATCATCACTGTTTGGCAATGGTTGATATATGCTAACTGCATTTAGCTACTGCTGATGTAGATGCACAGTGGGAAGAGAAGCCTAGAAAAGAACAACCAAAGTGAATATGGAATCTCTGGAAAGAAGAATTGACAGATGAAACACAGAGTGATCAAGGCTCCTATACCAACAAGAGGTTAAATTTGGGTCACCTGAGGATGTTATTGGAAAATGCCACACCCATACCATCATTAAGTCAATCATAACACAGGGTATCTTAAAGGAGTTGACATAATGTTTGCTCCCCCATCGCATGCACACACATAAATATAATTAAATATGAAAGGTGGTGAGAGTGGTTGAACATCTGTCTTTAGCTTTCAGATTTTTCACAGTCTGTTGATTAGGTTATGTTTTGTATTATTCCAATGTCCACAGCTGTCAAGTGAAATGGGAGCATGCCTGCTGCATCGGGAAGCCGAGGTCTGCAGCGGCTCTTCATGTTCCACGTGGTAATAGCTGGTGACAGCTTCTACTGTGAACAAATTGTTTTCTGTTGGTTGATGGGTCTCAGCTGTTCTAACCTGGGAAGTGATGAGTTCTGCCTTCATTTAGAAAGCAAGATCTGTTCAAATAGACTCGCTGGATTCTTTGGGTGTTATTGTTTGTTTGATTAAAAAAAATGTGAGCATGTCTGCATGTACATTCAATGGGACTTGGGTCCATTTTAGAAGGTAAGTAATGATCTCACCACAACACTACGCCTGGCATTTTCCAAGGTCTGTCTTCTCCTGATATAATAGAGGGAGAGATCAACACAGGGGTGAAAGGGGCATTTCAGACAATCTCATTCCTACCACTCATTCAGAGATTGATTTCTCATCTTGACTGGGGGCATTTGTTCCCAGGCTGATGTCTTTCCCTTGTGAGTGAGGTTAGTCACACCAATATCCTTATGGAACTCCAAACAGTAAAGCGCTAATTAAAATGGCAAGGTCTAGAGACATGGAGTGTCTTCCTTCATAGGTGTTAGTCAGACTTGATTATATATGCTGTGAGTGTGCACACAAAGCAGAGACATTCAATGTGTGCAAGAAGGAAAGGTCTAGAAGACTTTTCCAAGAGCGTTTCTGTTTTCTGCCTCTTTCTCTGTATCAATATAGAGTCTTAGATAAGGATCTAAATATATTTTGATCCAAACATGTAAATAAATAAAGTTATTGCTTGGCTGTTACACTTTAATTAAAAAAGAATGAAAGATGTCTACCGTTCAGTAAATATTCTGCCTCTATATAATCCTGAACAATATAGATCCTGGGTTTCTACAGCCACTCACCACACTTGACAATTCAATGTTAATCTGTGGCTAGTATGACTGAGGTTTTGAATTTTTACTTTTAATTCATTTAAACTAAATTAGTCACATGTGGCTGGTGAGTACAGAAATAGACTGTTAATGATTAGCCTTTAGGCTTTTACCTTGTATAAACAAAAAGTGTTCTTTCTTTGAGGTTCATTTTCCTGATGAACTGATGCAGTACACTTGAAAGGGGACAACTAGCTATCTATTATGGAGGAGACTGAATCATAGACAATAATGAGATGTTAAAGGATATATGTATAAGTAAATATAAGTAAAAATGAATAATACAGTTTGTTGTTTCCCCCAAAAGAGCCAGACACTGTGAAAAAAAATTACATTCATTGCCTCTCTATGTAATAATTCTTGGAGGTGCACTATTTCACCACAAATGTTTTTCAGATAAGGGATATGCAGTATAGAAAAATTACAACCAGGGCTGGAGAGATGGCTCAGCAGTTAAGAGCACTGGCTGCTCTTCCAGAGGACCTGGGTTCAATTCCAAGTGCTCACATGGCAGTTTACAACTGTCTGCAACTCCAGTTCCAGGGGATTTGACACCTTCACACAGACATATATATAGGTGAAACAACAATGCACCTAAAATAAAAATAAATAAATTATTTATAAAAAGAAAAATTACAACCATACCCAAAGATACAGTAGATAGTAAACATTGGAGTGATATGTTCAACTCAGGTTTGTCTCTAACATCCCCAATCAAAATTGCATTTACTATTTTGATGATTAATTCAAAAAGTCAGTTTATTTTAGGTGAGACTATTAACTCCCAGATCTAAATGTAGGGCTGTCGGTCCCTAGGGTAGCCTTTCTTTTCTCTCCTTGATGATTATGATGAAAAGAAAATGATGTCTAGATGTAACGCAGAGAGGAGGACATGGTCTGCAGAAGGCATTTGCATCATTCTTCCTATCATCATAATTAGGACATTTCTGTAAACTCTAATTGCATGTGTGAAATCAGTCAGAAGGGTCACTGAGTCAGGTATGAATACCATAAGTGGCACTGGCCTTAATGTCATAAAAATAACACAAAATTACAGTGTGAAAGACTGAAAGGACCCAAACAGAATAGCACAAAAACCACTTTTAGTTGGTGAGAATAACCAGGGCTTCGTGAGATTCAATTCTTCACTCAAGATCACTGAAATGGTATTTATGAGCATGCTTATAAACATTTTCTAATTTTAGGTATTAAAAATGGTATACTTCATTGTCTAAATAATCATTACATGGGGAAGCTTTGGGAGAAAGGTTGTCTGTAAATTATGCTGAATTATTAATTGAACTAGGAATTGTTTCTATGAACATTTCCACTGGGTATAGTGTTTGCTTTCTGTCATTCACTTTCCCTAAAATGTATTTCTTGGCATTCCTACCCAAAGGACTTGTCAGCTATGATGCTGGGTACTCAGAATCGTGAAAACTGACCCACTAGTTATATTAACAGGGAGGGAAAAAAATCTTCTACAATGCACTTAGCTGTCAGCCATATGATCTGAAGTAAATTCAATGAAATTGATTTGTTTTAATTCTCCAGTATTTCTAATTGGTCCCATGCTGATTGCCAGTTAGTATTCATAGAATTAAATCATGTTAACCATTTGCTTGCTAATCTTTGTATTATCAATAGATGGTGGTTTTGTAGCTTCCTAATTGGATTGTAATCTCATTGTGGACACATTAACACTTGTCTATTTCTCTGTGACATTTGAAATAGTTCTGAGGATATATAGATGGCATGCTGAGTGAGTTCCTAGAGGGCTGACATCTGTGAGGAAGAAGTAGTGACCTCTCTTACTTCAGTAGCAGATGTTATCCTCTCTGCACTGAGATGAAAGTAAGGAACTATTACCAAAGAGATATAGGCACTTCAGTCTGGAATATCTACAACAAATTAGATAGAACAACCATAGCACAGAGGTGTTGGTTGTGGGAAGACACTACTGGAGGTGAGAATTGGGAATTTACCTCTGAAAGTAATGAAGGTATTTTGTTAGGGTTTCTATTGGTGTGATAAAACACTATAACCAAAGGCAAGTTGTGTAGGCAAAGATTTAGCACAATTTAAAGCTTATTGTTCATCATCCAGGGAAGGCAGGGAAGAAACTCAAGGGTGCAACTTAGAAGCCAGAACTTATGCTAACTGGCTTGTACCTCATGGCTTCATCAGTTCAGGACCACCCAGCCCAGGTGTGGTACTGTTGTCATGGAACTGGGCCTACATCAAACATCAATCAAGAAGATGCCCCACAGGCTTGCCCAAAGGCCAATCATGTATGTTGGGGGATAGGATTTTGTCAATCAATCTTCCTATTTCCAAAGTTACTTTAACTTGGCTCAAGTTGACATAAAATTAGCCATCACAAAAGGGAAAACCAAAGCCCATGGACATGCTTATGATGAGAAACAGAATAAAGATGTATTCAACCTCTGTGAAGGTCACAGGCTTTGTCTCTCCAAACAGGAGTACAGCATCTGAATGAATGAGTGAGATGCCAGTTGCAATAAGTCTTAGTGTAGATTTTGTGTGTATGTGTGTATGTGTTAAATGTAAATGTGTATTTAGTCACAGTCACATGAACCTGTTAAGACTAGCAAGTGAAATTCAGAGTGTTTTTCTAGGTGTCTATGGTAAATAAATAGTTGGTGTAGTGTATTTGTCTCCCCAAGGGAATGAGTATTTCCACTTGAGCTAAACTTAGTCTAAAAGAAACAAGATGCTGGTGGGCAAAAAGGATGGGAGGTAGGATGAAAAGAAGAATCAACATTTAAAACAAAGAACAACAAAACCTGAATCAGCCTAAATAGGGTCATGGTCCTGCTTCCTTCTAGTTTAGCTTATAAGGGAACCACCGTATATGCGCTTATTTGTGAGGTGTTTAATAGAGAGTCTATCTACCTGAAGCTATGTGTATGCGCATAGTTCACATTTGGAAACAGATAAACTACCACAGGAAATTAGATGAGTTTAGATAGGAAATGGGTATTAAAAAACAAAATTCCTACAATCAAGAATAAAAGGGATATATGCTAGAGGCCAAAGTACAGGGTAGATACGAAAGGCAGGACTCTGCAAATGGTACTGTCACAATTCAGTGATCAAAGGAGTTGTGATAATAGAGAAGTTGTTCAGGGGACATTCTCTAAGAGCACACCCTATCAAAGGTTTTCATCTGTATTAAGCAAGTTAAGACAAAATAAGCTGAAATAACTTTTCAAAGACAAAGAGACCACAATGCCACAAAAAAAGAAGCTTCTGAACTGTATGTTTATCTATTTCATAGGCTGCTATTCATTATGGTGTTTCATCTTCAAATTTCCTCACTTACCAGTGAATCAGTTTTTATATAAGCATAGAATCTAGATGTATAATCATGTTTTATGTCAAAAATTACATTTGCCTTATAGATTATCAACGTCAACGATTTCCCAATGTCTGATAGATCATTATTGGAGCTGAAATTTCTGTGCCCAAGACTCTAGGCATTTTTATGGGGGTTGCATATCAAATATCCTGCATATCAGATATTTACATTGCAATTCATAACAGTAGCAAAATTACAGTTAGGAAGTGGCCACAAAAATAATTTTATGGTTGGGGATCACCAAGGAACTACTGCTGTAGAAAAAGCAACTTGTTCCGATTCCGCAGTGCTACAGCTTGACTTGGCTGTACTGCCAATTGTGCATGTCCACAATTGTCATCACCTTAAGCTGAAATGAGTAATTCAAAGCAACCACAAAATACTCTAAAGAAAGGGATAATTTTGCTATTATCCTGTCTTTGTTATTATTGTATGCTTCTGGGGTATATTCTGGGTATCCTATACTTTTGAGATCTTTGTTTAGTTTAGTGCCGATTTCCATTAGGTGCTGTGTATTAATAATGCAGAGACCTCTTCTATATTTTCCCAGCTTTTTTCCTAATGGTTATCATGTAAAAACTATAGTATAGTACTAAACCCAAGATAGTGACATAACATAATGGATTAATGGATAGATAGGTAGATGATAGGCAGACCGATAGATAGATAGGTAGATAGAGATTGATAATATATGATGGATATATATATATATATATATATATATATATATATATATATCTCATGTACACATATGTGACTTTTTGTTGCTGAGACTGAATACTCCAACAAACAAAAAGCAACTTACAGGAGAAAGAGGTTTATGTTTGTATGTTTTGTTTAACTTGGAGTTGCAGAGGTATGGAGGCCATCATGGAAAGAAAGTATGGCAGTAGCAGGAATGCAGGAAGCTGGTTGATCACATTGTCTCTACACACAGAATGCAATGGAGAGGAGAAAATTGGGGATAATTACAAAATTTCAATGCCCATCTCCAACAGTGTACCTCCTCCAGCAAGGCTCCTCCTCCTCCTAAACTTTCCATACCCTTCCCAAACATGGTCACTATCTTGAAACTGTGTGTTCAAATATGGGAACCAATGGGGGACATTGCATACTCAAATTACAACAGTAATTGTTCCAGTGTGAATTTGGATATATACCTCTCACACATTCACCTCTTCCTGTTTTGATTCCATTGCTTTAGCTCTTGTAGCTTTTAAGAGCCTTACATTTTGGCAGAAAAATCTACTGTTATTTAAAATGAAAAATTTCAAAAATGTTAGACATCACTTCTTCCAGTATAAATCATGCATATAAGTACATATTTGTCTTCACTTATTAAGGAAATCATGTATTAACTTAATAATTATAACCAATTAATTAAGTTAAAATTATCTTGTATTTTATTTGTATATTTATTCTTGGAGGTCTTTTCTTTCTTCATTTATCTTTCTTCTCTTTTATTTTTAAAATCACATTTTGGGGCCTCAATTCTTAATGTTCTTTTTGTATTCTTTATTCAAGTCTTTTCTTAAAGATCCTGGTAAGGTTGTTCAGTTTTTCTCACATAGATTCTGCAGGTTTTATAAAGCTTGGAAAATTCACCCAGCTCTGTGTGTGAATTATTAAACACAGAAAAATGGTCTGCATTTCTCCATAGACTTCCATATGTCTCTTCTTCTACTCCTTGGTAGCATGGTAGAGTTAATTGTTAGGAGAAAGAATATTTGGTCATCTTTGATGAAAACTCTGGGTCTTACTTGTATTGATGCTCAGAGGTGTTCTTGGCAGAGGATGAATTTCTAAGGAGGCTGAATGACCTCAGAAGATTGTTTGTGGCCCACGGGTTCTAAGAATAAGTTAGCTCTAACAGAACCTTTCTCATACCTCCATCCTTTTTTCTTGTATGCCAATTAGGATACCAAAGAGATAAGACAGGAAGTGTATACCAACAGCAGCTCAGAGGAGTATGTGAATGATATGGCATGTGAAAGAAAAGATGATAATTCATACAAACCACCTTCTTTGTTTGAAGGTGTGTGATTACAATGATGACAATACATTTTCCAGTCATGGCTGACTGTGTGACTAACTTCTGACCAGTGAGACATTAGCAGGGAGCATTCTTAAGTCTAGCAACATCCTCAAAGAGGGAAAGTTTTCTCCTCTTCCTGAATTCTCTTGTGGTGTCAGGAATATTGACATAATTTATTACTACAGATTTCTTAAGAATGGGGAGAAAGAAAAATGTAATCATATACTGTCCTAACATACTGCTTCTTGGGTTTTCTAGTAATTACATATATATTCAGGTATTATTCTTGTTGGAAGAATTCTGAGTTTCTACAAGCAGACTTGTATGAACATAAACAGCAGGAAATGGTATCATGCCAACATATAAGAAAATAACTTACCTTTAATGCTTATGTTAGAAGCTGTCTACAAACAGTGATAAGCTCAGGAACCCATTTCATCTGTAAGACAATCATGGGAAAAACATGAAGTATACCAATAGTAAATAAATAATGAATATTTGACCAAGAAGTATATCTGATGTCATTTACACCATTTTGGATACAGAAAACTCAGAAGAAATAGTAGGAATGAGGAAACTATAATGAAATGCCTGATGTCAAGTACGGACTACACTACAAAGAAATAACACTGGCGGAAATGGTGTTTTCATCCTCATGCATAGCAAGTAAAGGACTAACAAAAGCGTACAGTGAGAAAAGAGCAAGTAGGAGAAACTGTGAATTCTTCCTTTTGCTTCCAGACTTACATATCCAGTAGGGTATGAAAAACAGTGCATACTAAGAATTTAGTGAGTTTAAGGCCAGCCTGGGCTATCAAGTGAGTTGCAGGAAAGGTGCAAAGCTACACAGGGAAACCCTGTCTTGAAAGAACAAAAAAACAAAAACAAAAACAAAAACAAAAACCAAAAAAAGAATTTAGTCATTCTCTACAACTTAGACCAATGATAAATCATGCCAGTCACCCATAAATTTCTTAGAAGACATTAGTGTTTATATTTAATAAGCAACCAAGAACTCTTGCTCTTAAGTGTGAACACATGCATATATATTTGTTCTGTATATGTCTCTGCCATTTAAATCTCACCATCCTTTTCACTCATCTCCAGACACAGGTGGTCTTCTGGTAAAGCAGTTTTCACTTCTACTTCTTGGTGGTGGATTCAGAAGACTGTGACCTCTGAAAGGTCTATGGTTCTCCACATGTCTTTCCTAGTTGCAAAATTAAACATGCAGATTAAAGGGAAAGCTAAGTTATATGTCTCTAGTTCAACATTACCTTTGTCTCATTTATAGTCTTTGGGGGAATAAAGTGGATGTGTTTTACACACATGTATGTAGGGAGGCACATACCTGAGCCTGGATCAACCAGCTAAGAACATAGGATATTCTCCTCAACAGATTATCACCTTATACCCTTGAGAAAGGATTTCTCACTTAATCAAGGACTTGGCAAGTTGTATCAAGAAAGTCATTGCACAGGCCATAACAATCCTTCTGTTTTTATCCCCCAGCACCGGGGCTACAGGTGTATATAGTCAGGCTCCGTGTATGTGGGTACTAGAGATCCAAACTCTGGCTTCATGCTTACATCAAAAGCACTCTCATTGTGGGAGCCATCTCCCCATTCAACCTCTTTATATTCTGACCAAAGTTCTTCATGTACATTGAAAATAAATTATAATCCATTTCTACTCCCTTACACCATGCCAATTTCTGTTATTTCTGACCATGTGGGTAAAAGACAGTTTACTAACTCACTTGAGCTTAATTATATATGTAGGTAGAGCCCATAGGGTTTGATTTCTTGAGCAACTGATAAAGCTTCGTCACCTGGTATGTGTTTTGTTTTTTTTTTAAAAAACTCCTCTACACATATACATACAAGAAGTATATGCTTCCCTCGGATGTTTCATGACTTTCCTGTATTTTTTGTCTGCTTCTTAATGATGTGCTTTTTCCTTTGAGTGCTGTCATAATTATAACGGTTTTCTGAGTTGCTTCTAGTGGTTACCTAAAAGAAACTGTAACTTTCTATAAATAACTCTGGTTTTATAAGCAATATCTATTCATCAATAATACAAATTTACATTTCATTTCTTCTCTCTCCCATTCTTTTAAGCCATCTCACTTTAACTGACTTTTGGTGATAAGTGATAAAGGAATTATCATCAATGCTATTTCCCAACATTTGCTTAGTGTTAGCATTCTAACATTCTAAGTGCTTAATATTCTTTCTGTAACCACAATCCCTACACTTGCTATACCTCAGTTGCATAATTAAATTAGTTTGATGACATTTGACTGCAGCCCTGGTTTTAATTTACAGTGAGGTAATGGTTTAGAAGTGGCTTGTGAAGAATTTCTTTAATTCTCAGATGTTTGTACAGAGTTCCCCAGGAAAAAAATTCTACTAAAGTAACAATTTCAATGATTATCCTAAGAGAATACATAGATTTTTTTACAATTCCCATCCTTATCCCATGATACTGTAGGGGAGGAAGGTTGGTTTTTAGTAATAGAAAGGATTTTAAAGGCAATTACATAGAATGGTTGTTCAATAAGAAGCCTCAGAAATAAGCCACTACTATATTTGAAGGCCTGTCATTTACAATCTAAGCTAATTACTAATATTTTCTGTTAAATGGAGATAAAAAGGAGATTGTAGGTCTAATAAGGATTATAAAGAAAAGTAAAAATTTAGAACCATTTGGTCACACAGTTTATACTTAATAAAGATTCTTATTGTGGTGTTATGAATCTTAACAGTTGCTACTCGGTTTAGATGCAAAAGTGTAACTAGTAGCTTAATTTTTCAGCTTCAAGATCAATAATGACATTAAACCCATGTATTTTTTTCTGTATTCTATGCTTTGTCTGTTAATGTTTTTGCCTCCTGGATTTTCTTTTTCTTTTTTCTTTCTTTTTTTTTTTTTAGTGAATTTGTTGAGCTATGTTCATGTTAACCATAGTATAATTTTATGTGTATATTTTTCTGAATGTTTTCTCCCAGCCTCACATATATAATGCTAAAATGTGTTTTATTAAAGTAATATATATTCAGAGGAAGGTACAGTTTGAGGAATGTTCACAATCTGCTCACATCTGCAGCTGGCATCCAAATCACAGAAAAGAGAAAACATTCTTGAAGCTTAGAAACTATCTTTGCTCCCATCCAGCCCCATAATACCCGAGTGTAGCTACTCCCCTGAATCCAAACATTGTAAATGAGTGCGTCCTTGTGTTTCCTTACTCTGAACAACCTCACTTACATAAAATGTTCCCTTTGGGAGCTTGACTTTGGTAATTTGGAAATTTGTCTTGCTAGGTATTTTAGAATGATCAGCTGTTTGAATAATTCAATCAATTTAGAGTTCAATAAGTAAATGGAGAAAATACAGTTTTACAGATGGTCAGAGTAAAGGAAGAACTCTTAAGCACCTTAGTTTATTTGTGATATGGTTAAGTAATTGTTTCTCTTAAAAAATGTTTTTTTAAATAAAAAAAGATAAAAATATCTGATAACCAATATGTTTGTAGTTTACAACTATAGTTCACTGGACTTCTATCTAGTTGTTAAGAGTTTTGTGCAGTAGAATTCACCTGATGTGTTCAACATTCTGTATCTTCTTTTGTTTGTTTGTTTTTGTTTTTTGAGACAGGGTTTCTCTGTGTAGCTTTGCACCTTTCCTGGAACTCACTTGGTAGCCCAGGCTGGCCTCGAATGGAAATCCACCTGGCTCTACCTCCTGAATGCTGGGATTAAAGGCGTGTGCCACCAGCTTCCGACAACATTCTGTATCTTATCTGGATAATCACCTAAGCTCTTCATCTCATCTTTGCATCATTTTCTTTTAGAGCTGTTCTCTTGGTTCCCCTAATGTATTTGAATCCTCATTGTCCCTGATGTCTGTATGTAAGGCCATTTGTTTTGTGCCCAGTGTATGCCGTGGGAATAATATAAGACCTTCTAAACATTCTTGTGTCTGGGGCAAAAAACAAGGTATTATAAAGTCATCATTTACAACAGGAATATAAGCTATTGGATATTGGGGGATTTATTAAGACAATTCCATGTAGTTAAATAGGAAGTTTATTTTGGGGTAATATACAGCCAGTAAAGGGGTTGGTTATAGCATCTGGGATAGGTGAAGTGCAGTCCAGCAATGTTCCCTGGATAACTCTCCTTGGTCTACCATCCAGGATCCAGGATCACAAGGAACCAAGAGGGCCAGAACATCCTGATCTTGGGTCTTAAGGGCTTCTGTCTTGGCCCCTCTCCAGGAGCACATCATAAGTAGGTGTAGCAGTTCCCAGAAGCCTCACAAGGGGTAATACTTCCAGGCCAAAGCTGGAATAGCTACCCACTACAATTGGAAACATTACTTAGGTGTGTAAATGCCATAATGTAATGCTAGAAATAAGGGCAGATTATAGAATTCCTATAAAGTAGCTTGGATTGCATGAGGCAAAACAAATTGAAATTAGAAAGCCAAAGCAAAGCCGTAGGTATAATATGCAGTGATGACTGGGAGATGCAGATGAATTGTGTGAAACCAAGAGGACCAAAAGTTTCTAATGGGTCACCTAGGTGATCATTTGTGATGTAGAAATTGTTCCCATTCAAGAAAGATTCACAAAACATTAAGAAGAATAGGCAAAGGAGAGCAGGTAAAGACAAAGGTTAAGTGAGCTCTTCAGACCTTGAAAGCAACATACTAAACAACAGAAAACAAGTGCTTGAAATTATCTTGTTATTACTGAGGGGGCAAGAGAATGTGAGGAATGGTTTGGTTTGGGACAGATCACTGCTAATGATTTGAAATGAAAAGAACTGAAGAACAAGTATATGTGTGCCACCAATTGAGGGAAGAAATATTTTGGAGCTGTTGCCTCATAAGAACTTCTAACCACCTTCCTATCTATTATCTCCTCCTGATGCACGAGCCTTAGGTGGGTGACACACTGTACAGGTTCCATCCACATGCTTGAGTGACAGACAGGTCAAGTAAAACACCGCCATGATGGCGGATGCTGCAGCAAAGTTGTATTCACCTGCTGGTCTGAAGACCTCGGCATCTCCCAAATTGTTTCTATTTCCAGGTGGGACTTCTCTAATTCTTTTCAACAGTAATTTTATACCTTAGATTTTTTTTTTAATGCCTGTTGTGCAAGTGCACTATTTTATTCTCCCTAGGAAAGTTTATTTTCCATCTCATTGAAGAGTGTGTAGTTTCTGTAAATACCTCCTCTCTCAAAAAGATAAGATTCGATATAACTTTAAAATTATCTTTACATTTCTCTTTCAAGTTTCAGCGGTGAAGAGCCCTTTCTCCTTCAGGATATGTTCTTACCTTTTTATTCCCTTGATTTTGTAGCCAAATACTTCCTCTCAGACATCTTTATCAGCTCACTCATGCTTCCTCTTACAACTCTAATCACTCCTGTTTTATTTTATTTAGCTTATGTTTTCTGATACTAAATCCTAAAATTAACCCTATGTTGGCCAAGAACTTACTGCTTTGCTGGTTGAGAAGCCTAGCCTTCTTCCCTTTATGTAAGGAAGCAGGGAGCTACTGTTTTTAGCTGAGGAGCTCTCTTCCATCATTCCTTTGCTCCTAATACTTTTGAATCTTGCCATGTAATTAATTTGCTCTTGGGTTCTAATTGAATATCCTTGAAGCTACAGTTGAGTTAGGCCTACCGTGCATCTGAGGAGCTTCTGTAAGTTATTAGACTTTCCCCAGTCACTGTGTCGTGGCTCCATCTTGGACTCTGTCCCTTGCAAATTGCTCTGCACAAATGGGGTGGATAGCACTGTGTGTCCCTAGAAACAAGAGTAGGGGCTAGTTGGTACTCATGGTTATTAATCACTTTTATATGTTACATTTCTAATTGATGTTATTCTTTCCAGTTACACTATAATTGAATTAAAAAAAAGATGCCTAAGATTTCAAGTTCCAATATTACATAGTGCTTCTGCTCAAGGAAGTTTACACATACAGTTCAGGTCATTTGGAATAATGGATAATAAGGTAAACTTTGTGGCACCTAATGATATGTAGGGCAGAAACTATGCAGCATAGAAGGTTCCATGGGGTTCTAAAAGCAGAATGAGATTGTGGAAAGTGAGCATGTGGATTTTAACTAGTCAATTAACCACCATGCAATTTAGTTCATTTATTGGGAAAGTTCTTTAAAGCAGGAGGGAAGATAATTGGTACTGTAGTTCTATGTCAATACGCCAGAGAAATGGAGTCTATTTTCCATGAATTTCGTGCCTGACACTGTGCTGAAAAGGAGGATATTGGGAGTTGTTTAGCACATGTCCTCACTCATATTAGCATAACTACCTGGTCTACATAGCATAGGTCAGTGTTTGCAGCCAGCTCTGATCTCTTGGAGAGCCTCAAGAAAGATGGAAATTCTGTACATAATTGCCAGCATAGAAGCATTTTGTCTCATAGTGGAGAAGTAGAGAACTCTTAGGTCAGAGCTTTGATGGCCCCCAGAATAGAAATGGTTGGTGTCAAGACAGGCTGACAGATAACTCACCTGGGTTTTATGATCAAAAACAATTCACAGGTTAGCCATGTCAAGCTAAGGTGATTACATTGTGTTCAGCTTTGTGGTTAACTTGTACTAATGTAAATACTATTTATTACATGTTAGTTCATTTGTCCATAGGAAGAACTGAATAATGAACATCCATAAATGGAAAGACTATTTGCAATGTAAAACATTTGCTAGAGTTCCTTGCGTTCCATATGAACTCCCTGGGACTTCAGTATTCTCCAAATTTCACACATTGTAAATTCCAGATGTTAAAAATGTGAGAGAATGTCAGACCTAGATGGAGGACTGGTTTCTCTTGGTCTTCAGTCTGCCTTGGGATTGGGACAGAAATGAGCTGTCAGAATCAAGATAGGTATGTCAACGGGACACCAAGTTCCTCGAGGTTTGGCAAACCTGTGGTAACTGCCTTGAGCAGTGCCTCTCTGTAAGGTATGATACCTTTGACAGCATCTTTGAAATTACAGCACTTTGTTCTAGTTTCACAGGAAATGCTCTGGTAGTTGTGTGGGCTTTCTGGGGTTTCTCCTTTCTTTGCTGTGCTGTGAAAAACACATGCTGCATATGCATTGTTATTATCATTGTTGGTAGAGACTGAGCAAGCATGAATTTCTACCTCATCATCTACACAGGGCAGAGGATGACAAATCCTGCTGGCTTGTAATAACAATGAGTATGTAAACGAGTCGAGACAAAAAAAATCTATCAAAAATGTGGTAATGTACAAACCTACATCTCTCAAGCACACCCAACATGCTCATCAAAGTGAGTTAGCTGCCCATTAACTTCTCCATTTTGCACAAAGGGCACCTAATTGTAGCATAAAAATGAAAACCTGTTAATGCATATAGACTGCCTTAGAAATGAAAAATGAATATACAACATAGTATCCATTAATTAATAATACCATCCTGTAGAATGCTTGGGTCCAGGTTTCTGAGTGAGGGAAATTACTTCCAAGCGAGGCAATGGTGAAGATATTTGGACAACATATTCACACTTAAGACTTCAGCCAATGAATATTTACTCAATGGTCACTCTATGTTGGTCACAAAAAGCAGAACAATGACTAAAACCTGTGAGCACAACTGCTTATTCTTGGTGCATATTATAAGTGTCTTTTCAGCCAAATGGTTCCAGCATTTTTTATAGTGGTTTGAAAGAAAATGACTCCTAAAGGGAGTGGTACTATTAAGAGATGTGACCTTGTAGGAACTGTGTCACTGTGGGGTTGGGCTTTGAGGTCTCCTTTGCTCAAGCTTGCTCAGTGTGGCACATAGTTCATTTCCTGTTCTCAGGTCATCAAAACGTAGAACTCTCAGCTCCTTCTCCAGGACCATGTCTGCCTGCACACCACCATATCCTGCCATGATGATAGTGGACTCAACCTCTGAAACTATAAGCTAGTTCCAATGAAATATTTTCCTTTATAAGAGTTGCCATAGTCGTGGTGTCTCTGCACAGCAACAGAAACCCTAAGACACTTTTCTTATTGAGTATTTAGTTAGTTGATGTATGACAGACAAACTCATCTATACCACAAATAAGCTTGGATATAGAAAAGATAGAGAATAGAAGTTTTTATTTTTTTAAACCATATTTTACTCTTTTTGATAATTATAATTTATTTATTTATTTATTACATATACAGTGTTCTGTCTGCATGTATGCCTTATGCCAGAAGAGGGCACCAGATCTCATTACAGATGGCTGTGAACCACCATGTGGTTGCTGGGAGTTGAACTCAGGACCTCTAGAAGAACAGCCAGTGCTCTGAACCTTCTGAGCCATCTCTCCAGCCCCTAGAGAGTATAAGTTTTTAAAGGATGTAGATTCAGTGGACTTTTGAGGTATGCTTCAGATTTCTTTTTTTTAATCATTTTTTATTAAGAAAATTTCTTTCCTATTACATACCAACCCCTGCTCTCCCCCCTCCCCTTTTCCTGCTCCCCCCACCTACCCCCATCATACTCCCATCCCCTTCTAAAAGTGGGTAAGGCCTCTCCTGGGTATTCAACACAGGCTGGCATACCAAGTTGGAACCAGACTTAGGCCTTCCCCCACTGCATCAAGGCTGAGTAAGGCGTTGCACCATAGGGAATGGTCTTTAAAAAGCCAGTTTATATGCCCTTGGTAAGTCCTGGTCCCATTGCAAGGGGACCCACAAAACCATCAAGCCATGCAACTTTCACCCACATTCAGAGGGCCTAGTTTGGTGCCATGCAGGCTCTCAGTCAAGAGTCCATGAGCTCCCACTAGCTTGGGTCAGCTATCGCTGTTTTTTTTTTTTTTCCCATCATGATTCTAACCCCTCCCCCCTTGCCCCTTGCTCTTATAATCCTTCCTATCTCTCTTCAACTGAACTCCAGGATCTTGGACAAGTGCTTGGCTGTGGTTCTTTGCATCTGTTTCCATCACTCACTGGATGTAGGTTCTATGATGACAATCCACAATTCCAGAGAATCTAGGTAAAGAGGACACTAAGAGGGATACACATGTATTGCCCCCAAAAGGGGAAAGGTTTAAGATCTCCTGGGTAAACTGGGAGGGGGGAATAGAGAGGAGGGTATGGAAGTTGAGAACATAAGGGCTCAAGATGACCGAGTTGGGGGAGAGACAGGGAGGGAGAAAATGAAAGAGCTATCTTGACAGAGTGTACCATTAAGGGGATGAGGAAATATCTGCAGCTAGGGAAACCCCCAGGAACTCACGAGATTGTCCCCAGCTAAGACTCATAGCACTGGTGGAGAGGGTGCTTGAACTAGCCTTCCCTTGCACTCAGATGCTTCAGATTTCTTATCTGCAGCTACCTTACTGTTGTGTTGTTAATACCCCTGACTTATGCAACTAAGGCCTCTCAAGTGAAAGCAAATAAATAGCCACCATCACCAAACTCAGCTTTGTAACCTGCTTCCCAGTGCTGAGTGATTCACTCTCTGTGATGATTAATGTTGATTGTCTACTTTTCAAGCTTTGGAGTCAACTAGGAGACAATCATTCAGACAAGCCTGAGAGGGAATGTTTACATCAGGTTAGCCACTGGGTCTGTCTATGAGTGTTTATCTTGATTAGAAAAAATGAAAGTGAGAAGATCCACTACAGAGGAAGGAAGTGATCCTTCTGAAGCCCCACTCCTGGGCTTCAGAAAATGGAGGAAGCTATTGGATCATAAGTACTCACTTCTCTCTCCTTCTTGAGTAAAAATAAGATGTGGCCAATGGTTCAGGTTCTTCCTTTTTGATGCCTCTATAATGGAGAACTGTTCTCTTCCTCAACTCTGATCCAAGGGAAACCTTTTCTTTCTTTAGTTTCTTTCATCTTGGTATTTTCTCACAGCAACGGGAGCAATAACAGAGATACCCTTTGATAAGCATTTGCAGTGCTGAGATGGCACATCATTTTATGTCACATTGGAAAGCCTTTGAGCAAATGTAGTCACAAGGGTCACAGAATAATTATCCTATTTCCATTCACCTCTTAGTAACCAAAAGCTTGCTCATATTCAAGCTAATGCTATGCTTCCAGTAGCTCTTCTGTTCTTCACAGGAAGTCTCTGTGTACACATGTGTATCTAAAACCCCGTTCATCCACTTCAAACTTCCACCAAATCCCATGCCTAAAATTCAATGTTCCCTTTTAAAATCATTTAGCTCATCACTCCCTTTTTATATTTTGATTATTATCTCTGCCCATGTAGTTTACTGAATACTTATTAAGACTACCTTACTTAATGCATGCTTGTGGAGACTATGGGAATGCAGTGAGTTGGAAAAGTTGTTTGGCTGTATTTCAGCATAGAAACTATTTTGGCCAAAAGACAATAGACAAATAATTAGTGTATATAGTATTAGCTAGTTTTAGAAAATATTAATGTAACAAAGAGATGAGAAGCTTGAATACTATGAAATACTGAAGCAGATATTCAGGGGATCTTTCACAGAGTAGGAAATATTTCAGCAAAATCTTCAGGAGGCACAGTTAGATCAACCATTAACAAGAAGCTGTTGGATTCATATACTAGATTTTAAAATAATAAAATGCAACCATATCAAAAAATAAAGTGGATTCCTTTTATCTTTATCATTTCTAGGCTTTGTCTGGTGTTAACTACCTTAAGAAAGAAACTCTTCTCAACAGTTCACACTCTTACAGTCCCTCCTCTTTCTCAACAATTGGACTCCTGGGGCTCCACCTGGGGCCTGGCCAAGGATCTCTGCATCCACTTCCATCAGTTATTAGATGAGAGTTCCAGCATAACAGTTAGGGGGTTTGGCCATCTGATCACCAGACTAGGTCAGATCAGGCTTTCTTTCAACTATTGCCAGCAGTCTACAGAGGATGTATCATTGTGGATTTCTGGGAACCTATTGGCCCTGGAGGAGATGGGAATGGAGGGGAGGGGCTGGGGGGAAGGTGGGGAAAGGAGCCGGAGGGGGGAGGACAAGGGAATCCATGGCTGATGTGAAAAATTAAAACACAAATATAATAAATAAAAAAGGAGAACAAACAAGAAAGAAACTCATTAATCATTTTCATCATTTGTACCCAACAGAGTCTGGAATGTATTGTTTATGAAACAGAGGAGGAGTTGTATAGAATCTCAGACAGTTTTCTCTATTTTCTAAACTTTCTAAGTCGTAGTTCACTTTCAATAATATCATAGAAAGGACTATCGTATCAGAGGGATATCATGAGCTCCCCATATTACTCAACCCATTTTTGCAGCTATCAGGGACTTAGTGATTAGTTTTATTCAGTAAAACATATGCAGAACTGACATAATTCTGAGCCACAGTACATAATGGGAAATGGTCCTAATATTTGTGCTTCCCCTATTGTGGCAAACTCAAAGCCATGTGGCAAGATACAAAGGTCAAAAATAGAGAACTGTAGACTGTTGGCTAGAAACAACCCTTTGGATCATGCACATATTTGGAGGAAATAAAAATATCAGTGTGGTAAATAACTACAAATTTTGAAATTACTCCTTAGCACAAATTATCCAGTACATCTTAACAAAGGAGAGTGTAAACATACCACTGTTGGGAGTTTCTGCTTAGCATTCTAAAGTGTCACTTCTTATGATATAGTAGCAGTAGTACATTGGAATTACATTGATGGTCTGGTATACCAATAATTCATAACAATTTATGTTAGTTCAATCAGTCCCAGGAAGGTAGGAAACTTTTATAAAGATACTCATATGGCTTTGGGAGAAAGAATGAAAGTATATAGAGAGGCCAAGTTAGGTGTATACATCCAGGATTATGGTCAAGCAACCAGGAGGTCAGATATGGTGGAGATATCCTCACCATCCAGACTGGGCACTGACTGTCAAAGTTGACAGACCAGCCCTACCTGTGGCAACCTCAAAGCCATGTGGTGAGATACAAAGGTCAAAAATTGAGAACAGTAGACTGCTGTCTAGAAACAACCCTTTGAATCACAGCATATATTTGGAGGGCACAGTCTGTGTCCTCTATGAAAAATATATCCCATTAACTTTTTATTTTATTAATTAACTCTGATGCACTTGACAGTTTTGACCAGTCCTTGTCATTCATCCCTATTTTCTACCCTGTACCTTATATGCTGTTATGGTAAGTGTGCGATCCTGAATGCAGAGACCTGGTCACTCCACACATTTTCAGAAATCGGATCCATTCTTACGATACATGTCACCACTTATATGATTAATGGTACTTTAATCTATATTGCTAGCCACAGTTTGTCTTCTGGGTTTCAGATTTGAGTGTGTAAATATCTGATAAATATTTCTGATCAAGTATTTCACATAAACTACACAATTGTGTATGTTAAATTAACCTTATTGTGGGCCCTGTGATGTATTTTCATGATGTTCCAGGACTCACTGAATGGAATTATTATTCACCCCAACTCTCAGCCCAAATCTTGGTAATCATCTTTTGTTTTTCACCTTGCTCACCCCCAAAATGAAATCGAACAAGTCTCATGTCCTGCAGCACTGCACATTTTTCTTGAATCTGTACCATCAGCCCTAATAAACTCCAAGTCCAGGATTTCATTGTAATTTTTATTACTTCTGACACAGTCTCTAAAGAATCATCTTTGGCTTGAGCATCCTTCCTCATCACACCCCTTGTGTCAAATTCAGACGTCCTTCCCCTAAATACCTATCAGGACGTGATTAAAGATGAAGAACTTAGAGTTCCTCTTTGACACTTATGATCATTCAGTGACCTTTCTTTAGGCACATATGTCTACCTCATCTTTTCCCATTTCATTCTTTAACATGGGGCCTATGCTGCTGCTGTCTTCAACATCCTAGGCCATTTCTTCCAATACCGTAAATGCATTTCTGCTTGATAGGTATATCTTTCAACTCAATTAACTATTTCATCTTTGCTATATGGCTTAAGTATTGCTTGCTGTCAGATAGGAACATACGGACAAGATACAGGCTTTTCCAGGAACTGGGGCCAGGATACATGTGAAATCCTAGGTATATTCATTCCTGCTTCACTTTTTCTAAGCTAGTTACTCTCGTTTTCAACTTATCCCTTCTTAGTTTACATGGAGAAAGAATCGATCATTATAAAACCTCATAGTTGCAATACCTTTATGTCAGACAGTCAAGGCAAAACCCACTGTATTTCAATTTTGTCTACAAAAGTCTAAGGGAGGAACTTTGGCCTACCCCTGAGTCCAATGGGAAGTTAAACTGTCATGGCAGATCTGAGAAAATTCTGGGTATTGAATGGAGGAATATATTTATTTTATTAAAGAAAGAGACAATAGTTCTGGGTACAAGAAAGACAGCCACATACTCTAATAATTCTTAACATTTGGGTGGTCTATCTCATAGCTTAAAAAGAATTTCATACGTCCTTCTTTATTTATTCCATGCAGAGCCTTTTGGATTTAAGAGTCCACCTTCATTTTACAGATACAGAAACAAAGCTGCAAAGAGAATAAGAAAAGTAATCAGATTCAAAGAACTGGTGTGGTTAGAGCTAAGGCATTAATTATTGCCTTCAAATGGTTAAAATATTCATGACCTTGTGTACACATGGGGATCTTAAAGAGTCAGGGGTTACTCAAAAGGCTGAGTACCCAGATGGACCTAGACAGAATACATATTGCTGAGTGTAGTGTCCTTACCTTTGCTTCTGAAAGTAAATCTTGAATTTTCTTTCTTTTTTTATTAAGAATTTTTTTCAATCATTTTACACACCAAAGTTCCCCCTCTTCCCTCCTCCCATCCCTCAAGCCTCCCTCTTAAATTAAAGACACATCAATGAGAAATTTGCCTCTGTGAGTCTGATATCTTTGTCTTTTAGTTAGACACTCAATGCTTATTAACTTTTATTGAGAAAATTATTTCCGCTGCAAACATTCATCTATCTAACAAAACATTTTTTGAACATTTACTGTAAGCCAGACCATGTCTTTGACAGCATTGAGAAACATCAATCAGATGAATCTTGATTAGTTGAGTCAGGGATGGATACATGCAACTATGGCAATATTTACATATAAAAGAGGCCATTAAAAAGGTTGTAAAGAAGATACAGCAAGAATGGAAAATACTGTGAGATGGACCTGCTGCCTACTGCCTGCCAAAGAAAACTCATCAGAAGTCTCAATGTGAAAGTGTCCATTGGCACCTTGGGAGCTCTGGTTGGTGGGAAAGGCATGCTTACATGCAGTGTCCTTAGCAAAGTTGAACCTTGGAGTCCTTCCTAGGTCTATCAGCTCAGGTGCTTACACTACATCCCCACCAGGACTACGTCTTCACAGTAGCATTGGCTAAGGACCACGTGTGTCACCTCCTTGGAATTACCCACAAATCCTTTCAAATGTTAGCCAAAGGCCATAGTTTTATTTTCTTCACCCCAGATAATCACACATATATAGCAAATCTTGGCATTTTTACTATGAGTGCTACAACTTTATAATTTACTGTTCTTTGTTACAGTGAGACTCAAATTAAAATAAGAAAATGATCTGATTTTTAGGATAGTAGTTTGCTCTCACAGAGTTGGTCATTAAATTACAAAGCAAAGAAAAAGCATATTTCTAGAAAGCAATAGGGTTCTTACTTACTTTCCTAGTCACTTTACGCATCCATGTTAAAGGCCAAGGCCCTATTGAAGCTGAGTTAAAGACTATAAATGAAAAGTGCCTTGTGAGTAACTATTTATGAAAAACAATTTCACTAAGAACACCAAACAAAATATTACAGTAGGTACATGTCTGAACAAATGTGGCTTCACAGAAAGTGAGGAAATAATTCCTTGGTTGAGCTTTTACTTTACTGAGAAACAGGTACTAAAATAAATCATGTAACATGGTGTAATTTCAATTAATAGTGCATACTGTTAAAATGTCATGTGAGAAATGATGTTTGGATGGAGAATGATAACCAAGACTGGAGGTAACTTTTGAGATAAAGTATGAATGAGAGGGTATGGTAAATTAGTGGTGATCTGAAAGGGAACAAAAAATGGCAGAGTGAAAATATCAACACTATAATCACAATGGGGTTGTTGAAAAATTATAGGAAACCTACTAAGGTAGGAGCAAGGTGAGCGAATGATAAGCTGAAAGATGAGGTCTAAGCGATAGGACAAAGGAGGATGACTTACCTACTGTTTCTGAATTGGTTAACTGTGCCTGTAGGTAGGAACAAGGATTAGAAAGAGGAGTTTGGTATCATTTGTCAGGATGGGGGAGTGGGCTGTTAATTGTACTTATATAATTGTATAGGAGGGAAGTAATTATATAGACAGGAAGACACAAGTTTGGAATATATTTTTAGATGTAGGTTTGAAAATTAATTCAAAAGTGTGAAACAGTAGGTGTCATCAGAATGTGGGTCCCATTTACAGCCATGGAGCTGGATGGAACCATCTGCATCAGTGCTGAAAAGGAAAGCTCAAGGGTTGGGATTCCAGATCCTCAGCCACAAAGGAGAACTGATGTGTAAAAGGCAGCATGGTTTAGTCCAGACTCTCAAACACCATTAGGCTTTGTGTGTTTTTTATTCTGTTTGCAACTCTCAACTCATTTTTTTTTGGGGGGGGGGGGTTTCAAGACAGGGTTTCTTTGTGTAGCTTTGCACCTTTCCTGGAACTCACTTGGTAGTCCAGGCTGGCCTGGAACTCACAGAGATCTACCTGGCTCTGCCTCCCCAGTGCTGGGATTAAAGGCGGGTGCCTCTATCTGGACTCTTATCCATGCTGATCTGAACTGCGGTGTGGGGGTGGGGGATATTTAAAGAGTGTTTTAACCAGGTCCCCTGTCTTCTCACTTGCTTCTGTTGAGAGCAAGCCAGCCAGGATGAATCAGAAGGAGGTCAGAGAGCCAGGGCAGATCTCTTTTTCTCTGAAGATAGTTCCCACAGAGCATTTGTTCTTGGACCCTATTTATGCACATGGATAGGAAAATCCAGAGATTTCTAAATTCCCAATTAAAATGGCATCACATTTATGAATAATCTATAAATATCACACCCTGTGTCTAAACTCATCTATGGATCACAATGATAATTAATAAAATATAAATGCCTTATAAACAAGGGAATATTATTTGGTCACTGTTTCCTCGCTAACCTAAAATGTCTATCTATATTCGCTGACAGTGGAGGCTATGAACAAATATGTGAGGTGTTTTTGTTTTTTTGGTTTTTTTTCCAGGAGCTCAAAATTAAGATGGTGGAAATGAAGAGTCAGAGACAAACAGGGACTGAGGGCAGAGGGTACCATTCATGAGAAGCTTGGAAGAGAAGGAAAAGCAGTGTCTTTGCAATGTCCCATGAGCATTTTCTGGAGAAAGAAAGGGGTGACAGGGAGACAACCATGCCCATGTGTACTTGTACTCGTAACATGTGACCAGGAGGGTGAGTTCAGAGCCAATCTAAGTTACATATAGCTAGGAAGTTCCAGGCCTGCCTTTATTACATGATAACACCCCATCACAATCTAAGAATGACAAGAAAAACCTAGTCTAAGTTTTATCTGCTATCAATAATGTGCTGTGGATTATGGTTTAAATTGAGGTTGACTTGCCTGTAATCTGGTGCTCTAAGACAAAAGCACTTTAAAGTCTAAGACTTGCCTTCTTATAGTGTCTATATTATGTCTTCAGGATTCTTGGTCCTCAGTCTGTTCCCATGATAGCTAAGAAGTGTTAGACTGTTGTTGATTATTTTTGCTCTTTTGGGGAGACTGCCTCCCAGTTCCCAAAAATCACACATGGAAAATCGTTCTTACTTATAAAGGCCTGGCCTTAGCTTGGCTTATTTCTTGCCAGCTTTTCTTAACTTTAAATTATATCATCTACCTTTTGCCTCTGGACTTTTTCCTTTTCTTACTTCTGTATATCTTACTTCCATTCTTACTCTGTGGCTGGCTGGCTGAGTCACTGGGTGGCTAGGCCCCTTTTCTTGCTCCTTGAACTCTCTTCCCAGATTTCTCCTTCTATTTATTCTCTCTGTCTGTCAGCCCTGACTCTTGGCTGTTCAGTTCTTTATTAGACCATCAGGTATTTTAGACAGCAAAAGTAACACATCTTCACAGAGTTAAATGCAATATAAAAGAATACAACACAACTTTGCATCATAAGATGAATGCTCCACAGCATAAACAAATGTAACGCATCTTAAAATTATATTCTATAACATTAGACAATGGATACTAAAATACATCTACATAGAAACAGTAAGTTTAATATTCTAGAATGCAGTGGGGTGACTATAGTTCTTTACACCAGATGAAATATTTTATGGGAGAAACTTCCAAAGTATTTTTGTAAATAATAAACTTTTAATTATGTTTTTGAAAACCTATAAACTCTCAGATAAAGCTTAAAGTTCCAAAAATGGCATAGATCCTCTTTTGTTCAATATTCAGTCCAAAGTGACATGTAATTAAAGGGTGAAGCAATAGAATTTGATAGACTAGCAAAAACTAAACAGAACAAATATGCATCTGGGGAGATAAAAGGAATTTAAGTTTTTCTAAGACTCATTAGGAATGATGGTAGATTTGGGGGTTCATATCCTAGACCAGTGGTTTTCAACCCTCCTAATGCTGTGACCCTTTAATTCAGTTCCTTATGTTGTAGTAACCATCAACTATGAAATTATTTTCATTGCTTCTCCATAACTGTAAATTCGCAACTGTTGTAAATTCCAGTGTAACTCTCTGATATGTAACTTGTAATGGAGTTGCAACCCATAGGTTGAGAACCACTGTCCTAGACTCAGCTATTGAAATCTGCAAAAAGAATTCAAGACTGTATTAAGAATGATTTTTTTTAAGTTAAAAGGGAGGTGTATTTTGTGGGGTAACTTACAAATGAAGGGGTAGGTTATAGGGTCTGGCAAAGGTATGGCACAGTCCAGTGGTGTTCTCTAGAGAACTCTGCTCGGTCTACCTCCAGCTTCCAGAGTCCCAGAACCAAGAGAGACCTCTCCTCTCAATCCTGGGTCTTCAGTGTCCTCCCTCAGCCCCGCCTTGTGGGCGTGACCATTACTGAAGCCTCAAAGGGTGTTGTAACTTCCAGGCCAAGGCTGAGATGGCTACCCACTACATCTCCCCCTTTTGTCTAACTGTCCAGGCTGCCAGCTGTCTCTGTCTACTCTTGCAAGACTCCCAAAAGTTGCTTGCGTCCTTCTCCCATTTCTCAGGTATTATTATATTCCTTCTCAGGTCTTTGATGAGGTTGGAGATTAGCAGTTATAGTTATAACTTAGTACATATACATATATAGTATCTTAGATAGAATATATTAAGTATTAGACTCAGGTTCTTTAGGATAGGACATCTTTTGGAATGATCTTTGTAACATGCCACCTACCTACACTCTAGACTTCCCTGGATTTTAGTATGTGGTTTTTTTTTTGCTTGATATTGTTTGCATTTATTGTAATTCCAACTTATCTAGGTCATTATCCCTCATTACTCCTGGACAGTATTTGATAACCATTTCTTTGTGTATAGTCTTGTATTAAGAATGATTTTTAATATGACAAAATGAGACAATACCTTTTACTTTCATGCTGACTTTTTATTTCATCACCCATTAGTGATGATGATGGTGGTGGTGATGATGATGGTGATGATGATGAAGGTGATAGCAGTGGTGAGGACAGAGAGGTTTCATCTCTTGAAAAAAAATTAAGAGGACAGAGAGGGGTCCATGGTAACCTACAGCCTCCTATCAACTAAGTTGCTTCATTTCAGTTCTGTCTCCAAACATAACACAAAAAACCATTTCATGTCTGATATTTTCATGGATCCCATCTTCTGTCTCCTATGCAATGCAGCTAAGTGCATTACTCAGAAGACAGTCTCCTACATCCTGCTCAGCTCATATTATCAACAACTCTACTCTCCAGCACCTATGTTGATTAAAGATGGATGAACTACTTCCCAGTGCTTCTGCCTAAACCTGGATTCACTGCAGCTATACAATAACAGTCGCATGTTTCTCATTCCTTTTCTTTTATTAATAATACATTAAACCTCAGTCACAAAAAAAAAAAACTCAGAGAAAAAGAAGGAACAGTGGTGATAATGATTTCCTGACAGATCTTGAATGAAAGGCTTTAACTAGTGTTCTAACTAAGCTTGACACGCAATTTTTTCATGAGTGAGTCCCCTCTATTCCCCAACCTCCTTATGCTTAATTGAGAAGCCCCACTTGGGAAAGAAGTGAAGAACTTAATGCAACCCTTCACCTCAAATCTTTCATGCAAAGTATCTAATGTTGATTCTTTGGTTTCCAGGAATAAGTTTTCTCCCTGTTGATGTCTGCACAGAAAAGGGCCAAATAACCATGTTTTGTAGCTGGAACTCACACTGTTCAAATTGGAATGTTTTATTAATCACATTTCTTAAAAGATATTGAACATTGGAGGGGGGTAGATCAAGAAATAAATAATACATTGTCTTGAAATGGCCCTGAGATGAGTCGCTGTTCTCTTTATAAATATTACAAACCTCACATAATCCCTTAGGTAAAGACACAGTATCCAACACACGGAATGAAGAACAACAAAATAGCATTTCCATTTGAACCACAGTATCACTGGTTATGGTTTACTCCCTCCTGCTGAATGCATGTTCCCTAGTGTATTGCACGCTCAGTGATTAGGAGCATCAAACAGCAGACGAGTGTGCTGAGATAGGATGATCAACCCACATTTGGTCACTATCAGTGATTAAATGATATTAACTATGAGAGACAAAGAGACAATCCCTGTGGGAGGGGATTTATATATCATTTCAGTATAATGTCTAATACTTCCTAAATATCTGACCAAAGAGTCAAACATTTGGGGAAGTTATGTGTGTATAGCTTTATAATCATCTGCCTATTATTAAAAAAATACTGGGTTATTTCTATAAGTTAGTGAAGATTTTAGTGACATTTATTATTTAGTAGGGAATATCATGGAACACATTAACAATATAAATTAGCAAAAGTTATCAGTGTCAGATTAACATATATTATTATTTTTATAGCTTATTAACAATTTGTTTTTAAAAGGATGCCATTTTCAAATACACATGCATTTATCTATTAGGATGTGTTAGACCCAGCTGCCAATGATTCCTCATCACTAACTTTTTAATCCTGTTACTAAGATCAAAAAATGTACTGTGATCCTCCAAATCATTAGAACTCCCTCTTCTTGGCATTTCTTTTATCTGTGGATATTATTTTCACACTGGGCTCTCAGTATTTCTACTGCTAATAGTCTGTTGGCATATTTCTAGCCTCGCTTCCCAAGTAATATCGAGCTGGAAATTGTACCATCTATCTCTATCTGAGACTGGGGTGGTATTTTATATTATGTCTTTAGGTAATGGTATGTCTAAGGAAAGGGGAGGTAATGGGTTTCTATTTGAATGACAGGATTTCTGTCTGTCTCTCTCTTTCTCTCTCAACTTGAGGTCTACAAAGTCTGAGCAAGAAAATATGTTTCTACTTCCATGGTTTGTTTAGACTTGAAGAAAATCCAATAGTCTTACATATTTCTCATACATAAGTACATACCTAAGAGATGATACATTTTTATTTATTTTTCTAAATATTTTCAGTGGTTACTATAATCAAGTTGATACAAATGTAAGAATTCCTCAAATTAGTCATTGACCTCAGCAAGCTATAACTATGGATAATGTTGTTCAAATTAAAATGTTATTTTGTTGTTATTCTGTGACTTGCACTCATAAAGCTCCTAAAGATGTGTGCTTTTATTTTCTATATCACCCCAGTTCACCTCATGTCCTTCCAAGAAAATCATATTGTTGGACACTTATCCAAAGGGTTCTCTTAGAGACACTTTCTGATACCCTTTGATATAATTATACAAGCCAATTAGACAGTTGTTTATTACCCTCAAGATACAAATGCCACTATTGTGTCTTTGTCGATTTCTTGATGGTCCAGTTGTTATTGTGATTTTTAAGGTTTATACATGGAATGCCTACCAATTATATTCCAGGTCCACCTACAAGGCAGAATTATTACACTTTCTGTGTTTCATATTATGGATACCTCACACAATGTGCTTTTCGAGTTACCCACCACTTCATAATGCTCGGATATTCCTCCAAACAAAGATGTACCTTCTCGATGTTACATGCTGCCTTGTATTAAGTCTCGTATTTTAAGGGGAATATTGTGGTCATAGACTGGATTATGAATAGCATAGAATGACAACTGCCAAGTCATTTATTATAGACTTGCTTATTTCTCTGAACATACTCCTAAATAGATAATGGGAGCACACACAAATAAACCACAGTATAAGAGGAAGACTATACTACCCATGAGCAAAGTGACTAAAGTCTTTCGTTATTATTTATGGCTGGAGTTCCACAGAAAAGTGCCCTAAATTAGGGAAATTGTAGTGGCTATTGACATGAAGCTCACACTTAATAACCACAGGTAGGCCAAGAATAACATGACTATGTTGTGGGATACCAAAGATTGGGGGAAAAAAAAACTGATTTATTATCGTCATTGCCTTGAGATACCATTTGTTCAGCTGGACTCAATGGAGACCACAGAAACCTAGTTTGAATTTCAAAATGGCAGAGCACTGAAGGGACTAGCCTTTCTCAAGACTAAAGTTAGCTTCCCACTTCAGAGTACATATAGGAGGTTTAGGGAGCTGAATGAATTGTAGTATGGGGAAACAGACTAGACTTTGTTAAGTATATCAGTCCTGGTATATTTCCAAGTTACAGCAGAGCTCGATTTGTTAGAAGTATCAAAGCTAAGGTTTTACTATATCAATATAACATTTACTCCATAGATTTTTCACAACCCACAATCTCTATGATTTCTGGGATACACAGGGTCTGAGTATGATACACAGTGAATACCAATTTAAGAGGTTTTGATGAGTGAGTCCTTTTTTTTTTTTTTTTTTTTTTTTTAAATCTGAATAGCCAGAAGAAAGTCGTGCTTTGAGTACACCTCTCTCCCTGCTCTCCCTGTTTGTTTATTTGGGGAACAAACTTGTGGTGGCTCACAAACTGTGCATGTCCTCTCTCCTGTTTCCTTTGAAAGTTCTAAATGGATGTTTTCCACCTTTGGAACAGTTTGTAACCTGGAGTTTTGCCAAGAGTGAAAAGATGGAGAGATAAGCCAAGCTGGAGCTATAGCTGCAGAATCCTCTCCCCAGAAACCCAGGGTGTTTTATTTGTTTGTTTGTTTGTTTGTTTATTTATTTATTTATTTAGTCATTTCTGAGGTTTGCAGAGGTGAGAGTGTGTAGAAAGCTACTCTATGCCCAGTAGTCCATACTATTTCCACTGGGCCCTTCTGTTCTGACTGCAATTTGCACCTCAGTCAGGTGTGAAAACTTCTCCTGAAGAGAGGAAGACATAAGCCCTTCTGCCAGCAGCAGGTGGAAGTCACTGTCCTCCCTGTTCCTAGGAAGGGAGTCTGCAGCTCACACTCTGACTTTGCTCAGACACTTGAACTATTCATACTCTATTAGACACATATGAAGGAAGGAAATTGGACTTTCTCAGGTTTCAGATGTATCAGCAGGGGTGGACGACTGAAAATTAATTCCCTGACACAGACTGATGAAACCAGCCATTCCCTGAGATACTGAGATGTATTTTATATTTTTAATAACGCATGATCTCTATGTCACATGCTTTCCCTAGTTCAAAATTCCAATGTCTTTGCAATCAGACCCAGAAATTATATTTCCATAAATAATTTTCTTGATAATTACTCAATATCTAAAAATGGTCAACACAAATATATATTACCTATGTATTTGTAATAATTGAAGGATGTCATCTTGCTATAAAATGCAAGAGGAATTAATGTACATGTTGAGGGGACTGCAGAGGTTTAGTAGTTAAAAATACTTATTGCTCATCCAAAGTACCCAGGTTCTCATCTGTCACTCCAGTTCCAGGGTATCCAAGGCCATTTTCTTGGTTCTGTAGCCAATAAATGCATGTGTTACACATACACATGGACAGGCAAACATTTATATAAATAAAATAAAAGTTTTAAAATACACTGTTTAATCTAGAAAGTAAATGTAAGTAGATACTATAGGTCCTTTCTCTTAAGTGTTTTTATTCTAGTCATATATAATTTTCCTTTTTCTTCCCTCCTATAGAAATGTAAATGTAAACATGCTAATCTTGAAAGATTCAATTCAGATATACCAATAGTTACAATTAAACTAACCTTGACAATTTTTACATTTTGTTTCATAATGTTTTGTGTGTTTTTTCACTATACTAAAGCACCATACAGAAATCTCTAACTGTTAAATCTTAAATGTCACTTACTATAAACGCCTCTAAAGAAAGTTCTTCAGCATTCTTTGTCCTTTGTCCTCCTACTTGCTGCAGTATCTCACGTGGTTGTCCTGATGAACAAATAGCTGATATGTTAGACAACTTCAGGGCCTACCAAATGCACAAACACATAAGGTTCTGATTGTTTCTTTGTGATTCTAATTAACTCATACTTTACTTTGCAATAGAAGCAATCATCTAATCAAGATGATTAAAATCTCTAACAAGAATAGCATCCAGAGGATGCTGGATATGTTGACTGAAAGATATAACTTAAGGGTTTAATGAGAGTTGGCAGAACTCTCTGGAGAGTACAATGAAGAACTGGAATCTCTCTCTGCTAGGAATACCTGACATCACAGAACACTTCTAGGAACTGAGAAGAAACACGTTGGAGAGTCAAAGCTGAAACAAATACTCAACAAGACACAGAGGTTCCAGACATCCTGAAAATGCATCCAAGAGCAGCTTATCTTTAACCCCAGTAAGAGCTTGTGGCAGGAAAGAGTTCAAAGATTAAAAGCAGTAGTGCTTTATGAACTTTAAAATTCTGAGGAATATTGGAGATCTGAGGCTGGTAGTTACCTATCTGCCAAGTCCTTAGATCTCTCTGTGTTTTAAATAAGTTGCTTAGTAGAGGAAGTCTGAAAAGGGTTTGAGTCGACCAGCCAATCTTACTATATGAACTACATGAAGGATCTCCCTATAACGGCAGTGGATGGCCTTTTAGGAAAAAGGCTGTTTACACATTTGTGTAGACTTAATATATTTCCTTCTGGAAACACAATTGCCAGGTATCCAGGGGCTTCTGTTTCTGGAAAGAGTCTCCCATGCAACTTGAAGCATTTTGTTAAAAATAGCAAAATCAGGATAGGCAGCTAATTCAGGGGTTTTTTTTGGTAGATAGAAATGAGAGACACTGCGTTAAAAAAAAAAAAGCATCAGTACTGAAGAAGGGAGGAAGCTCCTGACATCACTGTCACCTGACTTCCTTTGTCTATACAAAAGGGAAACAATAGGGGGAAGGTGAAATGCTTGTGGGTAAAGTGACTGTTAATCAAACCAAAGAAGTTAAGATCCATTGAACCCACACAAATTCTACATCAAAGCCAGATGCAATAGTTGTTATTCCAGAGCTCCTGTGGGGAAATAAAGGTTAAGAAGGAACCTCTGACCTCCACATCTGTGCCATGGCATGTGCATGCCCACCTACAAATATATATGTACATATATTTATGTATAAATACATAATATACACATATCCACAGTCATAAACACATACATAAGAGAGAGAGAGAACCAATAGAAAAAATAATTACAATAAAACTCACATTGCAATTTTTTCAGAAATTAAGGTAACAAGATGATAATGGAACGTTTGTTAGGTTGTAAAGATTCATGGTGCAATGGCAGCCAAAGGCTTTCAGAGTACAAACTCCTTCAAACTTTACATTTTCTTGATCTTGGGGATGAGCAAGAGTTGTAATTTCCCTTGATCCAAATGAGAAGGAGCTGGAGTGCATAGATTCTTTATGCTGATCTTTTCCACATGTATCAATCAGTGAGTATCATCCTCTTATTTGTTCATTCCGTTCATCTGAAAGTACAATAATAATGCAAACTATCTTTAAACTTCCAACAAGCTTTCTTGAGAGTGTCTATCTATCTGATGTTAAGAATGTGCCACTGTCCTTGGAGGCTTATGTTATAATAACAATATAAGGATAATTCTATATCTTAAGCCTTAGCAGTGGATGTCATGCTGTGATTTTTTTTTTTTTTTTGTAGTTACCTTGAGAGGAAAGAAAGCCCAATGTTGTTTATAAAGAGTGCTGTGCATTGTTTATGAGGGGTTAGTAAGATTTAATATTAGACATGTAAGAAGGGACTTGACAGTAGAGACTTGAATTCAGTAAATATTTATCAAACTCCTCTCTGTCTCTTCCTGAAGACTGGGCATGAAGAGAAGCATTAGTCACAATGCATAGCATTGGCTCACCCATAAATCCTTAAACAGAGGATGGACAAATAGGAAATTCAAAGCAAAACTATAGTTTGGTGGCAAAGCTTATTTTTTTAAGATTTATATGTGTTTCTTAAACTATGTGCATATTTGTATATCTGCGCATGTATGAGTGCAGTTGCGTGTGGATTCCAGAAGAGGGCACTGGGTCCCCTGGAGTTGGAATGTGTGAGTCACCTTGAACTGGGATCCTCTGCAAGTGCAGTACATGTGATGTTGGAACTGTCTTCCCAACCTCAGTTGCAAAGCTTCTATTCTTACATGGCAAAATCCAAAATGACTGAAAGCTAACCCAGAACACCACCCACTTAACCCGATTAAAGCACGGTGTCCTTGCTTTACTAAATGTAAGCTTTACTGTACCTATCAGTTCCTCTGGGAGACCATACTGCAGAGCAGGAAAGGGGTGTACCAAGTGATGATCGTGATCTGGTCACTGGCATGAGTTGCCTAGCAGACCACTAAAGCCTTTTTTGAAATCTCATTCCCATGAGTTAAGACATTCTCAAAGTGTGCTTTATTTTCTTCTTCTAACCGTGATTACTCCAAAGACCTTTTGTTCACAAAGGGTGGGAACTGGAAAGAAGGGTTTTGGAAGACTCACTGGTGTGGAAATTGAGACCCACTATTACTCTTTATTTTACTCTACTTGACATGCCCATCAAGTGCTATTAAGTACTACCTCTCAGAGAAGTGAGAGATCATGGTTGGTTGGAGAATCAGAAAGGCTACACAGTGTGACTGGAATTTAAAAAGAAGTCTAAAAGCAGATGAAGATCTTGATGCAGCAAATAGTTGAGAATGAGAATGCTCCATTTGCAGTGGAGAACATGAGTTGAAGATGATAAACACAACAGTTTGGCCCATAACAATATTGCTGAACAGCTAGAACAAGTAGGGAGTCGGTATATGCTGACAGAAAAGTATGTGCCAACTCCTGGAACGTAGACATTGACTATGTTTTAGATAGCTTCATTGCTAAGAGATTTGTTAGAGCAAGTAGTCAGTGTTGTCAGAATTTCTAGTTTTATGACAGTAATGCCATTGAGGTTTATCTTAACAAAATGAACAGGGATTCCAGGATTTATCTGATCTGGACACACAAAGGTATTAAGGAAAGCCCATAAAGCACTGGTGAATTAGGTAAGACAGGATAAATTAGATGACAAAGAAGGAGGGGGAGGATAAGATAAATATTGCAATGTAGTGAGGAAGAACTCTTCATGGCTTGGCAAGCGTGACTTGGAATACTCTGGGCTGCTCGGATGAATATGAGTGAAAGTGGAATAATGAATAACGATGACTCTAAAACTACGTGTCCGATTCATTAGAAACACTTGTGTGCAGAGGCAGAAAGAAGGCACAGTGCTTAACAAGGAGGGTTGCTCTTGCAGAAGACTCAAATTCAGTTCTCAGCAACGACCGGCCTATCACAACTGCCTCCAGCTATAGCCCCAAAGGATCCAATGCCTTCTTCTGGCCTTTGCAGACACTGCTCTTATAACAGAACACACACACACACACACACACACACACACACACACACACACACACACACCACTTGTGCTCAGTTAAAAATGAATCTTTTTAATGGAAGAAATAAATACTTGGACACAATTACTAGAAACTGAAGAAGTACTAAGAGTAGCTGATTGGTCCATATGAACCACCACAACCACTTGGATGCCTAGATGTTTCAGAGGTGATGTTGTATTGTTTTAAATGGGATACTTTAATTAACAAACCTGTGTGAGTAAGGGTGAGTTATTAAAAATTTAATGAAATGTCAGGGTAAATAGAAACCAGTGGGGCAGGTCCATGGCATGGCCAGGTGCAGTGTGATGCACTGGGAATGCTGGTGCTGGGGAGGTGGAGACAGACCAATCCCTGAAGCTCACTGTCTAGCCAGCTACAGACCAGTGAGAGGCCTCATCTCAAAAGACAGAGAGCTATGGTCATGGGTGGGCCTGGGAAAGCTCGAAATGGAAAGTGAGTAGATATAAATGCCATATGAATTCATCAGTGCATCAGATTTAAAGGAAAAAAATGAAGTGAGCTCTGGGTGGGGAAAAAGAGCCAAGCAGACTAAGTGGACATTCCAGAGAAATGATATCCAAGGTTGTCTTCTGGCCTCTGCATACCTGTACATACATGTTGACCTACACAAATAATCACTTGTAACACCAAGATAAAAGTAGCCACATAGGTAGATAAAAAAAACAAACAAGAAAACCAAAAACAAAAACAAAAAAAACCAGAAGAACTCGGAGGAATGAGTCTCCATAATTTAAATATAGAAGCCAATTCCTACCCAGCAAAGCCGAAGTGTCTTCACTTATCTCTCTAGGAGGCAGACTCACATTCATGGGCAAGGAGGAGAGGATTGTGAGTATTTTTACTGGGGGGGCCATCCATAGTCAAAAGATAAAGACAAGAAAGACACATATTGATAAAGAAATTTTAATAACCAGAAGGAAAGGATAACACTTTTCAGCTTACAAAACTTGAGTGCAATTACCTGACATCTACTTTTTAAGAGAGAGAAGGGAATTTAATTGAATGCACAGTTAGACATCTATCAAAATGAATTTTCTTTAAAAACCTCATATAACAATATCCCATTTCTTTCTCAGCATAATGATTTCTTACCAACAAAGCCTGTCAGTGTTTCCTAGAAGCAATATTGAAGTGACTCCTTGCTGGAAATGCAGCAAATGAACTTTTTCTGCTCCCAGAATCTCGCTCCTCATTAGGCTAGTTAGAAATCTGCCCGGGGCTCCCATCCCTTCTTCTTTCTGATGGATGATAACTGAGGAGCAGCTAATGGACACTTTAACTGTTAGGGGGCTTTCGATTCAATCCCTGGCAGCCTGGCAGCTCACTCTGAGCCCTTTCAGAAAAGCTGCAATAATATGCACAAATACGATGGTTAAACATGGGCTGGAAGGGAACTGGCTTTTTTTTTTTTCTCCCTTTCCCATGACTAAGGAGGATACTTGTTAAAAAACAGCAAATAATTTGCAAAGGCTTCTAGCAGGCTCATACCCTCACCCCTGGAAAAGATCTATCCCACCAGACAGTCCTTCCACTAATTTGCTCTTGCAAGGAGCAAAGGGGAGAAGGAAGCTTTCTCTCTAGTTCCACTTTTGCAGACACTGCCTCCTCCCATGGACCATGGTATCACAAAAACTTCTTTTAAATTATCATTTAATAACAATTGCTAATAGAATCAAACATTCTCAAAAGATCCTGAATTTCAAATGAAGGAAAATTGATAAGTACCTGGTGAATGTAAAATATTTTCATGTAAATAAATGTTCCCTGAGAAGAGGCATAATTAGAGCTTTTCAATATTATGATCGCTTTCTCTCACTCCATGCATTCTTTGTGTCCTCATGGCCCTAAATAGCAGCAGGATAAATTGGTCAGCAGCTGTTCTCTTGTGCACCATGTCTCTTCCCTGCTCCATCTGTTGGACAGTTGTGTTAGTAATTATAGCTCTTATACTTCCCGGTTCCTCTCCAGCATTCATGGTGCAGAGGCTTTGCTTTCATAATTCGTGACATCATCCTTAATCTATGGGACAAATGAGGTTTGAGGAAGACATTAGCTAGATGCTTCATATAATTTAGATTCAGTAACCCACACATGTCTAGACATTCAAATGAGGTCAGAAAAAAATTGATTTAGCAATTCTAGACATTGAGGAAAGAGCAAGTAAGTCTTCCACAGGCAACCAAAAGAGAAACTTTTTCTGGTTCTAAATATGGATGAAGGTGGCAAGCCCCAGACAGGCTTGTCTTTTAAAATGTAAGAACTTTTCTCAAAGCTGCAATCTTGGCTGGTGTGAACGTGTCAAGGCATGATCCAAGACAAGTCCTCCTGCTAGCAGTAAGGAGCCAAATGTTGAGAGAGGCTGACTTGAGAGACCACTGCAGTTCAAAATTTGGTTTTGATGGGGTCATTTTCTCTAGATGTTACCTTGCAATTTCTGCAAATCAAGAAAGTGTACATTATATTGTATTTGGTGGCTGGTGGCTTTGGGACTCAGTGCTACAAGATCCATCTGGTGTGACTCCTAAGACTGTCTTAGAACCAAGGGGCATTGCATCTGTGGTGATCTGTGTCTACTGCTATGGCAATAGTTTGTCTCATTGTTAGCTCAGATGGCATGATGTAATATAACACTACAATATTATGAGAAAATAATGTGACATGGCAGATCAGGCCAGTGATGATGCATGGGAAAACTGTGACACATCCTCTGAAATCAGCCAGCCATGCTTTTAGCACAGCTATCATTCAGAGAGCACATCACTTCTGTCCCCTTCAAACTTGGTGCTACAGGGCCATGTAAAAGCCACATTGCTCATGGGCACAGAAGTAAAGTGAATTGAGGCAATACAAAAAGTAATCTTTGAGAGATGCTATGTCCCAGGAATCACTCTAAGAAGGTACAATTGGGGGTGAGCATGCAAATGCCCTGGCTTCTGTGCCACAAGGTATCTGGGACTTATATCTGAAGCACATAAATGATGCTGCTGTATGGTTCAGGTAGAAAGGACACTGCTCAGAAACCTCAAAGAAAGCCTCATATGTATGTATGTATATATTATAGCATGTGCATGAGTTTATGAGCACCATGTGCATGCAGGTGCTCACAAGGGCCAGAAGGTATTAGATCCCCTGGATCTTTAGTTAAAGGTAGTTGTGAGCCACATGACGTGGATGGTAGAACCCAAACCCAGATTCTCTGCAAAATCAATCAATGCTCTTTACCACTGAAACCTTTCTTCAGCCTAGAGCTTCACAATTTTAAACAAGCTCGGTTCTTCATCTGACTGATACATTCATTCATTTACTACAGATATCATCCCTAGACCTTGGGAAAGATATAAAAATCACCCCAAGAATGTCATAGAGAAGGGGATTTAGTGCAGAAACATCCTTTATGTGTACACTAGACACAGGTAAAAAGTTTAATATAAACATGGAAAAATTTCAAGCAGAAGTAGTAGGGATTCTCTTATGTTAATGTGAGAAAACTTGAAATGTATAATGAGAAGAACAAAGCACTAGAGCCATGAGGAGAATGAGATAGCTTGGTTAGCTGTCAACCTGGGTGCCTGTATCTCTTCTTCTCGTCTTGCACCTTCCTTTATTTTGAGTTGTGTGTAAGCATGTCTTTACTTAGAAACCAGGATTGATTGTGAGATTTCCTCTGCTTGCCACAGTGGAGTGATGGAGTCATATTATCTGTTTAAAATGAGTACAATGTTATAGTGTAAGCTATTTCAATGTTTTTATGTAGTTGTTAACTCCTGAGATAATATTCTCTAATACATGATGGAAAAGGAACATGCATTTTGTAGATTATTTTTCTTAAATTTTACCTTGCTGAGCTCTGAAGATCATTAGCTAGCTATTCAATGAATAAGTATAATTATTTACCAAGTTTTCTGAATTATATAAATTTTGAGAGAACTGTTCTTCCTGTATGGCTCCCTTTGAGTGAGGTTTTACATTTTTAATATCTGAAATACAGAATAGGTACTTAGTACTTGTCAAAACTGATATGCCATATCACCAATGGGTGCCAAGAAAGTACTCCCAGATAGCTGTTTGAGTGACTGTCCAGGATTTCTACCAGAAATCCTAACCCCAGAGTAAGTTTAGAAAGTGAGGATCAAGGGTTCTTCAAGAGAGAATTAGTCCTATGCATGTCAGAAAACATCTCCATGTAACAGAGTCTGACGGAGGAGTGTTTGTAGACTGATAACTCTATAACTGACTAGAAATCAAAGTGAATGAAAAATACACACGTTTTTGTCTGTACAGACAGTGCTGGTAAAAATCCTTTTTGACAGGGTTTCTATACCACAGGCTAGCCTCAGAATCTCTGCTCCCTCTATGTAGCCCAGGATGACTTACAACTCTCAGAAATCCTCTTATCTCAGCCTCTTGAATGTTGGGATTAGATTAACTATTGAATGTTGGGATTAGGCTAATTAATTAATTAATTAATAATTAAGTAGATTGTTAAACACACCAGAGGGAAACAGAGTCATGCGAATTCATGTGGAACATAGGACGTTTAAGTTGCAGGGAGGCTGAGGTGACAGAGAAGCAGGAAAAGATTACTTGTGGTCACACAGTCAAGGAATAAAAGGAGACACTGGAAATGGGGAAAAGCGGCTAGTACGAGCTTACCAAAATCTGGAAAATGAGGGGTTAAAAAGCAGAGCCATGGGGCATGTTATGGAAGAGGGGGTGGAGAGACAGCAAGTGCAAGAGGAAGGGCTGGAAACTCCGCCTTCCCAGCATGACGTGGATGTTGTACATTTGAGTACTCACTGCTTATGCTGAACTGTGCACCATCTGGTAAGAATGGACCAGTTAAAACTGTGTCATGAGCCAGGTGTTGGTGGCGCATGCCTTTGCTCCCAGCACTCAGGAGGCAGAGGCAGGTGGATCTCTGTGAGTTCGAGGCCAGCCTGGTCTACAAAGTGAGTTCCAGGATAGGCTCCAAAGCTACATAGAGAAACCCTGTCTTGAAAAAACAAACAAACAAACAAACAAACAAATAAATAAATAATAAAAATAAAAATAAAATAAAATTATGTCATGGAAGAGCAAGGAACTCAGGAGTTTCTCTCTCTCTCTCTCTCTCTCTCTCTCTCTCTCTCTCTGAGGATTTGTAAATAGTTAATGGTTACCATGGTTACTGGAGCAGGAGAAACATGTTCTATTTTCTTCAGTGGTTTAACCACTGTTAAGGTTCCTATGGTCCTGTGTAAATAACCACTCATTCATGCTCTTATAATAATCAACCTTAACGAAACTAATTGGTTTTTTTTGTTTGTTTGTTTGATTGATTGATTGCTTTTGAGACTGGGTTTCTCTGTGTAGCCCTGACTGCCCTGGGACTTACTATGTAGACCAGGCTGGCCTCGAACTCATAGAAATCCACTCACTTGCCTCTGCCTCCCAAGTGCTGGGATTAAAGGCATGTGTGCATCACCACCACCATCACCACCACCACCACCACCACCACCACCACCACCACCACCACCAACTGGCAAAGAAACTGATCGAAACAGACACTACTGTCAGGGGACTGGCTGGGAAGAGAAAGGGATACAGAAGGAGTCAGGGGGAGATCAGAAAGGAGAGTATGGGAGTGCTATGATCAAAATACAAATACAGGTGTAGAAAATGCAACAATGAAACCAATTATCATGTACAACTACTATATTCAAATCAAAAAATTTACACAAAAACTTGTGAAAATACAGAGCCAATGGAACAGATTCAAGGAAGACATAAAGCAACACAATCCTCCATTAAAATGTATACTGCACATCTACTAGGGCAGATACAACACACACAGCACTGTAATGTGAGTTCAGCTGTTTTTGCCTAAAGAGAACATGGCAAGATGACATGTGAGAGCTGTCCTGAAGATACAGTTCTTCGTGGGAGATAAAATAAGTTCTTAGACAGAAAACTGGGAGTGTTCTAGGGGAAGACAACAATTTTTTGCATTTTCCCAAATATCACCAAACTAGTTAGGAGTGCTTCCTTCTTAGTTCCTAAAAAATGAATGCCGCCATATGACAAACCCCTTAGTTTGCAAGATATCAAGTTCTGTAAACTGAGGCACCCTGTATCAGTCTTCTTAATTTTGCCTTAATAACCTTTAAGTAGAACTCTAACCATTGGGGTCTCCATAAAACACATTTTTAAGAATGAGTGCCGGGCGGTGGTGGAGCATGCCTTTAATCCCAGCACTCGGGAGGCAGAGGCAGGCAGATCTCTGTGAGTTCCAGGCCAGCCTCGTCTCCAAATCGAGTTCCAGGAAAGGCACAAAGCTATACAGAGAAACCTTTCTCAAAAAAACAAAAAAAAAAAAAAAAATGAGTAAATGGATTGATGGATGCATACACATATGTATACATTCGTTAGTCCCAAATCACAATTCACAGGGACCACAGTTTACACCACTCCTCTCTTCAGTTGTATTTGCTCATTTGTTTGCTCTACATGTATTTTCCTCCTTACATCATAAAAGATGGTAGTGAAGTCCACAGCCATCCTGTTTGAAACCTGCCACATGGCTTCTCAACCACATGCGCTTCATTTGTTCCTCAACACCATAACCACATTCCAGTTACCTCAAAATCACAATAAAAAACACCATTCAGTTCTTTGATAGGAAAAAAAAACATGCAATTTTTCTTCACTTCCTCAAAAATGATACAGCTTTAGAAAATATTAAACTTATGACCAGCTTTCTAATTCAGAGCTAAAGAGTTACCTTTCCATTGTGTCCTAAATGAACATAATGTGCTCTGATAGTGTTCACCTGGTTCAGATAAATGGGAAGGTTTTTGTAGTTACTCTGAGAGGTGCATCAGGACTCTTTTTGGAGTGTTGATCAGGTTTTGCCAGACTCTGGTGTCCCCAGAGTCTCTACAATGACCCAGGACATAAAATTATCTGAAGGAATGATGACGGAAAAAAAAAAAAAAAGCTTGATAATTCTGAGACTTTCTAAACCCTCAGACAGTGGGGGAACTAATGCATACTGCTCACATCTTTCTGAAATGTTCTCCACCTTAGCTCTTGGTACAAGAATGAAATTACAGTTCAGAAATAGAGTAAGACTGTGTTGAGATAGGAGCTGTGTGACATAGATCTTAGGGATGGGTCTTATTTCACAAATTTCCAATTGATTCTTGGTACTTTATGGGTCTAGGCTCTTCATGTCTATAAGAATTGGTATAGAAGCCTTTTGAGACACTCGTGAACGTACAGTTGTACCATCAATACTATAGACATGAATGCACATGGATGCAACAGTGTTTTATATTCATTTAGTAAATGCATGGCAAATTTGTATATATATAATTGATACTGAGTATTAAGAGCATTCATAAGAGAGAGCATATTGTGTCTACCCTTGGGGATGGTTTACTGGGTAACTAGATAGTCATATAATTAGAGAAGTATATAGTAAATATACTTACATATAGTCAATAAAAATCTGGAAAAAATATTCTACAGAATTTAATGTAATATCTAGCATCTATCTAAGAATCTATCCATTGGTCTCTATATTTATCACATATCTATAGATTATTATGCATCTATTTGTTTGCCAACATGTATCTAGTGAGCTAGCAAGCTACGTGTCTATCGTTGCTCTATTTTTCACATGGTCTAGCATGGGGAAGATTTTAGTGGAAGCTTGATTCATGAGTGGTGAAAACTAGTTGTGGTCTAGACAAGTAGAACGTTATAGTACTGTGGAAATGAGAACAATTTGAGGACATATGCCAAACATGAGTCAAGGTTTGCCCAGCAAAAGTGCCCAGGGAAGGTATCCAAATGGGAGGACAGGTGATCACCATCTGAGCCCATACACCAGGAATCTCTGTTTACTCTTTACAGTGGGTATGAATATCATGAAATAAATATGCTCAGATTTGTACATTTAAGAATCACCTAATGTCCTTAATAGGAAGTATTATGATGATAAAAGTAATTCACTAGAACAAATACATGTCACTTCTAAGACTATTTTTGTCAATTAATATTTAGGTAGCATTTTTTAAAGATTTTCAAGCAGTTCATTTCTTAGAACAATTTGATGAAATTAGTTGTGTCAGGTGACAAAAGTCAGGATCAAAAAAGGTGAAGACCTTACTCAAATAAAGATATGTAAGAGGCAGAGTTGAGAGCCAAATATATACAGCAAACAAATTCTAAGCAAACAAAGTAGCAGACTGTTGCCAAGGTTGGCTCTGTATATATTTGGCTAAGAATAATGATATTTACAACAGATAATTTTAATAGCCTTCTAATATTGTTTCAAAGGTATGTATCAAAAGATAATGACATGGTTCTTTTTCTAGTAAACAGCTTGTTTTCAGATGTTTTAATGCTATGAACAACAAAGATATATTAATTTTTATCTTTGCAAACACACCTCCAGCACAAAATCAGTTCTTAACAGTG